>NW_024884755.1:9594996-9682232 GCF_019232065.1 Centrocercus urophasianus | reverse complement strand
GAATAGAAGAGGAAACCATGCAAGCAGTTCTGGTGAGCACTCATCCCAATCCTGCACCTTCTTCTTTTGCGCAGCAACTCAAACCAATTGAAGTGCTGTATAAAAGTGGAAAAACAGGAGTGTGTGCTATTCTTCTCTTCCCACTAAAACCATCACTTCTGCAACAAAAACTGCTCATAGGGACAGGAATAACAAAAACCAAAACTAAAAATTCATTAATCACTAGTTTCACTCATTACATTGAGGCAGTTACCCCTTCCAAATGGTAACATCAAGATGATCAGTGCAAAAGCTATCAGGATAGTTATAGGGCATCTAGGACTACAAGACAGTATTTCACACACCATCTTTGTGCTTTCACTATCCCTGAGCAGGGCTGTTTTGGTTGCAAAGATATCTCAAAAATGTGCTCTACAGTATTCTCTAGCTTCCCAAAAGACTACAATCAATTTTTTGGTTTTGGCATATGACAGTGTATTTTGCTGTAGGAAATAGGGTTATGTTTTAATAGTGAAACAAGAGATGTATTCTCATGGAATAAACCATGTTTTTAGTGTTTTTCTTTCCACTCAGTCTTTGAAAGGCCTGGAGAACTATTTGATCTCCACATTTCCCTGAGTTTTTCGTTGGTTTTTTTTTTCCTTTTCTTTTTTTCCAAACACTGCAGAATAGTGACTAGGAGATGTCTCATTGAACTTAAATAATTTTCAAAGACAGCACTCCTGTGCTTACAATGGTAACTCCCTATGTGACTGTTCAAGCACAATAACAGGCACATATACTCATACCTTTCCCAGATCAAGTCTGCAGTTCTTAATCATACACCATTCCTTACTGCAACTGTGCTGTGCAGGGCACACACTTCTTCACAGCTTTTATATGCCAAAGTCACAGTGAAACCACTAACAGTACAGCATCAGAATCTGAACATCAAGTTTTTGCACCCTGTGGAATCAGAGTATAAACAGACATGGTCAAACTATTCAGATGGAAAATTTATACAACCTGAAAACAAACACAAATGCTTAGTTTTGGTCATTAAAACTACACAGAGTGCAGTATTTAGTACAGGAATTATTTTAAAATGCAATTACCATGGAAAAGATATACTGAAAGAAAAATATCCTTCCCATTTTGAAGACTTCGTATAATAGAGTACATCCATTTCATAGAATCGTTAAGGTTGGCAAAGATCCCTAAGATCATCTAGTCCAACTGCCCACCTAACACCAACACTGCCCACTAAACCATGTCCCTAAGTACCTAGTCTACACTTCCTTGGGCAGCCTGTTCCAATGCCTAACCACTGTTTTTGAGAAGAAATTTTTCCTAATATCAAATTTGAACCTCCCCTGGTGCAACTGTCCTCTCTTGTTCTACGGCTGGTTACCTGGGGGAAGAGGCCAACCTCCACCTTACCACAACCTCCACTTACGACTGGTCTGATCATTAGAATCATTTGTTTTTTTTAAAACAAATGTTCTTTCAGAACAGGAAAGCATTTTAATTTTACTCTTAAATTGACTGCTTAATGCCAGAAAAGTTGAGATGTGCGAGATTGCCTGCATATATCTCAAGGAAAAAAAAAAAAGGAGTTGCTAATAGATTTTGCTCTACAGTATGACTGCATCTGTGAGACTTACAAAAGGGGTAAGTACCCACAGTTGTAACTGCTAACCTAAAGTGAAGCTCACTTAGTTTAATATAAACTTTAATGGCAAGAACATCATGATGTTTCAGAGCATACTTTGAGTTGGATATAAATTAATTTACAAGACAGAAAGATCAGGATATCTCCTTTGTCTGGAAATATTATCAGTAAGGAGAACAGAGGGATTATGTTGCTCTTAGAAAATGTTAACAGGTAGGTTAGATGTTTTAACAAATACTATTTTAATGAGACATCACTTTAATGCCTGCTGCTGCTAAGGTCATATATGTTCTGCGTGTCTACTGTTCAGATTTCTTATCCAACAAGATTCCTTATCTCTAATGAAGCATGACATGAAATTGTCATTTTTTTCTTTCATAATTGTTCTCAGTCATGGAAGACTCACAGTACCTAATGATCTTTTCTTAGCAATTTTGGAAGCGAAGAAAACCTCCTGGACTGCAGGACAAATGACATCCTCAAATACGTTAAAACTGGGCTGGAGGAGAAAAAGCAGAGCAAAAAAACTAAGATTCTGAATGGAATTAATTCAGTCAGATAAAGAAATATGTCCCGCTATTGAACAAGAAATGACAAATGACATACCCTCAAATGACTGCATCACAGGTGAACCAAAGTACCCCAACAGGAGGAAGAATTCATGTCTGTCTGATGTAGCACCACAGAAATCTGACACTTCCTGTGCTTGGCAGCTATGTTCCAGGACTCCTTTGTGGGCAGAGCAAGCAGGGTGCATCTTTTGCACCACAGCACAGACAAGACAGAATCGGGCAAAGTCAAAAAGTAGTAGCCTGGAAAAAAGTATTTCTTTGACCTCAGTATAGTTTGTATCAAACCCAGGTAGGACAAAGAAAAGGAAGAACGGCACAACCAACAGCACTGCAAGTTCGGCGTAAATTCCTGCTAGAGACAGATTAGTTCTGCTACGTGAAAATAAGAAACATTTCCTTACTTCCATTTCCTCAATGTGAAAAGAGCAGAGCATAGTCTTCCATGGCTCTAATGAAGTACTAACTACAGTAAGATTATGGAGTTTTGCAGTGAGAAACATTTCATTAAGAAATGTCTTGCAGCAAGGAAGTACTAACCATCTGACCATATGCTAGATTTGCTCTTTTCTAATTTTTCACTTCCAAATTATAACTTTAAAAAGATTATGCATATTGCATATTTTAAAAGTTCATTGACTTTCCAGACACTGTGAAACGCGTTTCTCAAAACTCTTCTAGAAATTCTTTCATCATATCAAGTCACATTCAAAAGCACCTTTCCCAAATTCTAAGTAATTGAAAGCGCCCTTTCAAGTTTTCAGTTTTTAGAAACAAACACTCTGCTCAACTTTAACCTCTTCCCACATCACTCCCAGGAACTGACTCGTTTCCTTGGAGTTTCCTTGTGAAGATCATTCATCAAAACATAACGATACTTTGCTAAACAGGTAATAAAACTGAAGAATTAAAAAGACTAACAACCCCAATTATCTATTATCTGATTGACTTAAGAAGGAAAAAAAGAAGAACAGCTCAGTTTTGCTCTGCTGAAATGCTAATTTTTGTATCAGACATTGGGTACCTTCTTACCCATTGCTCAATATAATTTCCCTAATACAGCGTCTTTTAAGAGTATACAAAGAATATACAGAAATAAGCATCTTCAGAGGCTCACAGAAACTGGCAATGGTACAACTCTGCCATATCACCATCAATTCGCAAGGCTTTAGGCCCTCTTGCCCAGAGCCACACTGGTGGGAGCGCTCTTCATTCTCATGAATGTGAAAGCACAGGTTGCTGTAGTTCTGCGTTGACCTTTTCTGAAAATCCAAACTCCAAAGCTTTAATTTACTTTTAAGTCTATCCTGATTTTATCCTGATTGCTTCTTTTTTTCCTATTGATTCCACTTTCCTACCTCCCTTCCTCTTCAGCAGAGGAGCATACCAGCATGTATTCTTGAGCCTATATATAACATGCAGGCTATATATAGACATGCACATAGACAGTTTGGAAAGCAGCCTGTCCCCTTAACGAGCATAACTGCTGAGCATTTGGAATAAATATGACGTAGACCTGAGCGATCCTAGAGCACTACAGTTAAACAGTTCCAACCAGGATGAAGCGTATATGCTCTGCATACATCTGGCCTAAATAACTTGGTAGCTGTTGAAAGGCTGCTCATGACAGCATCAGCATAGCTCTCTCCAGGCAACATGGGCTGTGTGAGAAGACTAAAGCAGCTAGATTTGAAATCATTTAATCTATAGCTACAAATAGATCAGGCAGATTTTTAGCATATTAGCTCGGTTGTATTGTAGTGGAAATTTACCTTTGTGCAATGGTGCTTTTATGAGAAATAATAAGTTCTTATAGAATACTAGCTAAAGGCCTGTTCTCACTGCAGCATAGCGCTTTGCTTTCCACAAAAAACCTTGATCCAGATAAGCCCTAAAACAAGCAGCCCCTGACACTACAGGTTAAGAGATCCTGCAGCCCTGTCTTGTAACCTGGGTGTTGCTGTGCCTGAAAGCAGCGCCATGGAAATCATTACAAGTACTTGGAATATTAGCTGTCTCAGCAGTTGCACCACAGAACTCCTTGTTCTGCTCTTCATTAGAAAGAGACCAATTACAACACAAAGCAATCCTTGACAGCAATGTCTTAAAGCATCAAAAGGTCTCTTGCTTTTGAGTAATTCAAGATGCACATCAACAGACAGACTCCCAGTTTCTAAACACCAGGATAACTGAAACATCTGTCACTAATTAGCCGCTCAAATTATTTTTCTGCAAGGTGCCCTAATAGCACAACATGTCACAATAGCGATATTTGTCATCCCAATATTGTTCCCAAAGGCTAACATTGGTACAACTGCGCCTGCGTATCGATGACCATCTTACATTGTTCTCACTCTTCTTCCCCTTTTTTTTTTGTCTCCACTAACACACCACCAGATAGCAAAAGTGTTCAGCAATGCCATAGGACAAAATTTCCAGCTAACATTTAATTAAATTCAGTTTATCATAGTTTATTATCAAGGTGCATGGTGTCATTAAATACCACAGTTACTGTGTTCTATTAATTAATCTCAGCTTTTTACCATAGACATGTCCATGGCACACATATCTAGAAGATAAAAGCCCCGTACCACACAAAGATCATCTGCATGAGATAAATAAACAATACCCCAAGCTAAAGCTCTTTAACTGCATTCCTAAATGCAGGCTAGAATGGCAAGGATAGAATACAATAAAAGTGGGAAACTAATCATAAACGTAGGTGAGGACTTTTTGGTCTTGCTATTATCTTTTTAAACACACAATTCCTTTTAAATAGGATATCTAATCACCAGTATTGAAAGCTGCCTTCAAAAACCAGGAGGAATAACTGAACAGATTGATGACGAGTATTGAAAATACTCCAAGCAATCCCAAGAGTCTTCTAGACTTCCAATAGTTTCGGTACTCCAAAAACCATCCATTAACATAACAAAGTACTTGTACTAATTGATTGCCTGAATTGCAGTTCAGAATACTTTGAACTCTACATATTTGTTATTTCAGAATATTAACAATGTCTATTTTTAAAATCAAGCCATCCCTAAATATAAATGATCAGTATATTCACACTATCAGTCTTAACAAAAAATTCATCCAAAGTTATCACTCTGTCAGATCTGTAGAAACAGCAACAGCACAAATGATAAACCGAATGCTATTCCACAATTGGTTTGCTCTATACAAACATTTATTTTTACTTACTTTTCTGAAGAAGTTACCAGAATTTTCAAAGCTACAGTAGATTTATACCGCAGTAATAATATTTGTGGTGTACACCTCACAAATATATTCTAATGACAGTGCAGCTTATAAGAAATGCATTGAATTCACCATAAAAGAGCCATATTTATGAATCTGTTTTCAATACAGAATATAAAGGGATTTGTCAAGAAACAGTTGCAGTATCAGCGGTGCAGAAAAACTGCAGTGCTATTTGCTGAGCAAGTTCTAGGACCATGTTAAGAATATAGCTAGGATTTTTCCACTGCATTGGCTATGACTGTCTCAAACTTTCCTTCTCAGCACACAAAATGCTGTGCTCTTTTTTCCCATTACATTACCAGTGCTGTTGCTGTTTTAATCTGAAAAATGTGAGAAACAGATATGTGAGCTCTGTAGCCTATTTTGCAGACCTTAAAACTACCCTATCGGAACATAAGTGCTACAGGGTTTTTTGAAAGTCTACGTGAAGTATAGAGCCAGATTAGACCATCTGATGGAGATTTAGATCACAGTATACAGCTAGCATCTGTGTTTCAATCTGCACAACACTAATGGAAAAAATTCACCATATTTCATTGTAGAATCCTCTGAGCAAACCAGAAGATCCAGCTAAATAAAGATTTAAATCCACTCAGTGCATTCACGGCATACTGATGTCATACACATTTGAGAGGGGATAGGCAGGAAAAATAATACATTGAACTAGGAGTGTATTAATTCATCTTTTCAACAAATCCAGTCTCTGGTTCACCATACCCATATGTTAACCAATATTTTGAGTATTACTGACAGGTCTTGAAACAAATCTGCTATCCACAAACAAGTAAAACTGATTACTGTTTGTAGCACAGCACAAACAGTGCAGCATTCCTTTATTAGCTGAGCGGAGCAATATTCCTCCAGAGCCTGTTTGCAATTGTCTTGTGAAGCTGAACCTCCTCCCCTCATACAAACCCAGCCACAGACACGCAGCCCCACTCCTACTGCCCTCTGATGCACACAGAGGCTGCCTCGCTTTCCTTTATCACCAAACATACCTTGACACACGATATACCTTGACTAAAATCTGAATTATTTAACACCTCGTGGTATGAAGCTGAATGAAAAACACGCACAAGCCATCCTCGGCATTTCTCTGATAAAAGCACTGTTGTTGGTTTCAATTTGTGCTCATTAACACAGCACTGAATCGCTTTGTACCTTTATGCTAACTGCTCATGGTCAGTCCAACCTCTTGAAAAGAGCCAAAACTTTGATCTTGTTTACTTGGTGAGTATATCACATATCTAAGAGAACTCCAAGAAAGCTATTTCAGGTATTGGTAGAAGCCCACCTGAGGTAGGAAGAACAATTTGATTTCTCTGCAGGGAAGCTGAGTCTGGTACTCCATATTTCAGTATTTGAGAACAAGAATGAAGGAGAGGAAAAAGTAATGAATAAAAAATAAATAAATAAACAGGGAAAGACTGAAAATTAATTTGTCCATGTAGCACAGAGAGGAGCCATGCTGTAGAAATTCAGAGGAAAAAAAAAAAATCGCAATAGGGACAGAAAAAGAGGTAAGGTAATACTGAAGGTAATAACAGATTGCGGAATAAAGACAAATGTCTTGAGGGCTAGAAACAATAAAGTAATTCGTGAAGACATTTTATAATGCTACAAAACTTAACATAAGGAAAAATACAGAAGCTATAAAAGCAAGAGAAATTGTAACAGGAAGGATAAAGATGAGACAACATAAAGATCAAAGAACATGATGCTTCAAGCAATAGACAGCAGTGTCAAAGATTTTCCAAGCTCTGAATAAGTAAGAAAAAAGTTAAAGCTTGCCTCAGAAATGACCCATGCTCCTCTAAACAATAATAACTATTTTTCCTTAGATAAGTTTACAGCAATGTGAAACTGGATTGCAAGGTAAAAACCTGTTACAGCGCCCTACACTTTTCAGGTACGAGCAGCTAAAGGCAGCTCAAAAGCCTTCTGAAACATCTGACTACAACGGGCTGAAATGTGACTCTAAAGGAGATGATGCCTCAGACAAATAAATCACTTGGCACTAAATATGCGTCTTTGACACTCTGTCCACCCCACAGTGTGTGCAAAGGACCTCCACAATGACACTCCAGTGAGTGCTTTGCAATCCCATCTGTGGCCTGAGCCAAAGCACTGATGCAGGTACACCTGGCGATGTCCCATTTAAGGAGCCTACAGACCACTGCAGAGTCCACTGCATTCAGGGGTCCGCGAAGAATATTTGTGCCTATGCACACTCCTTCTAGTATAGCACAAAGACACCTGCCATTACCAGATAAATCATTCTAGCCCATTATATTAATTCTTCATGCATAATAGACTTTTTTTTTTTAAAAAAAAAAAAGGACAAAACTTCAAAACACACAGGACTCGGGCAGTGACAGCTGTAAATCTATTCATTCAATCAAATGAAAAGTGCTCCCTTAAAGATTTCTCTGTGACACCATCTTTCAGAAAGGAGACCCTGATACCATTCCTCCAAAAGGTCATCAGGATCTTAATTTCATCTTTAGTTTTACAAAAGAAAAAACCTTCCCACAGGAAGAGAAAGAGGCCAGATGAAGTGCCCTGGCATTAAGATAAAATCAGTTTGTACAATGACTGCTTCTAGAGTTCGTGCTTCTGAGAGAATATTTTATTGCATGGTATTCCAGTCTACCGTACAAACACTGCCACCTCCAATAGCTACAAAACAAAAGGTTAAAGAAGTGAATTAGTGCGGGCCTAGCAGTTCTTCAAAAGTGAAGAAGATGTCTGATGGTACACTGGCTGAATTTCTGCAAGAAAATCCCTGGTATTTATTCAGCATCTATATGGTGCCATACATAAATCAACAGCAAATCTAGTCACGATCTGGTAAGCTGTCCAGCTCCTTCACCAGCAGGTCTATACTGCAGGCTGAATGCAAACACGCTGCAGGCAATACATTCATTAGAACAAAAGGATCTTGACCAAGAGTAATTCCTCATTTTCTGATAAAAAGAAATACATGTTTTAATTTGAATTTCACATACTCATCAGAAAAGCATCATGAGGCAATGCAGCAGAGAACAATGCCCTTTGTACAGAATTTCAAGTGAGTTTTTTGAAACAAACATTCCTGGAAAGGACCGTCTAAAGGACTGGGGAAATAGACAGTGCCTCACACCTGCATACCTTTTTTCTACAAGGCAGCAATCATGTTGTCCTTTGTAGATTTATCAGCCCTACAAGGGTACTTTTCTGTACAAATACCTTTGGTGAGACTTAAAATTATGCTGCAGTCAAAAAAAAAAAAAAAAAAAAAAAAAAGAAAAAAAGAAAAAAAGAAAAAAACCCAACAGTCCTTTTTCTCTCACACACCAACTAAACTCAGCAGATGAATATATCCTTCCAGATCCATTAAGGCATGTGTTGGAGTTAGGAGGAACACAGGGATCAGACTGGGAGACGTCACATGATACCTGGCCGTATGTGATGTCAGTGCAGGGTTGATGATTAATCACACCTGAGTCAGGTTCAATTTCTCTTAAAAGGCAAGCCAAGAACTTTATCAGTTTTAGTAACATAGGCAGATATTTCGGACTGGTAAAACAAAGCTGTGCTATCCCTGGTACCAACCTGAATTTGAATGGCTTTCTCGGAAGAAAGCAGCTGAGACCAAATGATATGCTTATCAGAAATAAAGCACAAATATCTAAAGAAAACAAAAATTCTTGAAACTTCAGGATATTGGAGATATCTTTCTTTTGATATTGAAGATCTCATACAGAGTACTGTATATCACACAGACACACAACCCAAATTGGTAAGTAGCAGTGGTTTCAAAGTGATACAGCACTGATATTTTCAGTCACGTGCTGGGAGAGCTGGTAGCATTCCCAAAAATGCGTCCCTTTACTCAGCACCCATTTTCCTCCCGCACTGATTTCCACATAAACGTCTTTCCTCTCTCTCCTACTATCCCCTAGCATCAGTCACAGCATTGTGATACTACACACTGGGACATACGAATATCAGTGCATCAGAAACTTCTAGGTCACGTGTTAGCAGTGTTATTTTATTGGTTAAAATACTAACACATAAGTGCAAGTTCCATTCTTGATCAGCCTTTATATTTCTGCCTTTTCTACATATAATGTTGGATATTTTACGCTGGAAAAAAATTCAAAATGGAGATACGCACAAAATGCTCTGTTGGACTAAAGGAAAGCTACATGAAATCCATACTGTTTATGCAACATCGCATAATCTTGCATGTTTAATTTGTACTTATCATTATACTTTGATTTTTAGAACTGCTGTTTCATTATAATTTAATTTTTCCTTGCCTTATCTACTGAAGATGTAAGAGATGATTATTTGATTACATACACAGAAGCACCCAAGCAAAATTGTCACAGATAAAGATATTGTGTAAGCTAAAAGGGGGGATAAACTACCAACATATATTGGGCAGATTGTTAACATGAATTAAAAAAGAGGAGGGAACAATACTGAGCTTCAGACACAGCTCCGAAGCCTCATTTTATAGGAAATTACCTGGAGGTTCAGCATATCCATCTGATGCCTTTGTAGTATTTCAGTTTTGTGCTGCACAGAACTACACATTTCTATTAACACAAAAACTGTTTTTTTATTAATAACACCCAAGACAGAGTAAGGCAGTTTGTTCATGGCATTAGCAGATTTCACTTGCAGTTGTGTAAAATATTTAGGGCTAATCTGATATTCTTCATCTCCCCCTTCAGCATCTCTTCCTAAAGCATTTAGAAAAACAGCAGAGTCAGGAAAAAGAGACATGCATGAAGGAAAGCTCAACGTTCATTTTCTTTGCTCTCCCTACTGCCAAGTTATTCAGTGACTGCGCATATTTTATAATCCACAGCCTCAGTACTCTGGAATGTCTTAAAAACCATGTCAATTAAGTTGCACTCTGCTGATCTTTTGTTTCAAAAACATATTTAGAAATATTTCTTCACACTACAGTAACTTGAAACACTTTCAACACACAGGTTTTGACTACAAATGTTTGCGTCTTAGAAGCAAAGGCTCCAGAGAGACCTGACAATGGGCTTTCAATACATACAGGGGGTTATAAGAAGGAAGGGGACAGACTCTTGAGCAGGGTCTGTTGGGACAGGACAAGGGAAAATGGTTTCAAACTAAAAGAGGGGAAATCTAGATTGGATATAAGGAAGAAATTTTTTACAATAAGGGTGGTGAGGTACTGGCACAGGTTGCCCAGAGAGGTGATGGAAGCCCTGCCCCAGGAGACATCCAAGGTCAGATTGGACAGAGCTCTGAGCACCTGATGGGGCTGTGGGTGTCACTGCAGAGGAGTTGGACCACATGGCCTTTAAGAGTCTCTTCTACCTCAAACTATTCTGTGATTCTATGACTCTTCTCTTGCCCTTCTCACTCCCACTAAGAGCTGATTCTGAAATCTTTTTTCCACAGTTACACTAAAATCAATATTTTATTGCAAAAGCTTTGAGCAGCTCTCATGAAAGGTCAATTCATTTTTTTTTATTTAATTGTTATCTACGACTACCAGCATAAGTACTTGATAAGAAACTAACTTCACACTAGGAAAAAAAAAAAAAACAACCAACTGTTCACCAGATAGCATGAAATTCAACAGGAAGAAGTTTATCAGGACCTGGCCTTCTAGGAGCAGCCGCTGTACTACTGCGACACAGAGCAATGTCAGCACAGTGGCACTGATTCATTTTGAATGTCACCGCTGTAAAATGCCAGCACTCAAGAGCCTCTGGACAGACTCTCCGCTAGTGTAAATCAGCATAGCTTGGTTGACTTCAGTGGAACTACAGTGATATAAACCAATTGAAAATATATCCTTTGTGGTAAGCCCTCATTCTCAACGGGAAAAAAAAAAGCCAGCACCGCACAGCACAGTAAGTTTTTTGCAGATTCTCGTCCTACTTATTATCTACAAGTGCAGCTCTACTGCTGTTAGCAACAATGAGGACGACAGTACAAACCCGAGTCACGACTTTCCTGCACCATGTTAAAAGTCCCACTCAAAGAGGAGTTTGATGACACAGCAGTGAAATCCCTCTGGCTGGTATAGACTGCAGCGATTGTTAACACCACTGCATCTCCAGTCATTGCTAATAACAAGTAAAAACCTGCTGGAGGAGACAAGGTCAAAATGGGGCTTTAATCAGGGCTGCTGTCAGGTCTGTATTACTGTAGGCTCCCATGGTACCCAACTCTGTAAAAGATAACATAATGAATTTTTGATGTGAACAGTACTGGAGAAGTAGAAGTAGCATTAAGAACACTCCCTTTAACTGCTGGATGCTCCCAGCATCCCCTGCTGTAACCTTTATTCGTGGCACAGACGAGACTCCACCTGGAATCAGGCTGGGGCTTCTTAGCCTACAGATAGTTCAGCTTGAGGAAATCTAAGTAACTGGATAAAACAGATTCATTCGCCATTCAAAATGGCATTAGCTGATTGTAACATGCAATCCAAGAACAATAACAATAGTAAACAAAATTAAGGTTGGATCAGAAACTAACAATAATGTTTTGACAGGTTTCCTTTCAGCAATTATGCCTTGTGGCTCAGAACCTAGGTCACCCTACGGAATTTTCTTTTGGGCTTCTATATACGTACACAGAGATATCGAAGAGATTGTCATGATATTCCTATCAATTATGTTCATATTTAATTGTTTAAATGAAGTTTCTTTATGCAAACTTGTGTAAACAACACTACAACTGCAAGATGTTTACTACATTAAAAAAAAATCAAGGAGGAATTTGATCTACTTACAGAAAACGCTACCACATAGCACTTTATTTTTAAATGCAAGAGTTAGTGGAATTTGTTCGAATACCCAACTTTTCCACAAAAGTCCAAAACGTTTTTCAGAAATTAAGGCTCTCAAGTATAGCAGCTTTATCTACTGTGTTGTTTTTCAAATAATTTTAATATATGACTCAAGCTGTATTGCACTGAGCATAACCATAGCATTTAGCTCAGATTTTTGTCCTCCCATAACCTCTTTTCTGCAAAAGAGTGAGGGGGAAAAAGTCTTTCCAGAACTCATTATGTCATCTTTCCTCACACAGACACAGTAATATTCCCACCTCCTCTGCTTTTAGGAGCTCTGTGGCCTTTTACCTACACAAATTACTGTCTGTAACCTACAGTGAACTAAGCTGAATGTGACATTTTTAATTCCTTTTCTAATTAACCTATTTGCATGCATTTCAGTAATTATACAGCTTTGCATACCTAACAAGAAACATCCCGCTGTGTCACACCAACAGTCCATACATTGCAGCAATCTGTCTTTGCCAGTGACCCAGGAGCTGGTATTTAGGGACACTCAGAAACAGCCACAGCATGCATGCATTCCATGTTCCTCATCACTCCCAGTCCTTTTCAATTCTCGTGGTCTCTCTTCTCCAGCTCCTGTCTATCTAATCTCCTTTTCAAACTGCTGATACTGTTCACTCCCCCCATGACTTCACCCAGTACTCCCATGTCTGACTGTGGAAGCTGTTCTTTGTTCACTTCAGCTCCTGTTTTTGTGACTTTGCAAACCACAGTCATACTCATTCCCTCAGCCCTCCAAGCTGACAGTCCCAGCATTTCCAGCATCCCTTTGTATAGTGAATGCTTTCCAGCCTTGACCTTTTCACTTGCCTGCTCAGGTTCTTCTCTAACTCCACTGCATCCTTCCTAAGACGTGAGATCAGAACTGCACACCACACTGCACCAGTGTCTCACATGCAGGAAAGACAATGCCCTCTCTTTCTCTCAGTATACTTTCTCCTGATGCTTAACATTTTTATTTTATTTTTTTTGTTGCCTATGCTCACTGCATTGAGGATTTAAGCAAACTGCCAACTTCAGGAAACTTGCCAAGATCCAATTCCCGAGTTGTAACTGTCAAGTTACTAATGCAGCACCATGTTATCCAGTTGGGATTATTTTTTCATAGACTACAGTCATCTAACACTAAGCTCCCTTACCACCTTTTTGTACAATGACACTGTTACTTTTTTTACAAGAACTTTGCAGAGCTCTCTGCCATCAACCTAACATTTCATTACCTTTATGCTTTGGAGATTTCATACATTTGGCACACAGCCCTTCTTTTTCCTGATGAAGGTGTTGATTGAAATTTGATCTCATCAATATACCCCTGGGGCCTTCATTCCTGATAGCCCCTAAACTGGCAACAAAGCACACAGGTTTTCTTTTACAATCTGACAGTTAATGTTTCCACAAAATTCCATCAGCTGGCTCACCAAGAGAAGCATGCCCAACTGATCTCAAGTTGGCCACCGTACACCAAAGTGCCTGTGTATCAATGAGGAAACTGCATCAGGACCATAGAATTCTTAACACCGCATCCAGAACACATTTCATACCTGGGTCCATTAGCATGACGAACAGATACCACAGACTTATCGGAGAAAAAACAGCATTCACAGCTTGTCTCACCTTTTTATTGACAAACCACGTGACTCTTCCTATTTTAAATGGATTAATACATCAATGCAACTACTTCAGGTGCATCTTCACATAGCAAGGACAGATGTCAAGAATGGGGACGATGAACACCAGGAAGTGTTTGACAGAATGCCAGTGGTGTGAACGAGGCTTCAGAGGGAGCTTGCACTCCAGAAGCTCCCTCGAGCTGCAGTGTTTGTTTCTTAGCAGCTACGCATGAAGTACTGCAATCCAAAAGGATTTCAGATCCTTTTGCAGAGCCAAAGTCTGCAAAAGCTGGGAAAAGAGGGTGTGGGAAGAATGAGAGAAAAGAGAAGTGCAACCGCAATATGTTGTGCTGCTAGAGCTCTTCTGTACTGCAAACTAACTTCAGTGAGTGAAGACTCGCAACAGACCATTTCTCTACAGCAGCAGACAGGGCAGAGACTGAAAGCCAGAGCTGCCAACATCCCCCCAGAAGTTCCCAAAGTCAGGAATCAAAATAAGAGAATGTCTTACAATGACATCAAGTATTTTTGTGCTAGTTATTCTGACTACTACGAATCAACTTCTAGTTTGACCTCATTTCTGAAATATTTTCTTGCTAAATTGTGGGGAATTTCTAATATAATTCTTTTAAAAACTAATGACTGAAATCCACAACACACTGAGACATTAATCCACGTTGTTCTGGAACATCTGAGAAAACTACATTTGAGAAAGTGCTTTTTGTTTGTTTTATTCTTTACATAAACAAAATGAAAGAGAAACAGTGAAGATATAAAGGCTTAATCTGCTCCCAACAACCACAGTGCAAACTTCCATTTGATTTGAGAACGCTACACGAAACTTACACTGAAACTTAGCTGACATTCTGTTGAGAAGGCTACAGAAATAGCCAAATCGACTTTGCTTTCATCACTTCTGAAATAGCAATAAAAAGAACTCCTGCTATCAAGGTGGTGCTCTGATGCAGACCCCTCCCTCTGGTCCCAGTGTCCATTACTGCATTGCTTTCACAGGCAGCAAGCTTTACCTTCTAAGGCTCCAGCACCAGCCTGCCGCTGGCAGCTTTAATTCTGCAAGACAGGGTTATGAATATACTATTGTGAGTTCCCTTCAAGAGGTTGCAGGGCATTGATCTTGAGTCATTCAGCAAAGACCAAAGAAAGCACCGTGAAGGCAACAGTTTCTGCTCACAACTAATTCGACATCAATCTAAATTCTGACCCAAGATCATGAGAACTTATCCCAGGACAGCAACTGTAAGATTATATTCACAGCTCCACTATTAGAAGTCAAAACACACAAAATGGTTGAGTCACAGTGGAAAGGGGCTAAGCCTAAACGATCTTATGTAGAATGGAACAATAGATTAAAGAGAACTGGCTACAGGACAATGAAGACAGGGCACTTATATACAAAACGTTAATTTCACACATCCTAACTGTACTGCTAGAAACAAAATATTTAATGGAAGCTCTCCCAGTAGATTCCATGAGCATGCTGCCAGCACACCAGCTGAGCTAGCTGCGTACCAGCAGCAGCAGTTCAGCTTTTGACTCCCAGTTTTCTATTTTTTATGCATTTAGTTTTCAGTGATATGTGAATAAAGGAAATTCCCCAAAACTGAGTTAGTTTAGGATGAGGCTGCCCTTATATTCACTGTAATCCTGTCCATATTTCAGTCATCAGGGTTCTAATTGGAGAGACTGTAATTTAATTTTGCAGATGGAAATCTTTATCAACACGTTTTCAGAGAGAGAAAAGACGATTTTGAGAAAAGACCATTCTGGAGAGCCGGAGCATAACTGCAGGGTTGGATAAACTGATCACAGCCACATTAACATCACCAAGTCTTATACATGCTCCTCCAAAAGGCAGCAGTTGGATTTGGGCATACAGACTGAATGGGAAATATAAAGCTCACAAAAAATGAAGACAAGAAGTAATATTTTTCTATGAGTAACACTGCTGGCAATACCACACAGTAATGTGGTCCAGGATGTATTAGCAAACAATTAATGTATCTGGTGGCACATGTCAGTGAGACATCACTGAGGAAAAAAGTTACTGTGCTAAGTAGTGAGAAGGCATCTATATCATGCTAAATTGAAAAATACTTTTTATCATGTGACATCAAGCATATGGTACATTGCTGACTGGTGAATGACAAACTTTGAAAGGTCATTATTACCCTAATGAGAAAAACCTGACATAAAGGAATTAATTAGCTTTTAATTTATTTAGTATTAAGAAACAGAAAATAAAGCAGATTCCAGATGGTGGTTCGTACATTTTGCAAGGTGGGGGAGAGGGATTTTTTTTTTTCTTTTTCTATATCTTAGTATTTCATTCTGGAGTAGCAGAAAGGCAAAAGTTAGGCAATTCCTCAAATCCTTATTTGCTTTGAGAACAAAATGTAGTAGATCTATTAGATAAAGGATTTAACACTGATAGCGCAAGAGACTCCTTAAGGACAAAACACTCATTCAGTGAAAGTTATGTCTGTTTTTATTTTCCCCTTTGGTAGCAGCTCATATGAGTTGCAAAGCTGTGCCTTACCAAGCCTTGAGTACATTTCTGACACACACAAACTCAGTCATATCACTTTGCTAAATAATCAATCAGCTTGGCTACATTTTCTTTCTGAAATACATAAAATTACTATATTGGAAAAACTGTATGACTTTTGAAACTTAATAACCTGAGCACAAAGAATTAATCATAATTATAGAGAGAGGAAGTATTTTGAATATACTCTATGTAATCAGCACCGCCACAGAGAGCACAGCCCACAGCTAAGTCTCATGACCTCTCCAGACACATCATTATGTATCGAAACAGTCTTACTGACACCTCTCCTGATACACCTGAAAATGAGTGCAATCAGACAGAGGAGTGGATTAGATGACGGAGCAAACTTTCCAGCAAAGGACAGAGATTAATGCAGATTTATTAGAAAATAATGTAAGCTCTAAAAAAAAAAAAAAAAAAAAAAAAAAAAAAAAAGTATAGCACAAAATGCAGAGTAAAATCAACCTAGTTAAACAGTGAAAAATGACTGTTTACCTTGCAGAGTGATGGGGACAAAGGCGACATGAGGACAAACTAATAGTGCAAGCACATCAAAGTCAGTATTTTCTACAAACACACACACATGCTAACATAATATATATATATATATTGGATTTTTATTTTTTTTTTAATATCACTGGGAGGTTGAAGGTTAGATACAAGGTTTCATAGCTACAACTTCCCTGAAACTTAATTTTGCCATCACAAAGAGTTCATCTTTGCCTTGGTTCCATTTCTGACTAAAGTGCCTCATGACAGGTTTATAGTATTAATTTCCTCTTCTACTGCACTCCTTATAAATGTTTTCTTTATAGCATAAATCACATTCCCAGCACCAGATAAGTAAAGACTCGTATAGATCACTACTGGATTTCACATCACAAGCATTCTCTAACAGATTGCTGCTCTCTGTTGATTATTCACAGGCTCTAATGACCAGAGACATCCAAATGACAAGAGAAATGGAATGATGATAAAAGGTAAAGAACTTCAAATTAAAACTTTTCTTAGGACTGTTACTCCTACAGTCACAGGGATGTCTAAGGGACATGCTGGTTTTCCAAAGGAAGTGAATCCCACTGGCTTGTGTTTCCCTTCTGTTTCAATAATGCACTTCCAGACACGTAGATGAGCCTAAACTGTATTTGTTTTCAGGAATGACTTTATCTCCTGGGCCCTCAGATAGAAGGCACTGATTTTATGGATCTGGAGAAAAAAATTAAATTCTTCAGAGTCCCAAATCAATCCATTGCATTTACAGTGTTTTTTTACTTTTTACTTACTAAAGTAATTTACTTTAGTGCATTGATACAAATGCAAAAGTCTCTAACATGCTGAAGACAACACATCAAATTGAAAGTATTTCCTTAGCCAAAACTATTTTGTCTATAATTGTCTCTACTGCAGTAAAAGCATGTGACTTGACTGAAAACCATGGAACTTGATAAAGTAATATGTAAATGGAGAACGTGCTGTGCTAATAAGAAAAAGGAAAATTCATTGCCTTTGCACAGAGCAGACTCCCTCCCCTTTGCTAACACTGTGGTACCCCTTGGGGCCAACAAGGAAAACACAGGTAGGCTAAGGAATTTGCATCAGCTGGTCTTGCAGCTCCCTGAAAACACCCAGGAATGATGGTGCTCTGAGATGTACATTTTTTAGTCCTACATTTGAAAACTGTCTTTTTTTTTTTTTTTTTTTTTTTCCTCCTTCCTTATTTTTCTTCCTTTTGGAAATCCAAACAGACTTCTGAGGTGGGGACCACACTCCCCGCTGGTGACCCCCTCAAACAACAGATGTCACACAGCCCCTGTAAGCATGAGCTCCAGCCCAGTGCTCAGTCCCCCGATGGGGCCAGCCAACGACTCTGCTGCCATCGCTGCTCCCCAAGCAGCCCTTCAGGAATTCCGTGACCCGTAAGCCGACAGAGGTGATCTCTGGGACCTTTTCACTTTTTCCTAAGAAATAATGCAAAGCTTGGATCTTCGTCTAGACCTGACTTTCCCATGTGGCCAAGCAAGCTCCATTTATTCAGGCTTTTAGAGAACAAAGCAGGCGTACCAGCCTCAGGCTACGAAATGAAAGGAGCGTTACAAAAATATGAAAATAAAATGTTCCATTAAAAAAATAATTTCATCACAACTCAAAACCTATTCCCTATTTCAAATTGGGCCTAAGACGGTAGCGCTTACTTTGCATACTGCTCTGCTCAACTGAAAACTTTTATTAATAATGTGCTTCTGTTTTTTTAAATTATCACGACAGATGGATTTATACATCTAAAATAGTAACCAAATTCTAATAATGAATTTAATATATGCCTCTATTTCTGACAAGTTAATACTTGCTTTGAAAGCAGCAGTCCCCAAACTAATATGTTTATATCCTAATCTAAGTTGCATGCCCGTGCTCCCTGCTAGCTGCACACTGTGCTGCCCTGACAGATAATACAGCTCCACAGACCTTGCTCCTTTACTCCATGCAGCAAATGCACGCACAACTTGTGAAAGCAATGAATGATCAAGATTACATTAGGATATTTGTAACAAACAAAAAACATAGAAGAAAACACACAAAAGCCAATACTACAGATTTAACAACGTTCTGATTCTTTGAAACAGTCTGTTTCAAATGGAGTTTGTGGGACAGACATACATCCATGTGCACACAGCTCTGCATACATGAGACATTTACAAAACACCCTGTAACTATTCTTCATCAAACTGAACCTTAAGAAATTGACTGCACTTGTTAATAATCAATTATTCTAAATTGATATTCTCCTAACTAAAATCACCTATAGCACGTTCTGTCCCCAAACCATTTTTACTTGTACATTTTCCAAAGACAACATCACCGAGATTGAAGGCATGGAAAGATAGTAGGAAATAAAGCAGTTCAGAACAGATTAGCTGTGCGAAAGTCTTTTTCATCATGGAAATAAAAAAAAACAACCATTGTTCATATTTCTACAAAACTATATAAAATATGTACTGACACTAAACTAAAATCAAACCGTTAGCAGCTTTAGAGCAGAGAGAAAGGAGTGGAATCTGCTTTCTGTCCTGGTACTACAATTCTCATTTATTTCAGGGGCTACACAGCTGTAGCCAAGCATCACTGTCAGCCCAGCAGGAAAAACAAATCAATTTCTGGACATATTCAACTCCTTCCCACTGATTTCTCACCTGAGCTGCCTTACAGCTCCTTGAGCCAGGGATCTTGCTCAGAGATGGAAGCATCTCTATTTTGGGACTTGGCACAGGAAAAAATTGGGGAATTCGGCAGCATGAGGGACAGCCAGCTAAGGAGATTAATTTCACATAATTAATTGGGTTGCTTGGGACACTGTGTTGAGAATGGTCTTTGTGGAGCAGATACACAAACGAGCTTCGCAAACTTTATGAAAAAGTTTGTGCAGGCAGCTTTCTTTCCATGACCAATGAATGTACCCTAAATAAATTAAAATCCAAATAACCCAAAACAAACAAAATAAACCAACAAATAATAATAATAATAAAATAAATAAATAAAAATAGATCAGTCTTGAATAGTTGGGCTTTTCAAGTTTCTTTGGCTGTACTGTCCAGGTCTACTCTGAACATGTTCCTTGCCAAAGCTCTTACTGCATAGCATGCTGATAGATGATCTACAGATTATTTTGGTCCCATATTACACTTCTGCTTCTGGATGAAAATTTTTCTCAATAAATGTATGTCCATTTTTAAATACCTATACATATGTGGAATTAAGAAGCATGGATTTGACTCTTTGCAACTACACACCTCATGATGACAATCATGTTTTAGTATCATACTTATGTTAGTAAGTCTCAATGCACATTTTCGGGACTCAGCTTTTGCTCCTCCCATCTGCCAGAAAAACTTTGGCTCAGAAGCAGGCACTACAATTAGAAGTAGAGACTGGCACAAAAAGTAGTGTTCAAAAACATTAAGGTGAAAAGCTCCAACCTTCTTACTCTCATTCCCATGCTACGACACAATTGCACTCTACCTGAAGCCTGAATGGGAGTAGTGGAGACTGGCATCTCCAGCACCAGCCAGCTGTAGTTTCCTTTCCAAATATTAACTGCTCTAATTTATTTTGAATTTAAAATAATAGGCTGACAGGACACCTTTAATTGGCCCATGTTCTGTCAGTAGGGTATCTATATATGTATTGACACAGTTCTCTCCTCTGCCAAAGCTGACCACACATGAATAAATGACATTTCCAAAGCTCGATCAATGTTCCAGCTGTATTTAGCACTGTTTCACTGCTACAAAAGCTTTTAGTGTAGTGCAAGGCCAGCAATGTCTTTCAGCCTTGTCACACTGAAAATAAAGATAAGTCTGTCGTCATAAAGAATAACATTACTGCTTTGCACGTGCCCACACAAATACATAGGCTGCTCTGAAAGTAATGCCTTCTGTTCATTTCCATGGAAACTACAAGAGGCATGAAAGGGCACAATAGCACTATTTGACCCCAACCTCATCTACAAAACACCATTTTTCAACATAATCACTACTATTAGCTATTCATTTTTTACCAGCAGTGAACAAGAGCCTCCATGTCACACTTGCATGTTTGTACTCATAGGAATATTGATACATTAATTGGCAACAGGTTTAATCATTTAAAATAATTACTTTTCCTTTTAAATAAAAATAATAGCTCCCTAAAGGGCTCATTTGCTGGTATCCTCCTTCAATATATTTCTCCAGCTTCATGATTACCTACCAAGACACAGTACTATTGATCTCATATGCTTGGTTGATTTGTAGATTACCATGTACTGAAAAAAAATCAGCTCTGAGACACTTTGCTTGATCCTGAAAAACATTTCACAAACCAAATGTATTGATTCACATTCTAATAAAAAAGAAATCAAGACTACTCTTTTGTTTGCTTGTTTTGCTCCTTCAAGAGACACTATCCCAGTCTCTTGGGCTCTCTAATAGCATAGCTCAGAAAAAAAATACCTTATTTAAAGACTTTGGCTTTCCCTTTTCCATTTTTTTATACTCCTGAACAAGAAAAAAAATAGTAGTAGGGATTAATTCTGTTTTAAATAATAATAATAAAAAAGAATTATTTGGCTTCGGAAAATTGAAGATCTTGTTTTTCCAGAACGCATTATCCTACTTGAAGCACGAGAGCCAACATTACTACTAGAGACAATAACCATTTTAACAGATAAATTACCTAGTTTATATTACGTTTAGATTTCAAAACTTCTCTTCAGTTAACATTCTAAAATATGATCAAATATAAATATGAATAACTGTAAATATGAATAAAATATAAAATATAAATATAGTAATATAATAAATAAATATAAAATATAAAATATAAAAATATAAATATAAAATATGATTAACTAAAATATATTTCATTTTATATTGCAGTACCAATAAAACATACTTGAAAAAAATTGTGTTTTAATTCACTTCTATTATTTACTGGATAAGAGATGGATAACATCAGAATATATTTTTATATCTACAAAATGGATGGATAAGCTAGATTTTAGCTTTCAAAGCACTCAAATATTAAAAAATACATAGGTTTCATTATACATAAAGTGCAGTGATGAGGAAATAATTAGGAGTATATGCAAATCACTGTGAGTTTGATACATATGAATCAACTCAGGCATAGCTGAAGACTAATTCCATTAGTGTTGCAAGAAAATGTTTCTTTCTGTGCACAGGGGTATCAAGTTATGGATATTACTGAATGAAGCAAGTGACTGCAGAACAAACCAAGTATATCTTGAATCAGATTCTAAAATCTGATTCAGACTGCAGTACTCAAGTATTAATCAGTGGTGTTTCACAGAATCACCAAATGCCTTACAATGGAAGGGATCTCACACATCATCCAATCCCAACCCTCCTGCCATGTGCAGGGTTAACCCCCACCAGATGAGGCTGCCAGGTCCCAGTCCAATCTGGCCTAGGATGCTTCCAAGGAGGGGGCATCCACAGCTTCTCCAGGCCGCCCATGCCAGCATTTTCTTAGCAACAAGTCAACACTGGTGGCAAGCACAAGAGACACAGATTTCATATTTAGAGTGCTTCTATTTATCTGCACTGACTTCTGGATTTACTTTTTTGAACAATAGAAAACTCTAAAATATCTTAACAATGTTTTGCATGTCTATTTGGTCATCATTCTAAATAAATTCAACTCTGTACTAATATAATAAAAAGAAATCTTTAAAGATATTTCAGCTTTAAATATTTAATGCATTACTGTTACAGCTATAACAAAAGAACAAATCTTAAATAGGAAATATTTCTGATATAATAATATCCCATTTACCTATATATAGTACTCAGAATATTCATCTTTAACATGTGTTAGGTTTTCATTGGGCTGTCAGACCTTATAATGAAATCACTCTGCTTTTACTCATTCATTTTAACCTTTTGTTCTACAATTTATACTCTGGCTCATCTTTTTCTGAATATTGGACAAGAGAATCTTATTTGCATTGCAGCCTTCACTCCCATTCCAGCTTTGAAAACTAAGATTCTGCTGCTGAACAAGGCTCTAGTAAAACTCAGGAGACACTCAAGCTGTGCTCAAAGGACAAGTGTCATGAATCAAGCTGTACTATGCAAGAAAAAGGTAGTTACACAAATTCCTTTCACCTGTTAATTAGAAAAAATATGTCAGATGATGAATTAAAGCAGTTACATACTCATTAAGAGCCAGAAGTGACCCGATAGCCCAACAAAAATCAACAGCAACATTTCAGTTACATCATGGATTTAACCTCAAACCTTTGTACCTTTCTCAAACTACCAGACCTGCTTACAGAAAACCTGAAGGAACAAAGCTCCAAGAATCTGCTGTTACCAATGGGCCATCAGGAACCAAAGGAACACACAGCAGTTCTGGCTCGGTTCCCCAGTACCCATCCCAAGAGCATCTGAGACTTCCTCAAACAAGTTTCTGTTGGGCAAGTGGCACAGGAACCAGCAGTGGGAGCATCAGTAGGGAAGGTATGGGCAGACAGGATCTCACTTCTTTTTACACCATGACATTTCACTGTCCTTATACAAAGAAGTGAATATTACCCTGAAAGAAAACTTCCTAACTAATAATAAAATACCAAAAAGTATTTAAGGACATTTCTCCTTCCAAATTACTTCTCATTTAACATTGTTTTAAGATACTGCATTTTACATAGTAAAACAAAACGATTTCCAGCAGAAAGTGTCTCTGAAAAGAGAAGAAAATGTGTTTTCTTACGGGTGGTAACAACTACCAAGGTGATTCTGTGCATCACAGCTTAAGCTTTCCATTTTTGAAACATCCCTTTTCTGAGCTCTGTGCTCAACGTTTGTCAGAAAGGAAGTGTAGACTTTTAACGTCCACACATTCAAAAATACTCACAGCAAACTCGTTTGTGTGTTTAAAATCACCTGCTGATTAATGCTAATAAGTATCACTCTGCACATACTCAAAGTCTTTTTGCACTGAGGAAGTCAGACTTCTTGTGCCAGCACCATTCTCTTCTATCACAAGAGTGCAGTTGTTCTTTAACAAGATTTCCCAAAATGCTTTTTTTTTTTTTTTTTTTTCTTTCCTGAAATGAAAAGTTGCTTTCTGGAATGTAAGCTCAGAATATATTAAAAATGTCACATTGAATCTTACAGCAATAAATATAGTTATCAGCAGTTTGATGTATGTAACGTATTCCTGAGAAGGACTGAAGCACTTGAAGGACATTAGGATAGCAATCAACAAATGGGACTGTGTGTCAGGAATGCTTAAGGGTTAATCAACATGAAATGGCAGGTGATAACAACTCCTGATTGTACCCAGCATATGGAACCTGATTTCATAGGACTGCAGGATTTCCCACATATTTTAAAAACAGCTGGTACTGCAGTAATTTTCTAATTTCCTCAAATCTGGGGACAGCTGCTTAAAACCCAGTTATCTTATAGCTCGTGGCATGTAGCTATTTGATCAGACCACGCTAAGATGCTTCATAATCTTCATTAACTTTTCCATGCCAGCCTGCTCTCTCAACTGTCTGCATTATACCAGATAGCAAAGGCTTTGCAGGAGCTGGGCTATGTGAGCTCACACTGCCCCTCATCCAGTTCAATTAATAACAGTCAACACATATGACTTGACATAAATGAAACTGGTCAAATTGTTCATTGGCAATTCCATTGCTTCAGCTAAATAAATGCATTTAAAGCCATTAAGGATTTCTAATTTCTCAGAAGAGAGCTTTGGAGGAAGGAGAAGCCTTTTGGCACCACAGTTAAATGCTGGGTATCTGAACTGCTCTGCTTGCTCAGTGTATGGATATTGGTAAAATTAAAATGTTTTTCTAAACAGGCAACTATTTTTCCTCCTGGGAAAGGAACTGCACTGTCATCAGGCAACACCCCTGTGAAGTACAGCATCTGGAAGGGACAGTGATGGAATGGACTGTGCAGAGACTCACATCAAAAGAGATAAACTGCACAGTATTTTAAAAAGGGGCTGCAAAATCACAGATCGCTGTCAGCTAAAGAAGACTTCAAGAATGACTCTGGATGCAGCAGATAAACTTCTTTTAATTACGCTTGCAACTTGTCATAATATCGTATGTTATGTATCTGAAATCAATGTACCTGCCATAATGCATTAAGAGCTACATCCTCAGAGGTAACATCACAAGGCTAAGCACTGCATCACCAAACTCTTCAGTGAATCCACAGCATCTGGGCAGATGTGTACACAAACTAAAGGGTGACAGCTATCTAAGACTGAAATCTTCAGACATCATTCATTATATTTGTGCAAACACAGCAAAAAGAGTAACAGCAAAAGTTAAGGAAATACATGCATCCTAAGCTGTGGTCTTTGATGACTTCGAGGTTATTTTAGGCAAAACATTTTGCTACTAGAGGCATACACAGGAACAGAGAAAAACATCTCCTTCCTATCATCTGTGGGACCAGCTCAGTAAACAGAATCTGAAAGTGTTTCCTAGACCAGATAGTCAAGAGGATGCTCATTTTGTGGATCTGAATAGGACTTAGACACTTATGTCTCACACTGTCAACACTTTGCAAGTGTTGGGTATGTAGAGTAGCAAAGCTTTTACACCTAGGCAGCTTTCTTGGCAAAAAAACACAGACTCCTCCAGAGCTAAGGAAGCAATTGAAAGGACACACAAGGGAAAGAGCTGCTCAAGGTTTGTAATTTGGCCCTAAAAGGGAAACTGTGCTGTGTAATCAAGAAAACTGGAATAAAGAACAGAGCAAATTACACTAAACTAATCTCCATGCTGGGTCAACTAGACTATGACCAATATCCAACTTAGCCAATTTCAAGCTGACTCAGAAATCTCTCTTCTGCTGTAACTGCATTGCAAACAGGCCCCTGAGGCCCCTTGCTTTTGTAGCCTCAGACAGAGAATACATAAGCAATAAAACCTCCAGGCAAACTAGGAGCAGGGGCATAGTCAGATCCTATTTTATATACATATGGATTTAAAATCTGCCTTTCAAGTCGGTGCTTTAAAACGTTCATAGATCTTCCAAATTGTCAACTCAATATTTGAGCAGGGTAAGCAGTACAGTGAGAATCCATTGTCAAGGCTGTACCACCAGTTATGTTTAGAAACATTAAGGAATACTAAATTATTGATTCTGAATTAACTTAAATTGAGGAATATGTGTTATTTAGCCCTTTTTTTTTTTTTTTTTGACTTAAAAGGGACACAGATACAAAGGTGGAAGAAAAGAGTTCAATACAGTAGGTTAGAAAGTAGTTCTGACACTAATATTCACTGAGATAGTTGCCCTATCTCCTATGTATGAGCAGCTAGCTCACTCTCAGAAGTCCAAGCCTGAAAGTTTTCAAACCCTTGGCCTAAACACGACAAGTATTGCAACATTTCTTGCTTCTTGTTCAAGGAAACCTCACTGGAAAATAAACAGCGAAGAAGAAAAGCTATTAAGCCAAGTCCCTGATGCTGCTAGTTCTTTCATCAGGTCTTATATCTGTTAACCTTTCATAAATGTCAGTCTGAAAAGAAGAAGTTTTAACTACATCCCAGCGCCAAAAATTCCCTTACTCATTCTGCCAGACCTCAGGCTTCAGGCAGCCGCACTACTCCCACAAAGAGCTCAGACGTGCAGCACGAGTAAGTAGCAATCTGCTGCAGTTTCATTTCCCACAACAAAAATTAGGTTACACATTGCTTTGTCTTTGCAGATGTAATGTCTTGATTGCTGAGATCACACAGGGAACAGACTTTTCACTTCACTACGAAAGGAAAATGTGACAGTATGAATACCAAAAGCTGGTTCAGTCTTCAGCAAAGTCACTATCATTTTTACCATCTCCCAGCATTTTCCCATTTATTTTCATCTAAGTGAGCACAGACTCGGTAAGAGTTAATAAAGTAAAATGTTTGCCCGCATACATGATGGCCCTCCTGCAGTTACCACTTATTTTCCAGTCAGCGTAAGTTATAATTTAAGTTGAAACTCAGAGAGCCTATGAACATTTTCATTATCTGTTACAAAATGAAGATGGTTTTAATGAACAGTTAGCTCCCGTGCTTATCACTGGTTACCTCCTCAGTGAAACCAGCTACCTCACTCATCAGCAAGTTTTTTTTTTTTTGGTTTTTTTTTTTTTTTTTTTTTTTTTTAATGTCTATGGGCTCCAGTAAAACAACCATCCTTTACAATTAAGCTTCTGTCTTTTCTCTCTCTTCAGAAAAAAAAAAAAAAAAAAAAAAAAAAAGCCATTTTTTTATCCTTTCAGGAAGACCTATTGGTAATCATGCTAAAGGCCTTTCTGAACTATTATGTCCATACACTGAATCAACATAGGTGATAAATAAACCCCAGTGTGTGTAGAAATAGATCCAGAGTCACCAGCTCATAACTCTATTAACTATAATGAGAATGTCAGATAAGGAGGCAGCTATTTCCCTACAGCAGTGGGAGGAATTAGATATGCCTTCTCCTATCTCTGAGTAATCAAGGACCAGATGTTTAAACCTCCACTTTTAGGTAACAAGTGAGAAATGAAGTAAGCAATTTGCCCTCAACTTTTGTTAGAGCTTTCCCTAGATCATGTCCATGGTACGTGTCACAGAATGCCAGTATAAGCACCCATGCTAGATTGAAGCATAACAAATGAAATTTAATATCCAGGAAACTCAAAGGATTAAAGAAGTTACACGCCTAAGGGTCAGCAGAATTTTTCTCTCTGCCACCTCTTACCCCCGTAAATGTTTTCAAGTATTGCAATATTAGAAACCACATGATTTAAATTCAGCTTTTGAGCAAAGATGATCAAAACTAAAGTAACTCCTTATTTTGTTTTTTTTTTTCTTTTTTTTTTTAAAAAAAGGTTGAGTTAACTTTAATACTACTCCGGTTTTAACACTGCCATTACCTCACCCCTGAAACACTGACGGTGTTAGGAAGACAACGTATGGAACGGAAATGATTTAAATGGAGATTTAATACCTGTTATGTGGTCTACTATAGAGCTAATAATACGTCTGTACAGCTCTGTGCTATACAACACCTTAGAGCTGAAATAAGATGTCTTGAGATTTCCTGAGCTCCAGCTCCTCAGAACCTTCCTGCTTTCATCACAGTTTGAGAATTCTGTTTATTTCTTGTGGTTATCATCTACTCTGAGTTGTTCCCAGAAAATAATATCCGCCAGGAAATAATTCCTTGGGCAGCAATTTACCCTAATAACAGTTGTACTCCGCGCATTCTTTTTTGCTGATCAGCTTTTACTGTGTTGCTCGGTGCTATGGTACCAAGAGCAGCAGAGCTCACCTTGAGCACTGAGAAGGGGCTGAAATTGATTTTGTTGGTTATTACAACGGTGGCAGGAGCTGACCTCACGTCCAGCACAGTGCAGAGTGTAATTTTTGCACACAGTGTTGAATTTGTCCTTGTTATGGAATCGTACTGCTTTGGAGGAATCAATGACATTTGGAAATGACAGTCCTGTGTTATCACTAGAGCAAGCCAGTTTGGTTTTATAACGTGGACGGTAATAGCGTATTACTGCTGCTTAGGCAACCAGAGCGTGTCCTTCAACATCCCTGACTGTACAGAGAGACTTGTAATAGTCACAGCCCAGGAATTACTACCTACGATGTGTGGGAGCACATCCATGAAAAGTCCAAATGAAGTGATGATGGTAGCTGACATTAAGAAACAAGACAGCATATGTAAAAAATAATAGAAAAAAGGTTTTATCAGAGAAAGCACCATTGTCAGGCTTTGTTCCATGTAGAAAAAAACTCTGAAGAGTAATCAAATACTAATAAAAAAAGCTGTTTGTAAAATTGAAGACATCCATCTTATCCACATACTTTCCCTCTGAATAGGTCCATCAGAAAAAGTTAGTCAAGAAACAAAAACAGATTTCTGACTAGTGATGAGTATACTTCAAGAATATAAAAAAAATGGCTCAGAACTCAATCACAATCTTCAAGCAAAACAGGCAGTGCTCTTTCTTAGAGCAAACTATGCAGATAACAAAGCAGTTCAAAATGGCTTCATCTGCTAGTTTGCTCCAACTACGTACAGAATCGATAAAAAAGATTTTTAAATTATTTCTAGTCTGCTATCTGTAACTCACTTTAATGTGAATAACAGTCCTGTGGAGTGTTTCTTAATGCTAGCTAGTAAATATTTTATTTTTTTCTTTAAATATTCATTTTATTATTATTTTGTAGTAAGGAAAAATATATTTGCTAATGTAGCATTCTAAGTTTGTGCTCTTGGCGTGATTTTAAACAGAAAAAAAAATGATTTATGCAGATGTAAGTGGTCACTAAATATCTCAGAAATGCAATGGATGCATTTTTTCCCCCCAGACTTCAGTGCTGAACTTCTTCACTCCTCTGGTTCTGTACTTACATTAGGTTTTGTGGAGAAGCCTGAGCTTTGCCCCCCACAGCCAGCAAAAGAGAGACATGCTAACACAGAAGTGCCAGCTGTACATCGGTGAGCTGGTACCGACGCACAGCAGCCAGCCCTGCCTGCTCACAGCCTGTCATCGCACAGAGCTCCCAGGGCAGCCTGCAAATTGCTCACACGCCTGGAGCACTGCAGCAAATCCCAGAGCACCCTCAGAGCCACGGGACAGCGAAGAGTTGCTTTCACCTTGTCATTACAAGCACTGTTTACCGGACGCAATGTCACAGCCCAACAAACGCTATCTCCCGCTAAAAAGTTTGCTACTGAGAAGTAATTTTCGTACAAGGAGATGAAGCGACAACAGGCTGACAAGCAGGCAAATCGGGAGAGAGGAGATAACAACAATCTTGATAAGAACAGGTTATGATAAAAGTGAATGCTGCGCTTAACTTAGCAATTCTGAGATGTCTGTAGATAGGCAAACAAACAGCAGTCTGAGGCCAAAAGGCTTTTTTTCATACAGGGAGATAAATATCCACGTATCTGTTCAATATTCCAAATAAATGCAAATGTCAGAAAGAACAGATAAACCTCCATCTCCTCAGAACGTCACAGTTTGCTTAAACATCCAATATGCTGCTTGTTCCTGAGGGTAACAGAGGAACAGGAGGACACAATGGCTTCTCAGCTCCTCTGAGAGCTTACACAGAGAAGACACTAGTGCCTTAATTGTATCCAATTATACACAGAGATCTAGATTTGTCAAACTAGGTTTGTCAAACTAACTGGACCAATGTCCAGTTTTTCTTAGTTGTAAAAAGCGTCAACATTCTGACACGTTTAAAAACCTTCTAGCAGACACAGGCAAAAACAAAATAATCTTTAAGAATACAGCCTCAGACTTAATAGCTCAGGCTTTACATAGCTTTTGCTTTCTAAGGTCTTCCAGATACAAATAACCTTCAAAATAAGAGCTTATGAGGGCTCTTCCTGCTGTTTTCAGGCTCCCCACCTCTCACTTGCTTCCACACATACCTACATAACTTTTAATTTAAGCCAGAAATTTGATATGCCGGTTACTGAATTAGAGAGTTGCTCTTTTCTTACACACTAGCCATCGGGTAGGTATCAGAACGAAATACACTTAATCAAATGATTCGTGAAAACAGCCAAGCAGAACGTTTCTACACAGTTCAATGAGTAAAGAAGTGAAAAGGCAGGAGGAAAAAGATTTATTCAGTTGCACCTTATATACAGAAATAATCATCCTAATAGGTACATGCATTGAGCTAACTGCTATAATTCCAAATTTGTCTTCCTACACAACTGCCTCCTCCACACCATCCCCATAATGCTTCCAGGTCACCTTTGAACTGTTCTTATCAGGGACGGTAGCTGAGATTTTACAGCATTAACGCATCTAAAACTAATGATGAACAATCACTTAGTGCTTCAGAAACGTACCTCTATCTTTGCTAGAGGTAGGTTTCCATCTCAGTGAACCCGCAGCAGGCAGGGACCCAATCCCATTCCCCATCAGCTGCTGAAACCACCTCTGCCCAGAGAGCTCACCAACAAGTTCCAATTGCCAGCAACCTGCTATTCTCCTCCACGTTCCCAGCCACCACCATGCCTCCATACCTCCAACCCACAAGCCCTGCAGTAATTACAGCCAGTTAGCTCTTCATAGACACAGAATTCCTGAGTTGTGGCTGAGGCCACATCCTCAAACTTCAGCCAATATTCTTTTCTACTTCCAAAGGCAGCCTTGACATTTTCTATGTTCTACCACCCCTTGAATTTCCATGAAAAAAAAAAAAAAAAAAAGTTGCTTTCATGTTCCTCACAGCGAAAAGGTATCAGAGCTTCTACCTAAAAAAGGCAGCTCTCACTTGGAAAAAGGGGAAAGTAAGGAATAAACCTGATAAGCCCGATACCTACTCATCAACTTCAGACATTTAAGTCCTGTTCCCACAGGGACTCTGAAGTGAAATTATATTTCTGATCCTCTTTTTTCTTTTTTTCCCATTTTGTTTTAAGCAGAAAGCAAAACTGAAAATTGCTTCTAAGGGGCCTCTCCCAGGATAGCCAGGACATTTCAGTCCCGTGAATGCAGGAGCTCTGTTAGGCAACCAGTAGTATGGCAAAAGAAATCAGTGCAGAAAGGTCAGGATCAGCTGGGGAAAGGGAAAATGAGCTTGCAAGATCAGTCAAGTATGTGGGCAGCAGTAATTTTCACCGTGATTGCACTGAACTGGTGCAACCTTTTACAACTGATGGTGATTATTATCCACGTGCTGCGGCAGAGGAGTTTGTTTTATCCACTTTTGATGAAATATACCCAATCTTCAGCATCAGGGTATCACACTAAACAACATCCCCAAGCTAGGAGAAGCTTTGATGTCTGCCTGTTGTGTCACAAATTTTTCCACTTGCCAACAAGCACCATCTCCTTGTTGTCAGGAAGCCTCATCCATTCATAGTACTGGAATGGTCATCTAAGGTGAACTTTGGGGAAAAGCCTTCCTCCTAATTTTTGTAATATTCACAATTTTAGACAGGGTTTTTTTGTTTTTTGTTTAGGTTTTCTTTGACATTGCCACCGTTCATTCCTGCAATAGCTATTATTTACACCTGACAGGAGAAACAGATATCAGATTGGGTGATCTGACCTTCACAGAATTCTATTTCCAGGCATTTGATTGCGCTCTCTGTTTTTTGCTTGCTTTTTTTTTTTTTTTTTAATGCACATTTAGCATTTTTAAATAATAAAGCTGTATTTTACATATTATAAAAAATTGACTATAAATTTAAATAATAACTTAAATTTAATCTCAGCAACATGACAAAATAGAAGAGTATTTCTCCTGCCCTGCCACTGAACACCAGTTAAGAGCTTTCTGAACTCTGTACCCAAACAGCATATGAGATGCGTACAAAGAATACAATGGGGAAAGAACATCAAGCTTTGATGGAGAAAACTATATTTTGTTTTTATAAACCATAGCTCTTACACAGCTTAGATTAATAGATTTATTTCATTGTTTTCCATTTCAAAAGCACAGAACTGGCTCTTATTAAACATTTCTGGCTTCTTTGGTATAAACACCATGGCAAGAAAAAATGCACACTAAAGTAACTCAGCTGAATTCATTTGTACAGTGAATATTGACACTTTGTTTGAATTTATTTCCCATCCTATAAACATGTTTTTAATCCTTTGTTTTGGAATCCCATTTCGTTTCCATTTTCCATGTTTGATTTTCATATTGAAATTTGCCAGAAAAAAATGATTCGCCAGCTAAAGGAGGATTTATGAGAAGTTCATGTCCTCACCTAGGCTACACGTACTTGAGTGGGTGTTTCACTGCAAAACAAGATCCAGGATTGCAACAGGATTGCTGAGATGTTTATACTTAGCCATGAACAGAAACATATTGCTGAACAGGGGCCGTATTTCCTTCCAGACTTTTTAATTGTTCTATTTCTAAAAGTTTTACCACAGCACTGAGAATTTGGTTCCTCCCCTTTGCAACAGATTATAGGTTTTACGACTAACCATAACCTTATATTCACTGGTGCCAAGATACACAGTGCATCAATTTTCTTTCATTTTTTGTTTCTCAAACACTACAGCTAAACACAACACTATAAATATGTGACACGACTAAATGATGAAACAGCAGCTTCCTGCTGAAATTTTAAAGCGAGATAGACATTGTTTTAGCTGAGGAAGCCATTTAGATACCAGCTGTTCCCACTGAAAAGATGTGGCAGCCATCAGCAGAAATAAGAAATGCTCTCTCTGTACATATTGAAATGAGTTTTATCTTCCTTTCCATTCTCTTTTGAGTTCTTGCGGGTGAAAAAGATGAAATTCATTTCATTCTCATATTTCATAGCAAGCACAAATGTTAAACGAGAGTCATCTATATCCTTGCATCCTTGTACATGCACTTAGGTAGGATCAAAACCGGCAGCTATCAGGCATATTACCTCCGTGCAGCAACAAACTCAACAGCCTTGGAGCTGGAATAGAAAGTAAATCAAGAAACTCCCATACATCTCCCCAAATCACCTTTCCATATTTGCTTATTTCTAGGTAGCAGTTATATTTCATGTTCTAATTAGAAGAATACAACATGGAATGTATCAGATAAAAGTGAGTGAAATCCCAGAATAAATATGGATAATTTAGTGACACTTGAAAATAAGCTTTCAATCACTGCATCTTAAAACTAACATCAATAGTAATCAATAGTCACAGATTTTAGAAAGCAGAAAACATTCAAAATGTTCAAGCATGAAAAACATCATCAACTACGTATTGATAAACTTCAAATTGCTCTCTCTGCTCAGAATCCGATTTTGAAATGACCAGTTACATATAAGGAGATGATGAAGTTGACATAACTAGCATCTTTCCCTGGAGATGCTATAAAAATCATTGTATCACATGAAAGATTTTTCTTCTTACGCTGTTGGCAATTGATTCCAAAAACTTGATTTTAAAAATGTTGCATTGGTGTAGTATTAAGCTCCTTCTCATTTTGTTTTAGCATTCTCTAATGATAAGTAATATCATTTCTCATTATTCTAAATAAAAATATACACATTTTACTCCTAATGACTGCAGTGAAATGTGTCCATAGGGACATTTCAGTTTACTCTCTCTTACAGTGTAATATTTTCATTATTAATACTTCTTGAAGGGAATCTTTAGACATTATCTTTATAGAATCACACCAGATTTTGATTTTTACACACACGCAGTCTGAGTCACGTGCAGAATGCTAGATTCCTTCAAATCCAAGTAATACCAACCAGTCACACAATGTGCATTTTGTTCCTCGAAATCTTTCAGTGCATCAGTGAAACCCTCCACATCATGATGCCTTCAGTAAAGGATATTAAGAAAAAATAGCAAATTAACTTTACCTGCTTCACAAAATTCAGGCAAAAAAAGTGAAATAATGCTGTGTGATTTGTGCATTGCTATGCTAAGCAGCACATCAAATATAAAAGGATCGCAAAAGTTACTCAGACTACACGCTGCAGGAAGGCAGGAACTTCCATTTCCATGGGTGCTTGAAGAGCACTGAGGGCAAGGGAATTCTGAAATGACCAGGCCACCACTGTAACATGGCAGTGTAAGCAAACAGGAAAAATCAGACACAGCTACCATTTCTCTATATTTTCATAGCAATGCAAGAGAAACACCAGTCACCGCTGGTGTTAAGCAAAGCTCAGGTTTTACAGAACAATTCAAGCAACGTAGCTGCTGCCAAAGGGGTTCCTCAGCCCCTGGCTGCCCACCATACCACCATCCTTCTGTGCAGGGTTTGTTCCCCCTCCTCCCAACAGGTCGCTGTGAGGCAGAAGCATCACTTACCCTGCAATGAGTTCATTTCCAAGTTAACTGAGAGGCAAAGCTTATTTTTTCAAATGCACTTCAGAGCCAAAGGATGCAGAGAGAAGCCTAGGGGCACTAGGGAGGGTTTAAAGGAGGTTGGCATAAAGCCCAATTGATTTCCAATCTAGACAGGTATCTGCACAATATCTCTGCATCCAAAATAAATCCCAGAATGTTCCTACTTCCTTCTTGGGTACCAGACTAGAACTAAAGTCTCCTCACTATAAATTTTCATGAAATCAATGGTTGCTCAGGACATGTAAACATCAGTTAGAAGCACAGATTTGGAAACATTAATAGAGACTTATAAATCTCTGGCCCCTATTTGGTTGTTGCTGTCCTCCCTTTTTTGCAAGAATAGAAAGTGGTTATTTACACACTAGGGGCAGTCATTTGCTACTTAAGGAACTACAGATAAATTACAGCAACAAATAAGTACTGGTTCTCAAACTTGAAAAGATGCCTTCTCAGTCAGTTGCCTCTTCCTGCTATCTAAGAGCATTCCACCCTGCAGAATGTCCTCGGCCAAAGGGAGAGCAGCCCACAGAAAGCATTCACCACTAACACAAGATGGTGGATGTCAGCTTTGGTGGCCGACAGCACTCCTTCCCAATGAGCCACCGCTCTGCCTTCATCCATCCTTACCTCCCAGTAAGCAGCTGGCTCATTGGGCACCATTTTGTTTGGCTTTTAAGGCTTCTTCTGGGAACCACTATTGCACTACTGCTACAAGACAAACTAAACACAATACACAGCTTTATAAAGCTCTACAACATACAAAGTTCATCTATTGCAGTACTGTGCAGGAAATACAGCATGCATAAAATAAAGAAGGCTGGAAATTAAAATATGTAAACATGGCATGATAAACAAAGGGGGTCAAACTGCAAAAAGATGTTACATGAAGCAGTGTATTATATCTTCTGATGCCAGATTAAACGTATTTTATTATCAAATATTAGAGCTTTTAAGTATTTAAACCCCAACTAATCTGGGAATCTCTAGCTGAAAGAAAGCTTCTTTGGAGCTCTGAGCCTACAAGATTAATTTTGACTCCTGTCAACTAAACAAGTGTATATTCTCATCCATCACCATATTGTAGCATTATAAAACACAATCAAAAATTCCCTCTGGGTTTCAAAAAAAGTCCACAACTACAGGATAGAAACCTGTTGCAATTAATGGCCCTGCAACACTAGACACCAGACTCAGTCTCATTCTGGTCATGCAAACCAATGAGACACACACTAACGTCTATGCAAGCAGTACTAGGTACTACATCTTTGCAGATCAGAAGTCAGAAGAGCTTTGGTGTTATCAGTTTTATGCTAACCATGCCCATCAACTGACCATCTACATGACTAGAAACCAGGAAGTGCTGCAGAAATCATGGCTAGATTCAGAGATTTTGTACTACTTTTGCTGTGTCTGAAATGAGACTCTAATTTAGTTTTAATAAAAACTAATTGCAAGTAATTTAATACCAATTGATTGTTAAGGGGATACATTTTGCAGTTTATCAGGTCTATAGACATGCTGTATAATTAACTCAAGATGGTGCAGGCAATAATGTAATTATAATCTTAACAACTTTAAACTTTCAAGCAATGTTTAAACAGTTAATTAAAATTTTAATAGATAGTGCTATATTACATGTCTATAGTGTTAATTGCTATAAAATGCTAATCGATATTTGTTAAGTAATCCAATTAATTAATCTCATTTCTAGTATCTCTAGAGCTAAATAAATAATGCCATAAATCTGAATTACAAGCTATATAAGTACCTAGATATTCATTTGAGATAAATTAAAAATCAATTAGATACTAAAGGATTGCATGTTGTTTATTATAGACAGAGGACCAATTTGAAAACAACTATATTCATCTTTCATTGTTTTATCACTTCTTTACATATTGTGCAAGTCTTAGACAATGGATATAACATCCTATTTGTGAGTACTTTGAGACAAAATGTCTTTTGCCCCCTCTGGTATGTTGGATTTGCAGGCTGAAACTCAGAGCACATGATAACTGCTGGAGCACGGAGTTTATGCCTTAAAATGAACAGACACGGGCCTGATTCCCAGTGGATGTGATGGGGATTCTCATTGTGCAGGAGCTCTCTGCAATTACATTTTGCCACATTCCCCATTCCTGTTCCTCCTCTCCACCAGAGAGCTCCAAGTCACAACAAGGAACCTTCCTGGCACTGCAAGAGATTGAAAAAGCTACTCTCAAAATTGCTATTTCATCTCCTCTGTGCTGTTAAATCTTTATTACGGGAGAGAAACCATTACCTCTGATATTTCTCTGCTTGGCATAAAGGTATGTTTTGAGATGGTAATTTATGAATGAAAAAAAGCTTTATCCTAAATGACATATCGCCTTGTGTTTGCTAGTGAGCATTGGTACCTGTTACTGACAGCTATTTTAACACACTTCCAATGAAGCATGATTACATTACTGAACTCTGTTACTGCTTTTTTTCCCTCTCATCACTAAATTCTGTCTGCAGCACACTGAATGTGGTGTGCTAAGATAACTGCTTTATCTGGTATCCCAATTAGGTACTTATCAGGTACTTGTACCTGACTCCTGGGTCAGGCGTAGTTGGAAAACTCACCAGGACAGAGACCCTCTCATCAGGTATGTTTGCAGTTCTCAGCATATTGTCAATATTTTCAGAAAACAACAGTTTCTAAATAGCATTGCACAAGTTGGTTTTAATGGATTTGACAAAGCAGTGCATCAGCACAATAGGGAGTCAGGAGATATTTGGCAGGAAAAATTTTAAAATAAATATGTTGCATAGGAGAAATGAAGAGCTGCAAGGATAAAGATAGTAACACTGTAAGAGATGTCATTTTAATTCTGCATTTCACCATTCATTGACGCACTTCTCTTGAGGCTCAGTGTTCAAGGGTAGACATGTATGTCATCACAGCCTTCTTAGGTAGACAAGAACCCCTACATTCAGATGAGGCTGAAGGGTTAAAGCACCTGTGATGGCACAGTTTGCCAGCCTGGTATGACAGCATAACAGCAAGACGACAACTTGACTTCCACAAATTCCCTTTAGCCTTCCATTGAGGTTAGTTGACTCTTAAACCTCTAAATGAGCTCAGTACTACAAACAAAGATGCCCCAAAATTTGCATCATTTATTTAAAAATAGAAAAATAAATTAAAAAAAAAAAATTTTTGAAAAAAAAAAAAAAAACTATTAAATTTCTTTCTAACCCTTAAGCTTATTCCAGAGGTAAGAAAATAGCTTATTGTAACACTTTTTTCTTTTTTTTTTTTTTTTTTTTTTTTTGCTTCCCAGTGCCCGTGAGCTTAGAATAATTAAGTGTGGAAGTGACAAGTAAAAGTGTGCCAAGGTGCAGCATTTAACACTGTCCACAGTACAGGACATTTCAAAGTGTGTGTTTTCCACATTGTATCAGAACTATTGCTCTTTCCTTGACAGGCTTTTCCAAAAACTGTGTGACAGTTTTCATTGTAAGCAAAACTGAAGGACAGAAACTTGATTCCATCATTTCATGGCTGTCAGTTCTACAGACAGGAAGGTATATTTTAGGAGGACACACTTCTCAGCAGCTGCTTGCATGAATAAGAACACACTTCCATCATTAGTCATTTAACCTATATAATGTGACAACAACATTTATTACAGAAACTTAGAGCTTTGTGACAGTACCAAGAACTCAAGAGTTGCTCTTTATATAATTTTCATGTGTTGATTGCTTTAAGGAGACAATGCATTCAAACATCAATAATATTTTGTCTTCTCCAAACCCTAATTTACTAGATAAAGAAGTACTGAGATGCAGCAAGTTCCCCAGCCTTCAGAACCATGCGAGAAGCCACCACTGAACCAGTTACCCCACTGCTGGTGTCTAGAAGCACATGACTTCCAGGGATATTTCCTTTAAAAAGAAAAGCTAAAAAGGCACCAAATTCAACACATACCTGAAAAGCAATAGCCAAAGCTTACAGGGCTTTAACTAGTCTATGACATGGGAACTGTTCTGATGGCAAACTGCCCAGCCCTCATTCCACCTTTACCAGGCCCATTCTGCAGCTGCTGCCATCCAGCCGTCCATTGCCCCAAGCACCTCCCAGGGCTCACTGGCTCACATACAGCTCACCCGCATGGCTGTGCCTTCTGGGATTCCTACTCCCCTCACACAGCTGTGCAGAACAGGAATGATTCAATTTTCAATGTATACTGAAGTCAAACTGTTTTGCTTAAGTCTTGATCACATGAAATCAACTGCAGGAATACACTGTTTGGGTTGACTCGGTTACATAAGAACGCCGCAGATGAAAGAAGTTTTGACGAGTACAGATGATGAAGTTTTGATGAGTACCTTGAGTACAAACGAGTATTGCAGAATTTACCTAGCAATTGAAGTTCATAGACTTGTCAGTATTCACCTTGCCATTTCACAGTATTCACCATGAGTATACGACAGCCTGATGAACAGAGACCCAGCACTCAGAGAATCTCAAGTTAGGTGAGGTGCTGGCACAGGCTGCCCAGAGAGGATGTGGATGCCCAGTCCCCAGAGTTGTTCAAGGCCAGGTTGGATGGAGCCCTGAGCATGATTTAGTGGGTGGAAACCCTGTCCATAACAGGGGGAATGGAACTAGATGATCTTTAAGGTCGTTCCAACCCAAGCCATCCTGTGATTCTATACAGTCATCAAATAAAGCAATAGAGAAAGCAAAAATTAATCTACTTAGATGGGTGGCGTTTTCCACATTGCTAGCTGGAAAAAAAAACAAGATGGTTTCAAGAATTGCCAGGCAAATTTAAGAAAAAAAGCACAACCAGAACACCGAAGCTCCCATAAAGACTACTTAAAACAAATACTGCAGGCTCATGAGAAATATCCTCGAGTCTACATCCATATTGTTTAAGCTTGACATTCTCTGTTCACAACATTTAAACAAGTAAGAGAAGACTTTTAAAAGAACAAATGATATAGAATTGATGGACTTTCTTTGGAAGTCAATCAATACCCACATCTGAGTCATGCCTGTGAGAATCAATCAGTGCCAAAGCTCTGATAAATTTATGTTGCATCTTAGAAACAAAACAGAATTAAAATCCTGAAAACAATCCACACTGCTTCCCATGTGCTGCAGGGTATTCTGTTTGTTTTCCAGCCAGTTATGCCAGAGATGCTGCAGGCCTACCAGAAATTTGTCAACAGCTGATGTATAATGAAAAATACTTAATGCAGCCTAAATACTCCTCTTTGCTTTTTCCCCTCCTATCCTTAAGTAACGTGATAAGCAAAGCACTGTTTTTCTCTCATTGCATACAGATGAACAAGGACTGGTTGCAGCCAATTACTTTTTTGAAAAGCTTTGCAACCAGCTCCAGAGACTTCTTATCTGAAAACATTGCTGACAGAGTTCAGCAGAACCCCAGATGCTGGTGCAGAGTTCACAGCAGGTCGCCGCAGTACAAACCCCAACCACTACAACATTGGGCACTTTACAATCTTCTCCACAGACCGCCGATGGATGTCCATGTTATACACACCCCATCTTACTGCAATGTCAAAGTTGTAGTCCCAGCTGAATTCCTTCCTCACCTCAGCTGTAAAGCAGGAGAAGCAACAGCTGATGAGAAACTACACAGCTTCCAAGCAGCAGGTCTACTCAGGAGGGCACGCAACAGAATCCTACAATTTACACATGAACCAAAGTAGTGAATAGCTGTATTTATAGAAAATTTGAGACTCTACACATTGTATTAAAATTTGACTGTTTTTTTATTTTTCCTTCGGATTTTCTTAATGGCATTATACTGCACAATAATCCTTATCCTAAGCGATCTGTAGGATGTGGGATCTCGAGATATAGAGCTTCAAGAAATATTATGCTGCCACTCAATGGATGTGACAAAGGCATTGACGATTTGGATTTCCACACTTTGTCACTCAGTGTACTTAAAGGAGATGATCGAGGACACCTCAGCAGAAATTCCTCAGAAACATGTTACACGTGGAACTTTGTACCTCCGGTCAAGACCATACCTCCAAAGTTAACAAGTACAAAAGCAGTAGGTATAAATTTAAGGCATCGCATTCCCACCACAGCTGTGGTGGGAACACCATCCCACCTACCGCCATGGCAGAAAGCATGGAGGTACCAGTCAGAAGCATGTTAATGACAGCAGGATACCTGCTGGTCAGAGTTCCAAATAACATTGCAGGAATCTGGGTTTCAGAGTTGTGAAGAAGTATGATGAGTACTTCTCTCATTTATTTATTTAATTAATTAATTAATTTCAGGGCTGCTGAATACATTCTCCATACAAGCAAGTCTGCTTCAGAAGCAGGATCGGAGCGTAGGTTGCCATGCTCCAAATGGCACCCATTTCCCTTCTTGAGGAAAACCCTTCTAATCTTAACTGGACTGCTTCCAAACAGAGGACTGCAATACCAGCCTGCCTTTCAAAATATCACATGCCATGTTATTTAAAAACAGCTTGTCTACATTTTTCATGTGAATGACCATCGCATTAAAAAGTAATTTCAAAAAGGAATTCAAAGTTCTTGCAACTTACAAATAATCTTCTATTAAGATGGCATAAGAAGAAACATTACAGAAAAGCTATGTAAATATAATTCATTCAATAAAAATGTAAATAAGATTCATAGAATAGACATAGAAACCTTGAAATATTTATTTTAAATAAGAGAGAGGGATTAAAGTCCTCAACTTGTAAGTCCAGTATTGTTGAGGCTCCTGAGCTTTATTTTATTTATTCTATAAGAACCAACTCTTTCGTAACTATTTTAGCCTACTCTGACATCTACTACTGCTTTTTTCCCCCCTTCTTTTTTAACGACTTCTGATGGTTGCAATCCTGGTTTGGATTCCAATCAGCATGTAACAGAAGGAATGTTCAATATCTCATTAACAAGGTTTTCCAGCTCCAATCATTTCAACAAATATATTTGTCCCTTTGTATTCATACTTGGTTTGATTTGATAGCATCTGACAATGAAAACCTTACAGAAGCTAAAAAAAAAAAAAAAAAAAAAATAAAATCTAACTAGCAATCACACAGATTTTATTTATTGATGGAAAAAAGATGCTAAGGTGCAAACTTAACATAGGGACAAGATATAACAAAACTTGTTCTACAACAACAAAACCTAAATGGCATACTAATCATACTTCTGGTGATGAGGCAGTGGAATTGTATTTGTACACTTCTGTCAATGAAAAGAACTGAGGCTTTTAGGAAACACATGTTGAGCGGGTGAGGCTTTTTCCAAATTCATTTTTAATAACATTACTTTAATAAGGCCATCTGATATGGAAGTCAACAGTATTTCCTGCTACACCTTTATCTGAAAAACAACTCGATAACATGCCTTCTAATTTCAAATTTCATTGGAGATTTGGGAAAAATAAAGGACTGACACACCAACTGTAAGAAATACATGACCCAACAGTTAAATGCACACTGGGAAGATCTCAAGGTCTCAATTATAGTGAAACGTTACTAGTTTTGCCCCTCCAAATATATTGCAGATAGATGCAAGTAAGCAGTGAGATATAACAAGCTGTCTTATCAAAGTTCTAGATCATAATAATTTGTAACTACTGTCAACAGGTAAGAGCACATTCAGTAGGATTAACTGAGGACAGAGATGAATTCGTTATGAAATTCATTTCCTACATCTTACTAACCAAGCCAGATATGTAACTGTAAAAATCTCCTTATGCGACAAAAGATCTGTACAGCATTTATCACAAAGCCATGGTAGCACTGTGAACATAGGAGAAATGTGCTGACGATCTCAAGCTTGGAAATCACTTTTGTAGCGCATCTCCACACCAGTTCAAGTCTATTTCTACCAGAAGTGGGTAAGCAGGGAAAAAGAGAATTGCAGTCATCAATCCCAGAAAAGGAAAAGACTTGAATCAGAACTTCAGTATCAGCAGGAGACAGAAAATGCTGCAACCTAGAAGCTATGTTTCTCAGATGGTAATGAGAGACCTTAGAGACTTCAGATACATGAAGCTTGAAGGCTGAGTCAAAAATAACCTGAAGCTTGCTATTAGCTGCGTGGTCGTAAACTGCTGGCCATCCAGTTCAGTGTCTGTGGGGTGGTTTTCACAAAATGTGTAGTACTGAGACCAAATGATCGTACTTTGTTTCCCCAGAAGTGCACTGCAATTAATTACACTTTTTACTCCAGATGCAATGCAAGCACAAAGACTTCAGCAGAAAGCACACCAAAGCTTTAAAATAATTATAGCAACAGTCCTGTTTATATATAGCATACTATTCAAGTTGATGCTGCATGTATACATATATATATTTTAATAAAAATGGTGCTTTCTGGAGAAGTATTAGCTGCATGAAATTATAAATAATTATGAATACATACGGAAAAAAAAACAATTTGAAAAACCACAAATAAGTAACAGTCCTAAGAGTCCCAACCCCTTTCCTGCAAAAGTGGAAATTCAGCAGGTTCCAGGAAACAAATGCTTCAGCTAAGCTTTTCTCATACTCTTTGTATGAGAAACTCTTGAATTTGCATTTGTCTCTGAGCTCCCTTGCTCAGACGATAAACAAGGTTACTGATTCCTAAAATAAAATTGATAAAAGTTCATTTTGTGGTGAATTAGCAGTACCTAATTCAATTGCAGCGTTTCTCCTAGCGCTAGAAGTAACTCAGCTGGCTTCAGAAAACATTACAGAAGGGAACACCAAAAAAAACTTTCACGTTCATTCTCTGAAATCTATCTGATAAAAAGGCTGATCACCAGGTGCCTATCAGAAGACATTTAGCTAGATATATACAATTATTAATAACGTTCTGTTCAGGAGCAAAGTGGCAACCCACCAACAGGGGAACCACAGCTTGGAATAAAACAGATCCCAGCCAGATCCTAAGACTCAACTGTTTTTAAAGTCCAACTGTTGTTGGGGCAATTGTTGCCGCATTTCCCACCCCTCACAAGCTTGAGGCTGCACTGGAGAAGTTAATTCTGCACCTGATAGAGCAACTGGCATAGCCCCAGGCACAGACGGAAGTGGGGGTTGGACTCTCATCTGCTCACTTCTGTCAGCTCTCTTCAAGTCCTGACAGTCTGTACCAGCTGAAACACCGGACCATGCTCCAAGAAAACTGTAATTCAGATTTATGAGAAGACATTTTGTATCCAATATAATTGATTACCTACTGTAATGCGAACAGAACCTAATTTGTACTAATGAACCCTATGCATAATCCAGCAAAGCATTTGATAGTACGGAGACCACAAAATGCCAAGCCAGATGTCACTGATGCTGATAACAACGTTCCCAGATGGCTACGTTCCCTCACAGTTTTTGTTGCCTTCAGGTTTGAGAAGATGCCATTTAACACAGGGGATAGCTCTGATATTCCACATCTATTAGTTTTGTGCTATCGCAGCCTGTGTACCAACGTGCTATCTTATTACAGTTATTGTTACAGTATGGAAATGCCTGTCTGCTCTGGTAAATTTTGATAAATGTAACATCAGATTAAAAATAATACAGCCACACAGGCAGAATCTAATCAAGATTGAAACTAACACGCATCTTTGGGTCTCTTACAGAAGAAAAACGAGATCAAAACTCAGTTTTAAAATACACAGTTATGGAATTGATGTGAAAATGAAACAACACATATACATTATATCAATAAAAATGTGCCCTGGTAGGAGAAAAAGAAAGACTGTATTTTTAAAATTATTCCATTCATTCATTTGATGCTCTTTTTACATACTAAGGCCAGTGATAAAATTAACAAACCATCGATTCTTTCATGCAAAATAGTAATCAGCATGAAGGCTGTGAATTGCATGCATGGGTAATAGGAATACTCCTTTGTATCCTATTTGTTGAGTTTACAAAGCATTCTCCTAAACGTCAGGATGTACTGTAATAGGACACACAACTGCTCAAAACGTAAAATGAAAAGCTGAAATTCAGCATTATTTGCCAGAATGCAAATCTAGATTCAACTAAGAGCCTGTAACGCAGATCAGCAGGGTTATTTTGGTGAGCTCATTACCAAATGCTTTTACTCACTAAAACAACTATTTTTTGCAGAATCTTGTACAGAATGTTTGCATACATTCTTTTCTGCATATCCTGTATCATTCTTAGAGAAAATCTTACAGAGTAGGCTGTAAAAAGATATTTTCCTGACTTTTCAGGCTTCTCCAAATTACAAATCTAAAATGTAAGGGAAAAGCTGTAGGACTGGGTAGCAGATGAGGCATCACTGCTAGTGAAGAAAATACAAGTATTTAAACTGAGAAGGCATCTTGATGTTTTCTATGCAACTGAACAGAAGAACATAATAGGAAAACAAAGCAGCTATTAGACAAGATAAATAGGAATACATCAACAGGGACTGTACAGAATTAGAATAGCACAGCAAGAGAAACAAAGACTTTAGAAGAATATACTAAAACTTTTAGTTTGCATTACAATGCTGTCTTAGAAGCAGACGGCAAAATGCCACTTGAGCAGGAAGATGTCAAGACATAATAGTGTCAGCAGCTATATAAAGAGCTAAAAGACGCTTCAGACTACCTTGATTTTGTAAGGCCATGCTCTATAAAGTATTAAAGTAATCTCATCTATGCACACAAAACAAGCAAAGCAACTGCAAACTCCTTCCTGGCCCATCAGCCACTGTGGAAAAAAAATGCAATCTGGGTTCAGAATCAACACGGATCCAGAAAACCAGAAGAGTGGTTTGCAATAAATTATCAATGAAGTAGTTCTGCCATAGTTTCTTAAATAACCATCCATAGTTCAATACATGTTGAGTTGTTTATTATATTTGCGATGACTAATTAGGAATGGATAGGAACGGGTAATAGGGATTGATTCAAGTAAACATGCTTTAAGCATGAAGGCCATTATCATTATTGTAAATACATCCTGTGCAATCTCTAATGCGTTGAAAACAAACTACAACATGGCTCTAACAGCACACAAGGATTCCTAACGCGTTATAAAAGACAACTGATACAGCATCATCACTCTCAAATCATTAACAGATCTTCCTTATGTTTTTAGGTAAGTCCCACAAGTGTATTTTTCAGGGAGCAACTTAGCATCACGCATTTTGGAATTTACTTATATTAATCAGGGAGATGGAAAGATGAAATGAGAAGGGGAATATGCAAGAGGAATCAGCTGAATCTGATAAAGGAGTACTGATTACTTAGACTACATTTTAAAGGAGGAAAGATTTGAAGAAATTGAGGGAGGAAAGTGAGAAAGAAAATGGAGAAGGGACAGAGGGAGAGCCCCCGAAAGGCATCCTGCCCAGCACAACAGGGCTGAGCAGCCAGATGCCAAGCTAACCATGGGGGCTGACTGAGAGGCCTCAGGAACAAAGCTGTTCCATCTTCTCACTTCTATACCTAGGGTATGTCTCCAAGAAATCAGCACAGAACTTCAGCCAGATGTACTCTTAGTTCATGCATTTGTTTTTATGCTTTTTCTTTGTGATTTTCCAATTGCATACAACCAAGAACTTAACCAGGGCTTTCTCAAAAATACTCATATTGAAGCTTGAGTTGCCTTAAAAATCAACTCTTAAAAAAAAACAAAAACCAAACAAACAAGAATACACTTAAATGAAGTTGCACATGCATCAAGTCCCCTGGGTACTCAGGCTTGTCTTGCAGTGCTGGAGTTTAACAAATTAAGGCACATCTTTGCCTGAGTGCCAGGAGATGCACCAAAGAGCAGCGCCATGGGCTTGGTTCTGACTGGGGAGATGTAGTAAAGGACAGCTCAAAGCATCAGTCACAGCCAGCTCCTAAAATTTATGGCTAGGAAGAAAACTATACAAGCTCATTAAAGATAAATGCTGTAAAAAAAAAACAAAAACAAAAACAAAAACAACAGCATAATAAATTCACTTTATTTGCCAATAATCTGCATTTGTGATTTTTTTTTTTTAAATTACATTTTTATGTATATGTATTAAAACTAGTTATAAGTCCTTAATTCCTGGCTGCATTTAGAAGGATGGATGTCTTAAACTGCTGGGGAATCTGCAAAAACGAATGGGATTTTGCTGACTTTAGGAAATAGTATTTTGTGATAAATGACACAGTTGAACTCTCCAATTTAAACATTTTTCCATTTATGATACGGGGGCCATTAGATCATTTGGGTAATAAAATACAGATTGTTGTCTAGCTCTGTTATTTTAAGGATATAACAGTGAGAATGTGTTTCATTTTATTCCCAAAGGCAGTAAAAGCAGCCATAAAGCAATCAGAAAGCAGGTAAAGAATGACTCTAATGGCAGCGTAAATGAACGATAATTAGGTAACAAAACAGGAGGCATAAGTACCTGGAAATCTTTGTTTGCCTGTGCCATCAAGCCCCTAAGTTTAAAGATTCTTCTGACAATACTGAAGAGTTTGGGTGAGTAATTATTAGCAATGACATAATGCCAAAACTGGTCTATTTTGCTCATTTAAACCAATCATTACATCCAGTAGGGACTCATCAAAATAAATATTAGAGGAAAAGGGGCTATGCTAAATCAAATACAGGTTGAGTTTAAGATCCCCAAACTACCTGTTTAATTCAAAACCTCCATAATAGGTAGGAAATGAGAACAGACAACATTTCAAACAGTCATAAAACAAATGAGAAGAAAGCAAAGTCACTCCAGCAGATATTGACAGCTCAGTCAGGAAACTAAGTTTTCAGCAAGACAATTAGACCCTCTGCACAAGAGCTGACTTAGCAAGTGCTGTATAATATATAAGACACTGCAGAAGCATAAAGACTTCTCCTGATACCTGCATGAAATGCATTCATAGTGAATTCATATTCATCTGCACTAAACATATTCATAGCAGTTCTCATCTGTTCTTGTGCTAACACCATCTCCTGGTGTACCCAGGTCTTTTCTCCCTCAAGCATGAAGGAGGCAGCAACATGTGCTGGTCTGCCAACAACTCGAGTCTGAACAGTAGGGCTGTAAGGAATAAGACGTTGGGGCTGCTCTGAGCTGTCTAACATGCCTGATGGCCTCTGTGCTTGCCCATAATCCAGGGTATCAGCTCTTCATTATCTCAATTATGATCAATCTTCTGTGGGTAAACCCACAGACAATTTACTGCATTACTTCAGGATTCATTCTAAACTTCTGTGAACTGCTGTAGTCAGATTAGCAGTTTTGGGTCTTGAATTAGATGCAACATTTGCTGTTTTCTACTTACATGCTATGACACTCAATAGTTGCACTGAAAACTTTTGCTACCAAAGTATGCAGGAAAGCAGGGATCTGCATCAGCTCTTTCAGAGGGATTCCACCACTCAGCAGATTGTTCTAGTTGCAGTTTCACCAAAGATAACTTTACTACAACTAAAGTATTAAAGCCTAAAGTGATTGCTTTTCTGTGAATACAAATGAATTATTTTCAGTATCAACATCCCTCCTTATTAACTTCAAGAACAAAACAAACAAAAAAAAAAAAGCAGGGGAATATATTTTTGGAGTGTTTCTAACAGTCAAGGAGGCCAGAAAGGTGAAAAATGTAGAGACCCTTCATTTCATAACTCAGCCAAAACTTTGTACAATATGTTTAAATTGTTGTAGCTGAACATAGAAGGCATTCCAGAGAACAAAAGCCCTTGAAGAAGTAATTTGCACTGTATTTCAAGATATAATGAAGATATTATTTGTGTTGATGTCTTCAAGAACACAGAACACGACATGTCTTATAACTGCATCCAAATCCTCCTCCTCTTTTTTTCTTTTTTTTTTTTTTTTTTTTTTTTTTTTTTTTTTGTAGGAAAGGGTAATGATTCCTCCTACACAATTTGTACGGGTTTGTTTTGCCTCTGAAACTGTATCAAACAAACCAAATTAGAAATCCTTGCATCATTACCATCAAGACACTGGGCAAATAGCCTCAACAAATGTCTCACTAGGGATAGAGTTGACCTTCATCTGCTCTGTCATCCACTCAATCATTTAAGTAACTACCGTCGGAGAAACTGAGGATGTGGTTTAAAAGATAAAGAAATATTCTGGCAAAAGTGCCATCTTTGCATTACAGGTGACTCTTTCCCTATGCAGTGTGATCTAATATGTACGAAATCTAGCAAAACACGTGCATTAAATTGTTTCATACTGGCATCTCTTGTGGGTCTGTTTAGCGATAATTTTATTTATTCTAATGATTGCGCCAAGACCTACAAATGCAAACTTCGCTTTCTTAGTGTGACCCCTTAATGTGCTAGGCTTAGGAATTAGACATCCTTTCAGGGCATCTCAGCATCAGACAAGATTACGGAGTTATATAGTTGCATGGCTTCAGTGTCCCAGGTGGAGAAAAAGGCCTGATTTGCATCTCAATTTCCTTCTGCTGTAAAGGAGTTGTGCCATTTTCCTTCTAGGTCCTTTGATGCCAATTGTTTCAGTTGAATTATCTGAGATCCCCTCAAAAATCTCAGCAGACACACATGTGGCTTTGTAGCTGTCACACAGAAGCTACTCTATGTCCCGAAACAGGAACTCTGTACAGGTACTTCTCACTCTTCCTGGGGGTCGACAAAGACAAGAAGGATGCTACCCGTACTCTAGTTGTGCTACTATTTATGTGTTCTCCTCTCATTTCTGAGATGTGCCATTGAAGGATAAGTGTGACAGGTACACAAATGAACACGTAATTTGTGAGAAGTTAACGTGTCTTCTCAAGACATCTAGAGGCACAAGAACTGAAAGCTGAGCGGAGGAAGTGTCTTAGTTACAAGTTAAGGACAAAGGTTCAAAGAGAGTTTGTCATTTAGGGGAATGTTGAATGATGCAGGGATAACGATGCGTCTTTGAAAGTTCATTTGACAGAAAAGATGGGACCGTGAATTATAGAGTACCTGATAAAGTGATGCTCAGAGGACCAAAACCCAAAACAAGAGGTGGGAGACAGAGGAAGAGGATACTACCAGGTAGGATCCAATTATTAAGCCGTAAAACAAAGGAACGGGAACACACACACACACACAAAAAAAAGGGGGGGTAGGGGGAGCGCACAGGTCTTGGTCGGTAAAAGTAGTTCAAGTTCTTATTGTTAAGAAAGATGGCAAGAACAGAAAGGAGAAAATTTGATGAAATCTGAAAGGAAGGACAGAATAAACTGGCAGGAGAATACAGATATTAGCAATAGAAGATTTGATACAAGTGCCAATAGGAATGGAGTGTTTTTTGGAAGAGTAGTAGAAAGGGCAGGATAAAATAAATGCATATTCATCAATTTTTTTCTAACACCATTATGGAAATTTTAGCTAAACTTCTGTATGGGAATCACTAGGTCATGGCCTGAACCAATGATTGAGCACCAGATGAGATAAATGTGACCAACCCAGAGAGCAAGAAGTGCACCTGAGCAACCAGAAGTGGTGAACCCAGGGTCCACACCTCCTCACCCTCATTTAAAGGGTTAGCAGCATCTCTCTTCAGAGATCATGCTCTTCTTGAGATGTCACTATCTTTGGAAAGGGTGAGCCACTTACTTTAATAGCACCTTCTAAGCTAAGTCTCAATGAATACCTTGCTAAGTGTACTCCTATCCGATTAGAAGGCACTACCTTTGTCTTCCATTCCTCCACAACTTCCCTTCTAACTTTATTTTTTAAAGGAATTGATTTTTTCCATCTCCCTGGTCTTAAAAAATGCCACTGTTCCTATAGTGAAACATAAGATGGAGCTGCAGGAATTTGGTGTGCCTAGCATATGGTGTTTAATCATCTTAGCTCTTTGACACTGTAAACTTGATTATATCACTATATACTCTGGTCTAGTGTCACTGTGTATTACATCTCCTGCTTTCAATAAAAGAGTTGTCTAAGTCAACACTGCATGACTCAATCTCATGAATTTATGCTGAGTAGCCCAAAATGAGCTACAGTTGCACCTCTCTCCACTCTTAAGTATCCATGGTGCTGTATTAAAACAGCTTTAGACTGCTGATGCCTTCACTACCTTCTGAGACCAGAGATTCAATGCTTTCCCTACATCTGCAGTCCAACCTTCCTTAAGTAATAACATTGCTTTAATTTATCCAATTTCACTAACTGAATAGATCCTATTCATTCTATTACTCAAGAGTGTTACTTCACAAGAAATAAGGCGAGTCCACAAGAAATTTCATGCAGAAATACACTTTTGGGAAGACTTGTAGTTTGATGGATAATGTTTCCCACAAAGCAAACTACCCAGCTAACTTGTAAGCATCCAGAATATAACACAATACTGCAGCAGCTTCTCAGAAAAAAATATCTAGAGCACAGGCTCTAAATAGGGCACACTAGAAATGAGTGAGAACAGAATTTAATAACAGAACAATTGCTCAAAAATGTTCTCTCCACAGCAACATAGTTTAATTACCTATGTACAAGTTGCTTTGCATAGTATACCCATATTTATTAAATTAATATAATCAAAAGTTGGATCTATTTGAGTTTTCTATTGAAAATTCGGAGGAACCTATTGGGCTGATGTGACATTCAAAGGTAGCTTGCAAGGAGAAGCATTCTATTGTATGCCAGATTTTAAAAAAAATCACTATATTTCCAGTTCTATAAATACAGTATCAATTAATATAGTAACAGCCTCACAGCCTATTTAATCACTGCTGAATAATACAAGTTCAACAAAAATATCAATCCGTTGCTTTCAATTAAAATCATTACAGATGTTCCTGAGTAAAGTGCATTTTAACTTTTTGGAACTGTAAGACAAGGCTAATTGCCAGAATTTTTTATTTTATTTATTTATTTATTTATTTGCTTTGCTTATACTCTATGGAGTACTAAAGGAACATCAGAGAGTGAAAACAAAACACACTTTAGATGTGTTTAATTTGCACATAATATTTTCATAGTGTTATGCTAGATGAATTTTGCATTAAAACAGAGTCGGAGAGCTCATGCACTCATGCAATAAGGCACACAGAATTACTTTTGACTAGCTCACCACTGTTCAAAATAAAGTAATTCCCATGCTGAGTTTTTAATCTGTTGTCCATTACTTCTTTTCTTGAAGTTTTAATGTGTCACAAGAAACTGTAATAGATAATCACTGACTCTGAGCTCATTCTGTTCCCAGCAAATAATAAATCATTACCAACAATAAGCAGTGAAACATATTTAGAAACACACAGATTATGGTATTGATCACATCTCTCACATTGGATCAAAACACCTCTCTCTTCTACCCAGATAATCTCTCAATTTGCAATGTTCTTAAATCTGTTTCTACATGTTCCTTCAGTGACTTCACCAAAAGGTCAAAAACAGATGGGGAAAAAAAACCCAACGTGTAACTGCAATGATATACCTGACAACTGGCAATACTTCTCCAAAAATTTGCATTCATGACTGCTTTACACAGAAAATGAGTAAATAGAAGAGTAAATAGGAGAACAGCAAGGCTGTAGTCACCCTGCAATACCAGGTGTCCAAAAGCAATTGAAAAATTCAAAATTTCCTTCCCACTTATTTCCACAATTCCTTCCACTGCAAGTAGTTTTAATACTGTGACTGGAGCCAAAGGAAAACATCTGCATTACTCTGACAAACAGCTTATAATAAAAACATATACATTCACATATTATTTTTCTACTGTTATTATAGTAGAGTATAAACAAAAGTACAAAAATAAATAATAAAAATTGTACATACATGTGTTACTATAGTAGTCAATCACTTAAAGTATGTTGTCCTTTAAATGAGGCCTAACAATAGGTAGCAATAAAGTTTCGAACATAATTAAAAGCCAGTATTAGAGGTAAAACCACCAGTAAGAAATTGCTAGGTCTAGCTAGTATTTACCTATGAATTCTACTACAAGACTGTTGAGCTATTGACTGCAATGCAAAACTGCTTGTTTAAGCTATCAACAATATCAAATAAATGCTGTCAGACATTATACCAAACTTAAAAAGGTCTTTTCATCAGAGAAGCACTGAAAATCATTATTGCTCACCATATCCATAACGATAAGGAAAGCACACACAATAGTAGGCAGTACGACAGAACTCGCCAACAAAGCAGCGCTTGTGTTCTTTGAAATAAAATTAGAACAGTATTTAAATTGTTGTGTATTAGACTTTTTTTTCTTATTGTTATCATATTCAGGACTGTCACTTCACTGAAGAGAATGCAAGAAGAAATATAACTTTCTAATAGAACAGCAAGTGAAAATTAACGTAAGTAAATTCAAACTAAATTTAGAAGAATTAAATTCTACTTTTGCATTAAAAGTAGACCTAACACACATTGGAAAAAAGAGTTAAGTGTCCGAAGCTCATTATTTTAATGGCGGTCAAAATGCCATGCATCACGTTTTTAGGAAAGGAATGGGAAATGAAACAAAAACCGTTGCTGCGCGTCTCACCGTGGTGCACTCATATCTCAAACAGCCTACAAAGCTTAGGTCGTTCACACTCAAAGACACAGCGTAGAAGAACAGAGTGAAGGGGAAATCAGAACAACGAGTTCGATCAGAGGAATGGTATGCCTTTCATGGAAGGAAAACTATATGCAGTAATTTTGGAAAACAAGTGGCTGAGAGGAAATATGATAGAGGTCTATAAAATGATGAGTAGTACGGAGATAGTGAATAGGCAATGATTTTTCATTATTTGCCATTATTCAAGACATAAGAGGTATAAAATGAAATTATGAGCAAGCAGTTCAAAACAACCAAGAAGAAGGGCTTTTTCTTCACAACTCATAATTAAATCATACAGCTCATTACCCCAGCATGATGCTTCTGCCAAGAGTATAAATTTTTACAAAAGGAATTAGATAAATTCCTGGAGGGACTGTCCATCTTTAAGCCTAAGAAGCAACTACTCTGTGTATTACTGGAGCTAAGAGGATGTAAAGGAAAAGGCCCAATCTGCAGATACATCTACAGGCATATCACGAATCGCCATCTGCTGCAGCCTGCACCATGACAGGATGCAGCACTGCACAAGGGCTACCCCCACAAATGCAGATCTTACATCCCTTTTAGAAATCCCATAACCACATGGCAGGCCCTCTAGTCTTTTATCTTACAAAAAGCTGGATAGGAAAAGTCAGCAATCTCTACAGTGATATGATCAATTTCTGGGAATCTGGAACTTAGATTGTCCTAGATGCACAGAATATATGATTTTCACTCAGTTGTCGCTTATCCAAAGGATACAACATTATCAACCTGCTAGGACATGGAAGCTCCTTCAGAAGATTTAGGATGATTTCAAATTTGCAAGGAGTTTGAGATTTTACCTGACATTTAAAAAATGTTATTTTTTTCAAGTATCTTTCTCTTAAATATAATTCAAATTTTGTGTAGTCTGAATGACACACCACGTAAAAACAGAAAAGGGGTTGAGAAGGCAAGGAAAAGCACTACCATCACTTTACGAGTGTGTATAAAACCCACATTTTTACCAATTTTTCAGTGTGTATATCAAAACTGAAAATTCCTTCATTTGTAGAAATAAGATTATATTTGAGAAAAAACAAACGCTCAACTTCAAATTACAATGATTCCATCCTCTGTTAAGTCAAAATACACTGCTCAATTTTACCACATTAAATTTCATAGAGATAGGTCTCCCAAAAAAGATTCTCCCAACTTGCAGTGGAACTGCTTCTGTTCCAATCAGGACTGAGGAACGAACTGTTTCTGCACCAACAAGACAAAACCCAACAAATAGTACAAGACCACAAAATAATTTGCTATAGTTGCAGACTAGAAGCCTAGATTGCAGAGCAATCAGTCCTGAAATGAATACAGTGCAGAATGAAACTGATGGATCTATGACCAACAATATTTCTCTCCGTTTCAGCTTCTGCTGCCACTGCTATGCTGATAATCTCCTCCCTAAACATCAGCTGCAGGAATACTGTGCATCTAATGAGGCACTATTAAATCAAAGGTACATCTACCAGGGAAAGCTGACTGGGCTGACAACTTCTGCCATTTGAATGAATGGAAAATAGAAAAGAATTGTGATAGGAAAAAATAAGTTTGCTTTAAGATGTTCTGGGTCCCTGTAGCACTCTTCTTAAGATGCTTTTGTTCTGATGACCCATTTATTGACAATAGATCTTGGGAGCTCTGGAAAATGCAGATTAATTCTGGGAATTGTCTGCCTCAGATTTCCTGTTCTATTTTCACTTCCTCTCTCCTCACATTTCTAGTCAGCTACTTTGGTGTATCTGTCAATGACAGAAAGATTAAAGTAAGCTAGAGTGCCTATTTTCCATACTCTCTTTGATACAAGATGATAATAAGTACTCCCAAAAAGAGAAATCTACCAGATTGATTAATTAATGTAATCATTCATTAAGTGACTGACTGATCTAACAAAGAAAAGATTTATACTGCCCTCATGTAGTGATATTCCCTGCAGTTTGCCTGCTGTCGAGAATACTCAGCAAAGTTAGGAAAACACACAAAATATAGTCAACATCAACCCAAAAATAAGGCTGAGATTAAAACAAAACAAAACAACAGTACATTCACTGGTTCCCAATAGACTCTTAAAAATTCTTTAGCATCTTAGACTCTAGAACACCATCTAATAGCTTTTTTGCTTCTTATATTAGCTCAACGTTAGGGATTTATTAAAGTCAGACATGGTAACTGCCCTGATGGGGTATCAGGAAAAAAAAAAAAAAAAAAAAAAAACAACCACCAATGCACAGAATTAGGCATTGTTAATTAGGCATTTTAAAATAATTTCCTGTGTGCTTTTATGATCAAACAACACAGTACAAAATAAATATTTAAAACTTATCTTAAAAAATAGCTACCCTGATAAGCATAATTTGGAAATCTTTAATGAATTCACCTCAATTAGCCTTTAATTAAATAGCTCATTAAAAACTGATTTGATTATTGCTCCTGAAGAAATCCTTGCTCAACTGTTACGATAGAAAAGGAATTCAATGAAGGTAAGATCAAGTACGCTTTGGAACAGTCTGAAAGTCATATTGTGACAGGGGAAAACTCCTTCAATTTCTTACAACATCCAAGACAATATAACTAAACACATAGCTGATAAGAAAAATAGGGGTTGGGTTGTTTTATTCATAATTCTATTGAGAAAGAAAACAGAACTCGTCATCCATCCTGAATAATTCAGCCCTCTTCAATACTGCTTAATACCAACCTGATCTAGTTTACACTTTCAGAAGAACTACAGCTAAATTTAAGATCTCTGCAATGAAAAGAGAACATCTTGTAAGTTCCTGTACACACGAATATAGACCAAAGACATTTCACACAGCAAATGCATTCAGGGCTGATTGGAAAATAGTACATGAGACAACGTTAGCTACACACAAGAGAAGAGCCATCAGGCTTTAGGATACTGGAAGGGAAAGCTTAATGTAGAGGTACATTGCTTTTTATTAAATCAATTCATGGGATCAGTGGAAAAAAAACTCCTAATTGCCTACATGCTACTTCAGTTGATCTAACAAAATATTTGTTTCCTCTATAAACTACACTTCAGGTACAGCTGCTTTATGCAGTTTTGAGTCAAGTTAACACGACAGCTTAGGTTAGGTTGATGTGAGACAGAATTAAGAACCAGAGAGAGGAATACAAAGGAGTAGGGACAGGCTGGTAGCAGGAAAAACAAAAAGTATAAATACATCTTCATAGTAGCAATTTTTTTTCCTCTTCTATTGGAAAGGAAACTAAGGCAGGAAGATTGTCATACTGGCACGGCCTTGTGTGACTGTTTTACTGTATTACCTGAACAGGTCACTGAACAGCAGGACTTAACATTGTCAAAATCTAAGCCACATTCTGTCACTCACATATGTTACAAAGCATACACAGCCAACAAATTCATTCACCAATCACAGAAAAATAGCTTAGGAGCAGTTTTTGTCTGTAAACTCCTGTCTGCTGGCTTTAGGCAGGGTCTTTACTTCCCCTGGAGCTGTTATGCTCCTCCAGAAAGGTCAGGAAGAGACTACCCTCAGAAAAAGAGCTGACAGCAATTCAAATGCTGCAAGTACATGAAAAAGCATTATTAGCATATAAATCCAATACAATGCAAGAGTAAACACTAATAATATTGTTGCAAATATTAATAATTTAAATCCAATAGAACAAGCTTCTCAAGAATGCATACATATGTTATGAACATTGCTAATTTAGTTGAGTCTAAAAATACATTTTTAAAATATTTTGTTTCGTTCCATCAATGATTAATACATATGGATAGACACTTAACAACTTATTCATATGGAAATAAGCAGTGACATTCCAGGTCCTCTAAGCAATCAATAACTTTTAACCAAGATCTGCATTTTCTTCTATGCATATCAGAACTCACAAGAGCTCTCACAGACTGAGACTAAGGAAACAAATGTATTATAGGAACTATCAAAGACTGCTAACCACAAACACATCACCTCCAACTCAGATAATCCATGGATCCTAGCAGGCTCACAAAAAAAGCTGAGCAAGCCCCAGTGCATTACTCTTACACTACTCCTCACAACCAGCCTTATAGCTGCAGAAAGATACACTTGTGTGATACAGTTCATTTGGTGTTTGAAATACAAGTAAATGCTAAATACTGTATTTGAGCAAAGAAAAATAATTAATTGAAAGCATGCACTACGTCAAGACTGATGGTGAGTGCTGTGGGGCAGATGAACCCATGCCATGGGCCTCTTGCAAAGCATAGGAACCATTCCTACAGCTCTGTGCTCTCAGTGCCCCACCAGCACCACCTCCATTGTATGCTGCTCACGTGAAAGACATTCACACAAACAGCCCTTGCCACTTCATTCCACAAGCAGTGAGCTGTGACATCCTCAAGAAGTGCATTCCTTCTCTTCTCATCAAGGGCCAAGTCTGGTATAGCTGACAGATCACACTGTCCGCAAAGCTCACCTTCCTTGTCTTCTCTTCCTCTCCCTGTGTTCCGGGGATATCCAAGAGCACACAGAAAGCAGCACCATTTCACAGCAATGTAGACTCTGCAATAATCTTGCAGTGTGCTTTCCCCACCACCCCTCTCCCCTCTGGGGAGGGTCATTATTTTATAATACTTTGTATATCACTGATATTTTCCTCTCTTAAAAGACCTTCAGGAAGATGTGTCAGCAATTTACACTGTAAATAGGAAAGGAAGTGGATTATTAACATTAGAAAATTACCTGCTGCCTGGATGGGCTTGACACAATAGGATCCAAAGTTCAGACATTCACAGTACTTGAACACAAGATTGAGCTCAGTCATTCAGACACAGCCAAAAATTTCTTTGCTTTCTGATCACTTCACAAATTGATTACCATAAATTACTGAAATCTCATCAACAATGAAACATTTTATGAAAAGAAATACAAAGCATAGGTCACAGACAAGCTGATTCTAATGAATATTCCTCTTTCTGTTAACAAATCTTCGATTACAACATGCCCTTCATCACTGAGCACGCTTCAGAGAGAGGAGACTGTTACAAGGCTGAACGCCACCATCAGTGGCCACGAGCACCTCCAAAATGGTGTACCTGCTTAATTAGTGATTCAGATTTTATTGTACTTGCCATTCTGAAGAACTGATGTCAGCTGTGCTGATGGCAAATTCACGCTGAGAGTCTTTTTAACCCTCAGCCCTGCACTTAAAAAAATAGAAACCTGAGCAGACTAGGGAAAAAAATAAACATCACTGTATGGAAATGGCTTTCAGAGGAAAAATGAGAGGCGAAGGAATATTCTTGACTCCTCTGTGCCATAGGACGATACACTGCAGACTTATTTTGCAACCTTAACAGTGAACGAGCAAGATGATAATCAAAATATCTGATAAAGCAGGGAGAGGCATGGATCAATAACCAGACTCTACGAAAGAATCTATAGTAACCTTAGCAAGTGAGACAAAACCTCTATCTGCAGCTCTACAAATTCAAATCTAAGGGGAAAAATAGGCCAAAAATTCAGTAAGTTTCCACTACACTTGAATTCACCATATTGTTCCTTTCCATTATTCTTTGAAATACCAAATTACTCCTTAAAACACATCTACTTTTCTGCTCACAGAGTGCTACCATTTTGATTCCACCACTACTGCCCTAAATACCCTTTTCTGTCAGAGTTTTGTCCATGAGGACATTGGATACTTTAGCCTTGGAGCATTCTGTATCCTGAACAGCAGCTTCTGTGAGGGAGGTGCTTTCACAATTACATTCTATTCCTATCTGTTTTGTGCACGAGGCCACACCAGGAACAGAGGCTGGTACAGGGCATGCAGCAGGGGAGGTTGTAGCTGTAAAGTTGAAGAGAACAGGCAGAAGAAAAAAAAAAAAACCAAAACAACTGGAAAATTGTTTCTGGCCCAGGTGGGATGTGGGAGGTTACCATAGCACAGTGAAGGGCATAGGCTTGGGGCAGAATTGCTGCTCCTTTAGGAATTTTCTTTCTGCATCTTTTTTGGTATGTGATTTGCAGAATAATCTAAAAAACCTCCATTGAATCTATTTGCTTTGTGTAAGTAAGTAGTTATGGTTCCAGATTAATAAAGAGCTTACACCTATTCAGCAGCACAGTACAGGTCTTGGGCAGCGCCTTCAGCAGAAGCCAGTTCTGCTTAGCATGGGAAGTGAAGGGGCAGGAGCTAGCAGATAGCCTAAGCAGGTGCTGTGCTCATCATTAATAACAAGTAGTGAGCTTTAGGAGGAGATCATGAAACTGGCCTCAGAACTCACTACCGGATTCCAGTTCTCCTGTGCTTTCTGATAATATACCGCACATACAGCTCAAGAATTGACCCAAGTGACATAAAATATAATTTGATGAATGGAGGAGAATATACAGGAAGCATTCTCCATGGCTGTAAGTCTCCATTATAGGAGAAATCATGCGTACTCTGCCTATTATCAACACTTCTCTTCATTCAAAAGAAAAAAAGGCATAGCCTTCCATTCATGTGCAGAAAGGGCATGATCCAAGAAGCTCAGGTTTCATTATCCCAAAACTGCTTTAAAAGTAACTTGAGAAATTTTGTGTGTTTCTATGCAGGTGATGTAGTTTCCAAAATGCAGATAAAAGTGAAATGAATTCCACTGAACCATGTGAGGAATTGCTGCACTGACTCGTGCCGTTCCTTCACACATATCAGAACCAAAACCACACCATGCCTGAAGGTGACGCCAGGGAACGATCTCCTATCTCATCTTTTTGGCCCTGAGTCTTCATAAAACTAAATAAGAGAAATCACATTTGAGTTTAGAACTACAAGGGCTTAAATGTCCTTCGTTTATAAATTTTGCTTATCCAGGTTTTTGATTAATTTTCACGTGATTCAGAAGAAACAAAGTAGCAATCAGTGATTCTGATTCATGCAAAAGTAAATGGCACCCATGATACTTTTTGTCAAACCATATGAATTCAAGTATTACATTGTCTCCTGGGTGAAATAGTGAACATTTCCTTGGCACAAAGGGAATTTCCTTGCACTTGAGCTCAGAGTCTGGTCATGCATTTTTCAGAGCTGTACAAATAAGCCCATACTGTTCATATACATGAGACAGTTGCCATTTTGTGAGGGGAAAAAAAAATATATATAAAAATCAATATAGCATAGAACAATATAGTGTCAAAATCGCACATTCTCTTATTACTGAGACTTTACACCTCTCCTCTTTACTGCTTCTTTTAAAATTGCTCCTACTTGCACTGTAATATCCTTCATGACACAAAAAATTACATTCCTTTTCCCCAAAGTTCTGTTTGGAAGTAAACACTTCCAATAGTTCTTCAGTTTTGCAGAAAATGCAGAGCCTAACTGACACATCTTGGTTAAAATATGTCATGATCAAAGATTAAGTCCTCATCATGAAATGGCAGTTCTTAGTAAGATGCTTAAGAGGATAAAACTTTTGTGCGACAGATGTCACAATAAAACAAAGTAAAACTGTATGATCCAGGAAAATATAACAGTCTTTTATTCTTCTCGTCAGTGATGATAAATAGGGGGAGGAAAAGGAAATAACTTATATGCATTTATCTTGACACATCAGTTTTGGTGCATACAACACTTTAAGCAGTCAAAATTGAAAAAAAAAAAAATCTTATCAGGCCTGCATCAAATGGATTTGTCTACATTGAGTTATATTACAAATTACAGTTGCATATTAATACATCTCTTGAGATTTACTTGTGCATCTGTGAGCCTCAAGAAGTGAAATATTTTACTCTCATCATCATTCAACTCATGGGATAATAACACTGCTTTTGCTGCACTTCACTGTGCCCAACTTTTACTGTCTAACCACTGCACTGATGTCATTTTTCATAACAGGCTACTGAAATTAAAAGCAAGGCAAGAAAACAGAAGAAACAGGGGAAACGTGGAGGGCAAAATATATGCCACACCTACAGGAAGCCCATCCAAGTGGATGCACTTCATTTCAAAAAAAAGCAGGTGATTCCCAAAGCCTTACAGCCCAACTTTTTTGCCAAATGCTCAGGAAGTGTCATTAGACAAACCAGACAAACCCATGACAGGCAGTCCGTCCAACTCCAGATATTCAGTTCAGATATTCAGTATGTTGACATGCAAGCAAGCCCTCAAACACAAACTTAGCAAGTTCATTTCTAATGCACAAAACTGAAGTTACATAAATATTACCTAAGTCCATATGTACATGTGCAAGCAATGAAAAATTACAATACTAATTTCCTAAAGTATATACAGTTAAAACCTCCATTAAACATAGAGTAACAGTAATGAAAACATTTGATTTCAGTGTAATACAGTGAAACTGCAGTGCCTGACATTTTAAAGACTAATTCCTTGCTCACTTATCTCTCACTTTTCCAGAATTACGTTGTAAATCTCTGCTCCTACAATGGAAGCGTTGGCTTCTCTTCATTTTGCAGAAAGACATCAAGAGACAAAACACATATTAAGCCTTTTCCTACACATCCCACATACAAGCTATGCTAAGCATAATCTAGAAATTTCTCATCATCAAGCCACTAAGAAGAAACTTCCTAGTCTGAATATCAGAAATAAATATGTTTTTGCCATAACAGCTATGGTCCACTCAGGAACACGGAAGGCAGAGAAAATAAGTTGCTTTATTCACTCACACAAATCAACCACCATAGATGAAAATAGGAAAAGCCTCATAGAGCCTCCTACCCCATGCCAAAAAAATAACAATTTAGTCTACTTAAACAACTCAATACAAATAGGCATTTTCCAGCAGTTGAAGAGCCCCCATTAGGCCCGGTTGTACTTTGAATGCCAAGAAATGCAGCTTTGGTCAACTTCATATTTGCAGCGATTTACATGCATTTTGTTTCCTGATGTGCGTTGGTTCCTGACACTTATATGGAATGAGGGAAGGCAGGTACCCAATAGCTCCTCTCTGCAAATATTCATTGTGATTAACTGAAGGATTAGATTTCTGGTTCTGTAATGGATTCATTTTTAAAACCTTTGAATGTTCAGACCCCATGCTTAGAGAGTGATTTTACTTGCTAGGAAACAGATGTGAAAAGAGAACACTGACAACCCAAGAACTGGACTAGCTTTTTAAATATTAATGGAGCATTCACAGGCACATTCCCCAGGCATGGTTGAACTGTGTTTTTCATAGAATTCTACAAATCAAAAAACAAATATAACCAAAACAGTGTGCTCCTTTAATTTCAGCCTCGTGTAGAGCAGCCTTACAGCTCCCAGTGTTTACCCAGGTCCTACAAAGCTGGACTCAGTGGTCAATTAAAAGACTTGCCATTATTTCCCTTCTTCTGAGATTGTGGCTCATAAATAGGGCCAGAAGAGTCTCAGGAATTATTCCACCAGCCTGGTAATATTTTGTTGCCTCATTCAGGGGCCTTCAGTGTATTCTTACCCCAGCCACATGTACAAGGAGTAAAACAGATCACCCGTTGGCCCACTGCTTGAGTATTGTGTGGAATGGCTTTCATCAGTGCCAAAGCACAGCAGAAACCTCTTCTAGCACATAGGGTTGCAGAGTAAAGCGCTCTTAGATTTGCATCTCATTTGAAGAACAGACAATTTCAACTTGCCAAAGTGTCTTCCATACATTACTTCAAATTATCAAAAGCAATAAAACACTCACTACTCAGTGCTGTGCTTTCAAAATCTTACCTTTCATGTCACCAATCTTTCAAACTAGGCAAAACACTCCCTTCCACTCTTGAAAGCAGGCTGCTTCACCTCCTCTCGTGGCCCACAAAAAGCACACCCGTATCTCCTAGAAAATTTTGCACACACAAAAAAAACAGTTTAGAGGAATTGGAGTTTATGATGATTTCTGACGTTCTGCATAAGGTAACAGATCTCCCCCAAACACGAGACACAAATAAGGAGGGTCTCCCTGGAACCTGAGCTACTTAGATTTACAGTCAGGCAAAAAAAAAAAATCAAAATTCTGATTTGAAATATAATTGCCAAGTGCAAAACTTGCTTTGTCATTAGTGTGAAAGCAACACACTACCCAAAATCTTTTTCTCAACTCAACACAAACAAGGTTTAATAAACAAAAGACAGATATTTGAAACTGAACATGCTTTCCTTGCTGCAGAAGGCTTTAAGACTTATTTCAGAGATGATCTCATTTACTCTGTTATAGGAAGGAGATGCAAGTAATATAGAGCAATGGATGGAAAGGAAAAATATATTTTTCTGTATAGAACATGCACAAACCTATTTATGATATAAATAAATAAAAACCAGAAAATAATCTTGGTGAATTATATATATACACACACACTTTATGTAAAATGAAATGAAAAACATTAATCAGCACTTAATAAGCCCAACATATCTTTCCACAGAACAGCTGATAAGCATTCTCCTCTCCTTCCCTCCCACAGCAGCACTGATCTCCAAGTGTGTAAAATATTTTTGGACACTTGGTGGTTTGATCAAAATCTCCTGAAAGGTTCTCTTATGTCTCTTCTGTTTCCTGTTCTTTACATTTCATCCAGTACAACAACAGGGGAAAAAAAAAAAAAAAAAGACTTCTGTTATTTCAGCTGGTAAGAATTTAAAAGCCTCACTGTAAATGCTGCAAAAACTGACAAAAAGATGCTTACTGCCTGTGGCATGCTGAAGGAAGGAATACTTTCTCAAAGACTCTATTGCTCCTAATCGTAAATAAACAAACAAAAATATCACTGGAGTCACACAGTAGTTAATGACCAAAATACACCCGAGTAAATTAAAATTCTTCACAGCTTTCATTGTTTATTCCTTAGTCTAAAAACGCTACACTAGTCTAAATAATGGTAAGTATAAAATACGACAAAATTGGGGCCCAATCCAGCAAAAACATCTCTAGCCTCCTTGACGATGGAGACAGAGCATCTGACTGGAAACAGCTCCATCTTGTTCAGAGGAGAGGAGAGGCTGTAGCTGCAGATGTCAAGGTGCAGGTCAACAGAGCAGCCATGGGCTTCAGAGCAGATCGGGCAGCAGAAGGGGTAAGGGTCATCAAAACCTCAACTGCCTCTCACCCGATGCCAGATCCCAAGTAGAACACGAAACAATTCTATTGCTATCCTCCACAGCACACAAAAGACACAAAGGACTTATTTATGGACTTCCACTTTTACAAACTTCTACTTAAGAGTCACATCCCAAAATATTTCTTAGATATTTTTTGCACATGCTTTAGTTCAGTTCAATTTTGCCACTTAAAGTTGCTCAAAATTTCAATTACAGCCATTAAATGTATCACCAGTTTGTGTCTACTTCTCCAATCTCAATGCTACCAGACTTTTTCTTTGGACCACACAGCTAGTTTGAGTTGCTGCAGCTGTTAGATGAAAGTCAGTTATAATTCAGTCTTATCTACAAGTAACAAAAACCGAGGAAAGCAAAACATAACATCGTTTTCCAGAAGAGTATTTTAGCCCAGCAACCTGTAGAGACAAGAGAAAATGCAATACATTCTCTGTCAGGTAATTTGGGATTTGAGAGTGAGTTGACATAATTCTGATGATTTTTTTTCATTTTGATTTTTTAAAGGAACTTGATAAACACAGTAAAACTTTGTGATGTGACAGCAAAATAGAAGGGCAGCAGACCTTGTCACTTCCCTCACCGCAAGTGCTCCAGTTCTCTGGTTCGGAATTTTCATCCGTCATCTTTAAGTAGTCACCTTAGAAAATGCCTAGAGAAATTCCTATCAAGAAAACAAAACCACACAGAAAAAAACCTACTGATTGGAATAGGCTGTGTTTTGGAAATCCATTATAATCTCATCAATTGACAATCGTATTTCGAACTACCAGCGGCTGGAAGTCAAACAGGGGAAAAAGCTCCTTATAGCTAAATTAATCCATTCGAAATTCTATGCTATGATTGAAACCAAGCGTAGCTAATGACTTGAAACATCCAACAAATTTCACCCATTCTGGTTTAGTTTCAAGGCTGGTCCCTGGTGGCAGGGAGGTGGCTTTGGCCACTGTGGCGGCACTGCCGAGCTCAGCCTTTGGGCTCTGTACAGTTCGGTGCAGGGTGTGCAGCCAGGAGCTGGAACAGCTGCCCTCGAGCTGTGACAACCAGCTGGCTCCTGTGGTCATGAAAGAGGAAAAGGAAAAAAAAAGTGGGTTCTTACATTTATTTTGACTGCCAAAATTGTCATCTTCTCAATGTTTAAAGCAGACAGGTCTCCAAAAACAAGCAAATGCTGCAATACCTTCTAAAAATTGCCAAGTACAAGAAAATGTCTTTCAGACTAAATAAAGTCAGTAATGACAAACACATGAAGCAAAACTTTGTAGACTAATATAGTGATTAAATCGGAGCACTGTGCTTAGCTTTCCAGATAACTCTGGTGCCAGACACAGTGTGGTTGGCATCCTTATGGCTGTGGGCTTTGAAAATGATTTCCTCTGAAAAAGACTTATCCTCCATCTATCCAGAAAAATAATTTTCTTTTTCCCTTTTGCTTCTATTGGAGAGGACATTTCCTGCCAGCATACTGCCTGGCCATATACATGCACAGTCACACGCTGCATTTGCAAAAGAATTAGAACATGCTGATTTAAACTAATGCTTGCTAACTATATAACAATATAAATTTGCAAGAAAGACTTTGAAATGGAAATTGTGTATTTCATAACACATGATTAACAGTTCACTAAAAGAAGGCTGTCCAAATTATCAAACAATAGAACCACACTGTGCGAAGGCAAAAATAAGCTTGAAGTTAGTCTAAGCAAAACAGTGACATCTGAAAGTTGTTGGAATTTTTTTTTTTTTTTTTTTTTTTTTTTAAAATCATCATTACCACTTGGCTATTAAAACTTGCACAGAAAATCTTCCAGGAGTTCTGAAGCACAGCTCTCCTAACCTCTCTCTTTTTCTCAATAGTCTGTACTAATACGACCCTGAAGTTCCAGCAGGAAACAACTCCAACAGCTTTTACCTGAGAAGATATAATTGAACGTAACTTGAACTTCCGAAGTTTCTGCCAAAGAGACTAGAAGTTTATCTTACAAAACACTCTGAACCTCATAGAGCACTTTCAAAAACACTTAAATACAAAAGGGATCTTTGCTCCTTAAAAAAAGAGAGACAGAGAAACACACTGCAGCAAACTCTATCTTTCAGTCCAGGCATGTTCTGTGCTTAGGAATCCTGAGAAGCCCCAGAAAGGTCACACACATCCCAACATAGAAGAGAAGCACCATGTGACTCTTCACAAGGATATGGTCTATGGTCTATGGTCTCTCTTTTTTTTGTCAGCAGTCAATGCTCATGAGGAGGACAGAAGTTACTGAGGAACTGAAGAATCATGTTTGATAGGTATTCAAACCCTCAGAGGAAAGAATGATAATGTAAAAAAAAAAAAAAAAAAAAAAAAGGCACAAAACAAAGGCTTCTGGAGAAATGTTACGTTGCTGGAAATGAGAACACAAAAAATGAAATGCATTAATTATTTAGGTAAATGAGAAGTTACTAAAAAGATACACAAAATGTGAATTAATTCTAGAAGTGTTTCTATTCTTTCAGCTACTTTATTTTTAGGCGACAGGATTGTTTCTTGCATGAAGCAGAGACCATTTCTCTGTGCAAATAACATGAGATCAAGTGAGCAGTCCAACACTGCATTATGCAGCTGTGAAATACTAAGTTTGAATTTGGTGGAGTAAACTCCATCCACTTTCTTGCATTCTTCAGTCTATTTTCTGTATGCTTCCCTCTATGTTTTAACACACAAGCATACCTATAGTCATGATTTTATGATTTTTGTTGTCAGTATTCCATATCATACCACCATGTAAATCACTGGGAGTTAAAGAATTAACGCTCCACTTCCATGGATTGCCAATTTTCCAAATACCTGGCTCTCAGAAGAGAAGAAATAAACACCCCAAAGGATTTTGTGTTCAGAGGAGAAGATAAAGCTGCAAGTTGCGGGACTCTCCGTTGCTGTCTGGCAGCATGTGGATGTGCGCGCCAGCCGTTCTGCCTTCAATTCAAAGTAAGGCCTTTGGTTTCAGACACTCTTTCTCAGTTTTATTTATTAGCTTCAATTCCAATTATGTGTTGTATTATATCGTGTTATCTTGCACTCCGATATCACGTTCAGTAAATTAAGTTTCCTCCTCAGATCGTTGCTGCCGTTCTGTTTTTAGGCCCAGCTCCCATCTCCCTCCCCTTCCCCAGGCCGGTGGCCCTGCTGCTCCCCCGTCACAGACACAGACAGATCTAGAGATAACTCCGTGACAACATATATTAACAACCAACAACACAGCAGTCCTACTCTGTCAAGGGGCACCAGTTCATTCGTTTAGAAAGAACGTAACAAAAACCCCCTTCAGCTGCTGCACAGTAAAATTAAGTGGCGTCAAATGAGTTTCTGCATGTGCCAAATCAGACCGCAGGACGTGGGTGGGAGGGCTACAGCCGCCATGACAGAAATACAGAGTACTGTTCAACAAGTGCCATTCTAGCACCACCAGACCAAATGTTCTGCTTGCACAAATCTATGCAACTTCACGAACCTCTGTGAAGATATCCATATAATCCATTTTAGTTCCTCAGTATGGCAGCCTAAAATGGAGATTTGAAAGGCTGTGGGTGACTTGTGCTTTCCTTTGTAAGAGCAAACAACATGCAGCCCCTTGGCTGTAAAAATGAGCGATGTATCATATGTACATATGAAACACTCCTCCATGAAAGGGGCTCTTTGTTTTGTGATGATTAAATGATTCATGGCCACAGAACTGTGATGCGGATCACTACCAGTGACTTGGGACATGTTTTAAATCAGTAAGAAAGTTGTTCACACTTTTAATGCAATAGTGTAAATCAGGGCTTTTTTTTTTTTCTTTTTTTCTTTTTTTTCTTTTTTCTTTTTTTTTTTTTTTTTTTCCAAAAGCTAAGCTGGCATGCATCAGAGCAACCTCTGAGACCAGCCAGGCCCTTACATTTAACTGCAGAGCTGTACAATTGAGCCTAATAAAATTTGGGTTACAGTCATATAGACAGATTTGCATACTATAAAGTAACACAAGCAACTACAAATTTCAGCAGAAATTATGTGCAGTTTCTTCTACTCCTGTGATAATTCCACATACCAGCAATATCTTGTGCAACAAATGGGCAGCATTTAAAAAGCCAGTCTCTCTCTTAACTGACGATGTACTCTGCTTAGCAAGCGGTTCCAACCTATAATTGATCTGCACTCAGACTTTCTCCTAAACTTCTCCACTTGCTGAAGAGGAACACAGAAGTGTACTATTCAGTCCACCAGCCAAGCCCCCAGTTCTACAGCACCAGCTCTGACTTGTTCAGACTCCCAAGCTAAGACTATGATGATTTCACATGGTAACCCATCCACAGGCTGAAGGGCAAACACCACACGACAAGACTCAAAAGCCACATTCCTTAGCCTGCAGCACCCCAGAAGCTGAAGGAGGAATGCTAGGGCAGGTCATACCTTGTCAAGAAAGCAAGAAAACAGCCATGCTTGTGGTTTTGCTCAGTGTCCATCAGCACATGGATCTTTAAAGGAAAATGCTTCAGAGTACAGGATAAGGTGAAACATGAAAAGAGCACTTTTCTATCACCAGCCTCGTGTTCTGGTTTTATCTGAGAAGATATAATTGAACGTAACGTAGTTTTATCTGGTCTGATTAGCTGGTAGGACTGCAAAACTACCTGCCACATTTATGTCAGGAAGTAGAGCCTACAGTGATGGCATGTTCCTGTCCCAGCTCCAAGCCCCAGCTTTACGATTAAAACACAGTGTGTCCTGCAGCAGCCCCAACTGACAGCGGAGACCAGCAGCAGCTCCAACACATGCCACTATAGGAGCACCAGTGCCTTCTCCCAGTATGAAAAGCAGCCACAGAACAATTATGTGAGTCTCTGATTACATTAATAACCTACTAGTTGGCTTTGCACTAAGGAACATAACTCCTCTTTATTGCCTCTAGTTTGGAAAGCTCTTTGTATCTGGCAGAAGTGAGCATGAAGTCAGGCACCCAGCTTTCAGCCCAGCTGAAGCTGCCGGATTTGAGTTATTCGTGGCCAAACTCTTCTCTTTATACTCTTCTGGCCAGCTTTGCAAAGGTTGCTCTATTAAGGAAGGACTGGCTGGACCACAGGCAGCAAAGCGCTTTTCTTGTAGTACTTTTTCATGTTCTCCTATTGAGATATTTCCGAACTAGGAAATATTACGAAACAAAGAACGAGTCCTGCTGTTGATTAAATAGCTGTGATTTAACTAGTAGGAAGTTTGCACATCTGTTTCTTTGTCTCTGTTTCTGCTGCTTGTACTACTGCAGAGATTATGTGCTGTGTGAGTCACATTAAAACTTCTAATATTAACAGCCTGATTTCCCACATTTGCTGTTTTCTCCAGAAGCATGAATTACAAAAGATTTCTCCTTCCCCCTCACTTTTGAAAGCAATTAAAAACAAACTATTTAACAAATCACTAACTGCCAAAAAGTGTTTGAATTAGATCTTTTATTTTCCTGGCTTTCTTGCATTTGACTTGGAACAGAACCAACTGGCTTCTGGATCTCTCCTCAACACGCACTTCTAACTAACATTCTGAAATACCAAAACCAGCAAAACAAGAAAATATATGTTTTATGTTACTGCTATAACAAGCAAGAAGAATTTCCAGAGATGTACTCCTGCAGCAGGTATTGTTTGTATTTATTTCAAACATCACGTTACCAGTCTCTAAAAGATACATGGTGGCTTGCTAATATCATTTTTTCCTCATTATTCAAAATAAACATTGATGCAAAGCAGAGGGGGCAAAGGAAAGAGAATGGAAGGGAGGTGGAAAAAAAATAATAACTCACTCTCTATTTCTTAATAGTCTGGATAAGATGGATTTGTATGTTCTAGGCATTCAGTAGCAGAAATAGAATTGCTATATAAACGTCAGTTTGAGCAGAAATATCCGACAACTCCAGCCCCAGCCCCCGCCACCAGTTCTGATTACTGCCAGAACAGCCTTCTTCCAAACCCACGCTCAGAATGGTTTCATTGTAAATGGAAAGGGCCTCGCTTTTCCAATGGAAACATTGTTATCTTGCAACAGCTGTTTATAGTTAACTACAGCCATACTTAAAGGCTTTAAAGTCTGCTTCTTGTTTAGTCTTGTAGGTATGGGAAAGGTTTTGGGTAGATTTAACCCATAGTGATCCGTCAGGACAGCAGCAGGAACTCAGATGGAGAGCTGGAGAAGGTGCTGCATGGAGGTGGCAGTGCCTTAACCAAACCCCAGGAATAAAACCCCTCCTTTCTATTTGCCTCGCTCAGCAGTCCAAATTAATGAGAGGTTAAAATTTCTAGAGCTAACTCAGCAGAAGCCTCTCCAAAAGCATTTGTACAACCAAAAAAAAAAAAAAAAAAAAAAGCACAAACTGTTTTGATACCAAAGCATGGGAACTAGAGGGAGAAAAGAGAAATAAGTCATTTTCTTTTTCTTCTCCCCCAATAAAACAAGAGGCTGCCCTCTCAGGTTTTGGTTCCCCTTGATTTAATGTTATTCCTTGCAAACTAGTAACAGTGGTTATTTGGGATGCTTTAAAAATAAAAACAATAGTGGTAAAAGATTTTTTTTTTTTTTTTTTTGCCAGCAATACCTCTCTCCTGTTTTTCCTTACAAATCTCAGCGGAAAATGATATCACTCAAAGCACTCCACACCATTTGGCTGGATTCTAAGAACACACAGAAGGAGGTGGCAAAGGCTTACAGTAATTAAAATGTGCTGCCACTAATGGGACACAACAAAGGGAGCCGGGAAAGAAGAAATGCTTACGTGCACACGGCTGTGCCTGCAAGGCAGCTCTGGTTCAACAGCGGTACAAATGCTTCCCACACCTAATTGCCACCAACAAGCTGTCTGCTTTGCAGTAGGTTGAGTGCAGTTAAGACACAGGATTTTTCCATGACCCTAATTCAAGGTTAGAAGACCACTGTTCTCTGTGGCATTTTATACAGTGCCAGTTGTTCAGTAAATACTCAGCATGTCTAACTTCAGCCCCTAGCAGCTTTAGGCAACTTTCAGGAAGACACATGACACTTGATGACTCTGCTTGCAGCCTAACCCCTACAATTACATACAGATGGGAAGGAACAAGAGGTTTAGCATGATTTAGTTGTTTCTGTGCCACCTCTTTCCATATTCATAAGTTACACTTTTCAAACGATGTATTTTTATCAAGACCTTGTGCGGCACATTCCTTTTACTGTAATAATTTAAAAATTATTTTGAGCATGCAGTTACATTTGTTAAGCTTGCAGGCTCTTATGACAAATAAGGAAAACTCTGATTAACTAGCAGTTTTTTTTTTTCTAATTCTTTAATTACAGTATTCAACCGATTTATAACATTCTTAAGTACTTCCTCCCTCCTCCCCACTACAGCTGTCAGGCAAAGCGGTACAGATCATTTTGATTAGATTAGGCCAAGCTACTAGGTTGTACTCACTTCTTTCGCCCTACTCTCTAGAAGAGCATTGTGCTACAATTAGCAAACTTCACTTGCTGATCCTGTAGCTCTCCTTAGGTTCAAAATTATCTGGGGCTACCCTGAAACACTTCTCCCAGAGAATTATTTAATGGGTTGATGAATAGCTCTGAACATATAGAAGCCTTCTCTTTGTTGCTCAAAAGTTTTCTTTTGGCAGCCTGGGACGTGCCAAGAATAAAATTCTTGGGTTATAAGATTTTTAGCACTGGTTAAGCTGTGAGCAGACTGGCTGTGCGTACCCGTCGCGCCGCGGTGGTGAGAACGCAGGAATGTAAGGCTCCATACAGGAGACTGCCGACTGACGTGAACTGTAGCATCCCAGCCATCTGCTCAACAAGTATGTTATATTTTGTGTTGCCAAAATAATCTTAAGTGGGATACGTATGCCTCTAAATGTCCGATGCAAAAGAGCACTGAGCTCTTTCACATTCTGGCACCTTTACTTGTAGCTGAGCACACTTTGAGCTCAAGCTCCAAATTTTAATTTTTCACTATTAACCCTGCAAAACAATTGAAACTCTCTAGCCACAAAAATGCATGTGCGCATTTGAGAGCATCTCGGTGCAGAACAAGAAATTCATCTTTCAACTGGGAGCTGAAATAATTTGCAAGAAGTAGCATCAGGCGTTCAGCATGGGTTATCATTGATGCAAAACCCAGAGAAACACGTTAGTTAACACAGGGAAGCATCTTCTGCCTTCACAAAGGAGGGTTTTTACTTCATACCTCACCAATAAAAACGAGGAGAAGCAGCACTTCTGTTTAAAGAAAGCAGCAGTCTCTTCAATCAAAAACACTGTTCTGACCACTGAAAGACTCTCAAGGGCAGTTACATTGTTATGAGCTACTATTCAATGAACAGACCTTCCTCTCCAATGCTCCTTCCTTCTTGGGTTGTCCTATTTCAGGAGTCAACATTTGTTCTCCTCTTTCTTTTATTTGGTATCAACTGAAATTATTTTAGATAAAGGAAGGAAGGACTTCACTACTTGTACAGAACTGAAGACAGTAACTGCAGATCCAAGAATCAATACCAGCTAGCACTTACGTAACTGAGTTCAGAAAACAGCACAAGCAACCAAAGATTAGGACAGAACATGGACTTGTAAAGCTAGGAATTAAAAGCATGGCAGACTTTTCTGCAAAATGACTGAATTAAATTAGAGAGAGATGAACTTTTTCTGAGTACAATTAGAAAGACTTGAAGAATTAGCCTTCAGCATGACAAAGAGCCAAAATGCATCACATACCCAGAGCACTCACAATTGAGTAATTCCCAGAAATTTATTTCCAGAAGAGATATGAAGGCTGCAACACAAAGGTTTTCCTTTGGTTTTACTGAAGTAGTCAGTCAGGTGCCACGGTGCCCAGCTGGCAGGTTCAGCTACCAATTTATTTTCATGGGCTTTAGACACCAAGAACACGTCCAATTAATTAACTGCAGGCCTCAATGTCCTGTGAAGTCAATGGAAGGTCATCTGCTGACTTAGCTGTAGTTCTACAGCTGATTCGATTCTACTGCTCTGGGTGAATAATGTTGTCTATGAGGCAGGGTTTATTTAGTTTATAAATACTTTTTTTTTTTTTATATATATAACTAGATAGTTTTATAACAAATACATAGGGAAAAAAGGGATGTAAGAAGTTATGTTCCATTTCAAAGACAACATTCAGTTTTAGAAAGTATTTTACACTATGATTGATAGAACTAGATACCAACTTTCGCACTGTATTTATGCCAAATGAATACACTTTTACTTCACACACAAAAATCAGGACAACCTAGGTTCTTTAAAGTTTATAAAATGGTTATACTTTACAAAAAAAAAAAAAAAAAAGAAAAGTGCTGCATTTAGAAGAATCCAACAGCAATCTCCACAGCCAGTAAGCTACACGCTAGCATCCAGAGAACTATTCTTACCATCCCACAATGCATAGTTTATGGGCAACTTGCAATCAAAATTAAAAGAGTTCCTGAGTTTATGTCAGAAGGAATTTCACTACAAAGCCAACACACGGAAGCAGAGACTCAGAGTTATTAATTGGGTAAGAAACAATTAACTATAAGAAAAACAAACATGCACCCTCAGTAACTACAAATAAATAAATGATTTTGTTTATGTGATGAGAGGCCACATTTTTTCCAGTTACATCAGTGAAAACCCGTATATAATCAGAGTTCAACTAGACTTACACTAATGTATCTGTAAGAAAAGTAGCTCCAAGTGTTTGCTGATTAACTGCCTCACTACTTATTTGTACATCTTTTTTTTCCTCCTTAACTACAAAGTGGTGTGGTTGGAAAAACATACCCTGCATCATTCCTTACCACACACAATGAGCTTGGAGAGTCTGAAACATTCCTAACTCGCAAATAAAAGACTTCTGAAGCATTTAAAACAGGCAGCATTTGAAACAAGGAAGACAAATTATGTCACTCAGAAATAATACAATAATCAGATTAAGATTTACATATTGATAGTACTTACAGTAACATCGTAAGATGCAATTGCAATCTTCCCTTCTTTCCGTACACTGAATTAGGTGCATTACTCTTCAATCTCTGAAGACAAATTTTGCACTAAACTTCTAGGAAAAAACAACAACTAACAGAACTGTAAGATGTGAAGTGCAAAGGAGCCTGCAGTGCCCAACTGTCAACCGCTCAGGGTGTTCCAAAGGAGCATTAGGCACAGAGACAGAGGGGGGCAGGAGGTAGGTCAGTGCAGGACACAGTGACTAGTGCTGTGCCTCCTGCCCAAAGCTGGGGATTTGGCAACCTGCTGAGACAGCTGTCATTCTCCTCTTTATGGACTATAGCAGCAAACCTATTCACTGCACTATGAATCCGTGTTGGATGCGAAGCCACAGGCCACTGGGGTTCCGTGCTTATTGCTCCAAATGTTCAGGTACAGAAGATTTTGATCAGTATTTTCAGACCGTATATCACGTCCTCATATTGGTCCCGTTCCTTTGAAGCAGAGGCGAGTGAGGATGTTACAGGGGTCTTGGAACCCACTTTGGCACTGAAGCCTTGTACCTGTATTCACTGTACACAGGGAGTATGCTAAAGTCAGGGCTGCTGCTCCCACATCCACACTTGGATCATCCTTTGAACACTGTGTTCAAAGCAATGACTCTTTGCAATTCAAGAAGCATCTAAACACATTACTCATCTCATTTGTCTCCTGCTTCTGTGCTGCTGTGAACGAACCACATTTAAACATTGGGAAAGATCATCATGAAGTTTAAAAATTCTTAAAGCTTCACTTCATGTAATACTTCTGCACAAGAACTTTAGCTGCAACTGAGTTTTCAGTAAGATTATCTCTATAGCATGGATAATCTGAAAATGTATGGATTGTACCATTTACAATACCAACAGATGGAAGTTGTTTAGCAATGAAGGTATTTTGAATAGAGACAATAACTGTGCATCGTAAAACCATGACAGCCATCTCTCCTGAAGATGAAAGCACCACGTGCGGCAACAACAGCAAACCTCAATCCTGTTTCAGTTCACGTGCTCCCTTCCCCATAAAACACTGACATTTATCATCAGCTGAATTTAAACCGCCCTTGTTATTAGAAAGCCATAATGTCTTAGGAAGGCTCCCTTTGCTGCTCTGTGCTTCCACCCACCCACTTCCCAGCTCTGACATCCATAGCACTGCTGCATCTCCTCATCATCCCCTTGCCTGCCTTCATGACTTTGCTGCCTGGGCGCACTGCTTCCTTGTTACTGAACTAAAAGTCATTTTTTCCCCTTTACCAACCCAGTCTTCTAACAGAATTAATTTAAATTACTATGTAAAACGTAATCTGCTTTGCAATAGGTCACTTAGAGAAATATGATTTTGCTTTCAGGATCTCTTTCCATTATGCTAATTTCAAACGAAGGTCCATGAACACCATTAGACCACAACTTTTATTTCTGCAATGCTGGGCAGTCAGGCATTAAAGGAAGTGTCAGTTAATAGTGCGCATGGTGTGAAGTTACAAAACTACAAATACACTTTTAATAATATTATAATCAAAATGCTGGTCAGGCCTTTGGACTATAAGGAATCATTAGAGCAACATTAAGCTGTTCACAAAAGCTTTACTTTTTTTCTTATCTCTGCCCCTGGTGGGTAATTTGATTTCCTTTTTTTATTTTTAAATTAACCTGAATTTTCTTCTGAAGTTTGCACCTGACCACAGAAATTGAACTTCGTCATACCCCAGACCTCTAAAACGTACATTTAAGTTACTAAAAAAAAAAAAAAAAAAAAAAAAAAAAAAAGGAAAAGAAAAAGGACAAGAAACATTCCTGTACAAAAAGAATTACACAGTTTTAAATTCTGACACATCACCATTTCTTCTTAAAATAAAACATTTGCTTAAGCTTTCATTCTGTATCACAGTCTGACAGTGACATAAGAATAGTTTGCCTCCTATCCAAGGCTACTTTCAGAATTAGAAGTCTGAATTAGCGAGGACCACGTCAGAGTTGCATTTGTTCAGTTATGTTAATGACAACCAATGCTAAACTAAAGCAAGGAAACAGCTTCAATCAAGGATGTCCACCAATATTTCTAAAACCTAGAAGGCACACCAATGTAAGAAATGTGTCTCCACACTGAAGCGCCTGCTTTCATCATTTCACACAGGTTTGCAGATTCCTAAAAACAGTGAAAGTAGTCTAATGAATTGTAATGTATTCTTCTGGGATTTATCTATTAAAAAGCGGTAAAACATCAATTAATATTTTCAGGGCTGATTGTATGTGCTGGCCCTTTGCTCCACTCTATAGGCCTCCGGCAATCTGAAGACAAGAAGAATTTCCCAAGTTAGGAAGAGGGATGGAAAATATTAATAATAAGGTCAAGATTAGAAAGATTAGAATAGGAACAAAATATTTCACAGAGAGAGCTTGCAAAAATGAGAAAAGAAAAAGAAATCAACAGAAAAACAACGACCATTATTTGCTGAAGAGAACAATGAATTACTGAGATAAGGTTATAGAACTGATATGTTACATTTAATGGTGGATTACAAAAGGGTGTGTAATGATTCAAATCTCTTACAGGATATCAAGAAAGTAAGTGATGCAGACCAGTTTGCAGAATCTCAAGAATTTCTCCTGGATTCAGAAATATAATTAAATAGAATGGCACCAGCTGTATCCTGATGTGCCATGTGATGAGAATTGGAAAAAGAAAAGAGAAAGCAAGTCAATTTCACTTTTATCCTGACTGCAACATCTTCTAAACTAAATATATACAGGGAGGGGAGAAAGACCTTGGATAAGTTCAGATTTCAAAGTATCCTTACTACATCTTATGAAGGAGCTCGCTGACCAGAAGAGAGATCTACCCCAGAAATCTCAACACTGCATACTGAGTCTCCCCAGAGCTCTCCAGCATGGAGGTCCTTGGAGCTTGCCCTCCCTTTCAGCTCGCCAACAAAACAAAACACTTAGCACTTGCTCTTTGATGGTTTAGTGAGCTGAACACTTGGAAAACTGCTTTTAAGGTTACATCCTTACGACTAAAATGGCCCACACACAACCTGCAAGTGATCGTTCTGACCAAGACCAGTCTGAGCACAGGGCATCAGAACAGGAAAAACGCTGTATGCCACTGTCACCTGCTATTCTCCAACCAGCCAGGGCTGATCCTATTAGTGCTTGAAGAGAACATTAAGTTCTCTTCTTAAGCTCTCAACTGATCATTTCAGGCCAAACAAGGTGAATGCAATGAGCATTACAGTCCCATCCCAACAATAGATCATTCTCCTGGAGCCCATGGTCTTCTCTGCCACTTCCCTTCTCCTCTTGGCAATAATCAGTCACCTGATTTTGATAGAGCATGTAGATGTGTCAGTCTCCTGAAAAAAACCCCAACAAAGTACATGCGTGCACGTTTTGCCCTGGCTTCTGCATTTCTATATTGCACCTGAGGTGACTGGTGCTTCTGGGCAGGTCGTTAAACCTACTTACTTTTTCCCAGGGTATAATGATTTCTAATGAAGACTCATCCAGGAATGAATCTGCTAAACATATAATCAATGCAATCTCGTATAATAAAATCCCAGAAGACATGCATACTATTCACGTACTATCTAGACTCTTAAAAACTGATTTTGCTTGGGCTCCCTTCACAACAGCTGATGTGCTCATTTGATAAACTCTTCCTTGTAAACAACACTGAAAACCAGTTATAAGCACAACACTAAAAATGTTTCTCCCTGATACTCTGCAAATTCTTTTTTCCTGTAGGCCACCCCACAGATTTACACAGCTGTCCACAGCAAAAGCAAAGCAGCAGAACAAATGGCAGGGATTTGATGTGATTTTTTGTTTTTAAAATAAAATAAAAGTTACTAAAATTCAAAATAGGTAATTGAAAATTTGAAAATATAAAGCTTCAAACAAAAATGCAAAGAGGAGCAAAAAGGGAAGCTTTAGGCCTGAAACACCATTTCAAACTGACAGAAGAGTATTCATATTTAAGTATGTGAAAATTTTCTTGGCACTACAATTCTTGATGTACATCTACAGCTTTTACAGGTTATTTATTTTAAATGAATTTGTTTATAGATTTGGTCTGACAGATTTCTGACAATAGTCTTCTAGTTTAGAACAGTCAATAACAGCCTATCGCACCAATATATCTTTTACTCCTCTCCATTCGTGCTCCTACAAATAACAGTTGCTGATTTTGCTGACATAAAAACTTTTTGTCCCAGAATCTCTGGAAGCTCTTAACTAATTAGCATTTATGTAAGTCTGTCTTGTTTCTATAAATGATTTACAGATGTGCTCTGACTTTTGTACCTGACATATTTCCTTCTATCCAACCACATTTAAGGCATTTAAATAAAGACATGAAATTATATCACAGTGAATGACTCAGATATCAACCTTGTCACACACTAACACTGACATTTTTGCTCCATTCCACACTTGTGGTTTTTTTTTTTTCCTAATGAATGCAGTTTTGAAACTAATGAAGAGAATAGATGCATTTTTCATGCAGTGTGAAAGCAATTATCATTACATCTAATATACAGTTATCAACAGTGGGACAATTAAAAGTTTACAGATAATGCTGGTTTCAAATAAATGCCTGTTTTAGCCTCATATTTAAAAGGTTCCTCACTTTAAAATAATCTAATCAGCCTTTTGAATTCAAATAAAGAAAGATCACTGCAGTCTAGCAGGTCTAAATCCACACACAGGTTGTTGGCAGTTCCCTATATTAGAAATGGCTGAAGAGAACTCGAACACTCCAGACCAGAGAACTGTCTGGTTTCAACTCTCATTTAATCCTTTCTTGTACCCTGATTATCCAAATTGCATTTGCTCCAGACTGCTTGAGATTTTTTTATTATTATTTTATTTTTACACCTAATGCCTATGATTGCAAAATCCAACTGAAAACCTTGTCACATCCATTGATTTTTTTTTTTAAGTTATTTTCTTAAACTCCAGTGGAGTGCTTTATTGTTTTTTACTTATTATCAAAATTTAGAAGTGTCATCATCACCAGCTCACCTTAGCACTCCCCCTCCTCCAAAAAAAGGTGAAGTTTTACCAGTGAAAGACTTCTACAGTACGAACCTTTACTGCATTACCTACAATAGCTCATCCACTCAAAAGGATCAGTTCAAAGCAGTAACCAACCTATCGTTAGGTGCACCTTTAAAAAGTCCCTCCCCAGCCTTCCATAACAAGACTCTTGTGTAGGACAGCATGAAATGCTTTGCACAAGTCCATGTAAATAGCACCAGTTCAAAGACACCCACATCTGAATAACCACCACAAGGCTGGTGCCATTTCATATTCAATTCTTGCTGTTTTACAGTATAGATCATTTTGGTGAAAATATTCACCATTACACCCTTTTTGAAACACCCCCTGCATTTATCAAGGTACTTTCCCTCTGCTCGAAACAAGAAACCCTGAACTACAACGAAAGCAAACATTCATCACCAATAAAGTCAGTGACTTACATTGTGGTAATAACGAGCACTGCACACAGAGTAGGAAACATCCAGATGTAACAACAGGCAACTGGTAGCACCACTCGTTAATAAAACATACATCTTGCTGTTTGCACTGCAACTGGAAATAATGTATTCTGAAGTTATACCTGCAGTTTCAAATAAATATTTATGAAGCAAAGTTAAGAAAATAATACATCATCAGTTTTAAAGTGCTTTTATACCAATTACTTATCCCATTAACCCCTGGTAATTTATAACAAGCTGTCATATCATTAACACAAGAAGTCAATAATTGCTGTCACTACATTTTCAACCCTACGTTCACATTGTTCTTCTACTTCAGGAAGAGACACGATTAATGAAGCTTCTGCTCAGGCAGTAATACTTCCATGCACTTTATCTTTCTGCAAATACTAAGTTTGTTTGATCACAGCACACGTTGAGTTTTCTTTATTTTGCATCCGCTGCAGCAAGAACCAGGATGTCTATACAGAAGTTATTTCATTTTGTAGTGTAATGGGAAAGGATAATAAGAATCAAGTGCTTGCCAAGATCCTTTTAAATTAGCATTTTCTTCATATATCTGTTTTCTGTCAAAACAAACCTTCTTTCAAAAACAAAGCCAGCTCTCTCCACTGTAGGAATAACCTTCACAATGCAAATCAATTCACTTTCCCAACCTTGCAAACAAATGCTTCCAGAAGCAACAAATATAGAGACAATCTTATTGCCAGCTTCCCTGCTCCTCGCAGCGAGCTGGAGGCTTTGTCTCCTAGAACTCTAAATAGCTGGAACAAAACTATCAGAAACAATGCAGCCAGCCAACATTGAGAGCTTTTGAAAGCCAAGGTGGCATCAGCTTTCCAGCTCAAACCATTCAACAGTTACTTTTAAATGAACAGAAAAATTGCAAGACAGTCAAAGCTTCGTGTTGTTTTACCATGCCGGCAAGAAAGGGAAAGAGATTGGGAGTGTTTACAAATAACAGAGTGCTAAATAAATACTGAGCTTTCCTTGCTACAGCCCTCTCACTGTTCTTTCATAAACTGAATTTGCAGCAGTCAGAGGCAGTTAAACTGAGAGACAGCTTTGTTTCTCATAAAGATATCATTACTTTTGTCTTTTTTGGGGGGAAGGCGTATTTTACATTGTAATTAATTCACCAGACTCACTGCTCCAATGGAATAATGCACAACTTTTAAATTGAAATTCTTATCTTTGTTAATTAATAACCTTGCCATAAAACAACTGATGTCAAGGCTCTAGGCACTGACAGAACAAGTACTTAATAGTTGAATTTACATATTAGAGTAAATTCAGAGTGCATCATCATGCTTAGTTGCCAAGGATTAGATGCAGAAAAAAGAACCAAATCCATCAACGGTACGAACTGCACCAACAACTGGAAGAACAAAGCATGTAAATACATGCACATACTCTATTTTGATCACTTTTTATACAGAGAGGTCAGTTCACAACCAAGAGTACTCACAGTACTAATACTGTTCCTCCTGTACTAGGTCAAGTAATATTCAGAAACACTCTGTACACACACAGCTGTTAGACGAAAAGCCCACGGAGTCCAACACTGCAGACACCCATAGTAAGCAAATTCTGTTTTGAAGTCTAAGAGACTTTTACAATGCAGGTGCGGATTAAATGAAGATCTATGGAGGAAAAGAGCATCTACATCTTTATTTTGCATCTGCTGTTTCTTCAGGTACCTTCTTCTACGTTTTCTTTCAAACTTAGAAGAAATACTAATCTTAACTAGCATAATATTAAAAAATAAACAAACAGAACTAGTGATTCAACAACTCTAAGAGCCCTAATCTTATGCTTATATTTAGAGAGAGGAAATGTGTACACACACATCACAGAGAATCCTCTCCTAAAGCGTGAATTATAGTGGCTTGAAATTGAGGATTTGTGGCACAGACTTTATGAACAAACTACATTTACATTCAAAAAGTACATTATTAGACTATTCAAAATACCTGTGACGTTTCTGCAGACATATTAATGAAATACTCCAGAGACCATGCTCTGTTACATTCATCTCTGCAGAGAAAATCCTACATAAACACAATACAAATACTTTTTCACAAAGAAGAGATGTAAAAAAGCAATGCTTATTAAATGCAGAGTGTTTTGCTCATTTGCTTTTAAAACTGTCTTCTGAACATCTGTATTTATTTCAGCAACACGTTATATTCCGCTGTGAGTAGTCTGCATATTATTGCTTATTCAAAGGTAATACTCAGGAATTTTTATCATTGTTTTAGGGCCTTTGAATAGCCCAAACAAAAACCTGCCCTAAGGTGCTAGAGATGGTACAGGGAGGATAGAAGAATGGCACGGATTCACTGCAAGGCTTAAATTCAACCTCAAACCCCTGTCAAAACCAAGCTGTGCTCCTGGACAAGAAGCAAAGCATGCTTACAGGTCAAAAACCATTCAGCCCGATTCATCTTGCTAAGTGCTGTAGTAAAATGTTCCCTCCTGCTGAGCTAAGATCCAAGAGGCAGAGCAGCAAGCAGAAAGAGAAGCCCCAGTTGGCCTGCCTACACTAGTGCAGGTGGAGGATTTCAAACAGCTCTTATTCCCAAACAGAAATTGCAGCTTAATCTCATGTTTGAGGCACACGCTTCCATACGATTGCAGAGGAGTAGTTACTGCTGGCCCCACAGACGAGAGATTCAAGCAAATGCTGAGCGCTGGAGGACGCGCAGCTCCACACGCTGCTCACACAGTGCTCTGCTCAAGGAATCACGAGTGGTGTTTGCTCCCTGTTCACTAAGCAGAGCACAGCAGGCCGCTGCCTCCTGCTGCCAGTCAGCCAGCCCAGCCCCCTTACAAAGCCTCCTCATAAACAAGTAGATTTGGGTCATCTGCTGGCCTAAAACACGCTCCCCAGCCCAAATGTGGCCTTGCATTTTCACAGAAAATTGCATGTGGAAAATTGTTCATAGAGTTGTTCCCATCCTATTTTCTGATGACCTCTGGGCAAGGCAGAACCTGTAACACGCTTCCTGCTGCACAGGGGAGGAGGCATTACCTGCACTAACAGCACCAACACAGTGCAGACCGCGTGGTGCCTTTCATTTCAAAGTACATGCAAAGAAGTTTGAGGCAATCCATTCGTGTTCAATTTTTAATATAAAAAACAACATCTCTAAACTTCCTTCCACTGTCTACAAGAAGAATAGCACATGAAATTCTCAGTAGGCATGGAAGAAACATTAAGTATCACAAACTGTTCCACCCCCCACCAGCTCCACAGGAATCCAAACAGTGTTTCATAACGTGGCCCTGAGTCAGAGCTCCATAGGATGCTGAGCTGATGCCTCCCTTGAGATTGGAAATGAAAGAGAGGGAGGAGCTTTTAAAGTTTCAGTTACGTTCTAATGTGAAAGAAGTCATTTCCATAAAGATGCTTAAACATTAGAAAAAAAAAAAATCAAATTCTCTGAACTTAAAAAATGACAAAATATCCAGATCTCATATGTTAAGAGAAAAATCCCCAAAATGGCTTAGCGCAGTCATTCATAAATCAGCACGACAGAAAAACCTGTACTCACTAGAGTACCTTTCAACCGTTCAGTTTCTGCCAGACACTCAGGATTAGCGTGTCCACTTACACATGGTGCTTTACACCACACATGCAGTGCCACAGGACTTTTGCTTTGCTGTTTAGGTTTACAAAGCAGAACAGCATTTGCGTTTGTTTTTGTCAATTATTACTACCTGATACAAAATAGCCCCCAGGCTCCAGCTGCCAGTTTTTCTCCCCCAGCCATCTACCACAGTCTCATACTGTTAAACTCACTTTGGAAGATACTTGTGGACAGCTGTATATATATATATATACATAAATACGTATGTGTGTGTACATACACAAAGAATAACTACAAAAACTGTGCCTCTTCAAAAGGAAGAAGTAGCCATGGCCAAGTAGAGGTAAAATAATCATGTCGGAAGTTTGATAAAGAGGAGTGCCTATTTCTGTACGCAGGGCACAGCTATAATGAAAGCCCACATTTCCTGAGCAGAATGATAGCTTCCTTTAATACAGTCCAGCTCCAGCTTTTAATAGGAAACTGTAATAGTTGTTAACCTCTGGGTCATCTTACATATATAGAATCCATAAACTGCTTTCTAAAATAATAAAATCATGCCTGAACAGGTTGTGTACTAAACATATGCAACACTACGATATAAAATAACTGCAACTTAAAAAGGCTCTGTTCATTTCACCCTACTATTAATTACTTAATAACTGTAAATATTAACATTTTACTTCGCGTACCAAAACACAAAACCTACAAGACCACTGAGAGGCATTTCCTTCTAGCTCTATTAGGTAAAATCTACTTGTTAAATGACAACGATTTGCTTTTTTTTTTTTTTGTAGCCAGTTCTCATTTAGATATCATATGCAGGAAGCTTGTGAAAAGTTACAGTATGTGAATTATCTTGAAAAGAGGCTGTCATCTTACATTTATGGAAAAGGAATAAATCCCAAGCTTAAATAGAACTAGAATAATAACTTCCTTTATATTCTTTCAGCATAGCCTTAACAGTAAGCACAAATCATCTCAGTGATATTAAAAAAAAACCAACTGAAATAAAGAAGCATTTGGTGTAGTCATTTTATAGTTGAGACTTGCGCAGTACCTTGAAAATGTGATTACCTAAGTTCAACAAGTGAGCAGAAAGTCAGTTAAACAAATACAGCTGTCCCTCCAAGTAAGACTTACCAAACTAGACTCTACTACAGCTGCTATTTTCATGCCTCCAAGGAACATGACCACGATGGAGAAAAGGCACAAAATTCGCAGCACAGCCAAATCAAGTAGGGTTCCAGAACAATTCAGAACTTGGCATCTATTAAAGATACCAACTTCTATATAAAAAAACACACTTTTCCAAGCCTCCATCAAATTGAACCCAAACAGGAGAAACCTGGTTTCACTGATGTCCACAAGACGGAGCCACACTTAACTTCACGGAGTCAGCGTGTGTCCTGCAGTGCAGCCCCATGCCTCAAAGAGTGGCTATGGCTGTGGAAGGCTCAGGAGGCCCAGTGCTTCTCCACAACACTTACGACTCCAGAATAGGTCAAGCACCAAGCACATAGCAACTCTTTCAGAAAAGGTTCACTCCAGCTGTCTAGTAAGCACAGTATTTCTTTTAATACTATCAGAAACAAGTCTTCATCACTGGGAAACTTTAAAGCTACCATATGGAAAACTACACATAATCAGATGTTTGCCCAACACTGAGGTCTCCCTGATCTTCAGGCTGAGCACAGCCTCTGGACATGTGTTTGAGATAAGAGGGAGACAACTCAAACCCCTGACCAACGTCTCTTTTGTAGTCAGGCTAGCAAGGCTTTCGGTCCTTACAACATCAGAGTCGTTGCAAATACAAAAGAACTGACAAATAATTGTTAGATGAACTGTATTGGACGCTTCATAATTCTATATCAAGGACTTAACAGAAACTAAAGCAAAGGCCCCTCCAGGAGCAGAAGTCAGTATCACAAACTACTTCTGATAATATACACATAATGAAAAGTCACCTGGTAGCTTAAAAGCTATGCCACCCTCAAGCCATCCTATGGTAACGCGGCTGCATACACAGCACCAATTCTTAAAAATGCCATTTTAAAAATATTTTCAAGTGAACACTTACTGCCACTTTAAAGATTACACATGGAAGTGTTCTCACTCAGTGATTTCCCATGCACAGAGAGAATTTGCATTGCTTGAGGTGATTTCCACTTTGAAGAACTTTTAAATCACAGAGGAGCTGTCCCTTACAAAGATTTTTACATCTTTGGGTAACTGCTTTCCCTTTGAGAGTTTTCTTGTTATTGTGTAATTCCCCTTTTGAAGATTTGCATATTGATGAAGAAGCGCCTTTGAAGATTTTCACATTGTTGGGATGGAAGCAACCCTTTGAAAAGTGTTCACATCATGGAAGATCTACCTTCAGAATAGTGTGCATCATCAGGGTATTACCCTCCTGACAAAAACGTTTCCTTGCTGTATTAATTCAGTGGGAGACCTCGTCTGTTATTATTGTGCATAAGTCTCTCATTTCATCTTGGAAAACACATTATAAAAAAATATATATATTTTTTTTTCCTCCAAAATTTATTATCAGAATTAACAAATGAGAAACACATTGCAAACTCTTATATGCAAATCAAATAACCTGTCTCATTTGTATCACTGCACTGCAGGATGAGAAGAAATGCCTCATGTGACAAAAGACACAAGGCCAAACACCTGTTGGAGTCACACAGGCAAGGAACTGGAGATTTGGGGCTCTGGTCCTTCAGGACATCAGCATCTGCCACATCTGCTCATGTTTTGCCTTAAAATCACCAAGTTTTATTTAACCGTTCGTATTTTTCTTATACCAAATCATTCCATAACATCAGGTTGTACTGTAAATCCAGAGTAATTGACAGGCTTAACTGAATAACCAGACTACATCTCAAGAATTTACACAATATTTTGCATTTCCAGTTAAGCCTGTGTATCCCCACCAGCACTTCCAAGATGAAGAACATCAGAACTACTATTTTTTTTTTTTTTTTTTAATACTTCCATGTTTAGCAAATATCCTGCACACAGTAGTTAGAACTGCCACCTTGTTTTACATGAAGGCAAAAAGAATATTTTTCATTTGGGAAACCTTCCCCCCAATCCAAATTATTGCAGTGTTGTTTTTTTGTTTGTTTTAAAGCATAACAAAATTCCCAAGAAATTCTGAAGAGATTCATTCTCCCCATAGAGTAAATAGTGGTACAACGTGAATGCATTACACATACTGACGTTAGTGATGCTTGAAATAAGGCAAGTCAAAGAGAGCTCCTCTGAAGAATCCTCACATATCGTGATGTTGGGAAAGCACAGCTGATGTCAAGAAGTTGTATTTTCAAAATCTTCTAAAAAATGAGGGCATTTCCATTATTAGAAATTAGACACTTGCAGTCATTAGATGGTACTCAGTAATGAGAATCTATACACAGTTTATCTTTGCTCCCACATCTTCTGAAGCAGCAAAGAACACTTCAGTGAATAGAAGAAAAACTTTTCTCATGAGATTCCCTCCTGGGTTACCGCCAGATATTCTTGCAAGAGGTGTTTTTTTAGTTTTTTTTTTTTTTTTTTTTTTTTTTTTTTTTTAACCTCTATAACAGTTGACAGACCCAAAGGGAAAGAAATGTAAAGGTATGAAATTATGAAAACTTAAAAAAAAAAAAAAAAAAAAAAAAAAAAAAAAAAAAAAAAAAA
>NW_024884755.1:9241793-9594896 GCF_019232065.1 Centrocercus urophasianus | reverse complement strand
TTGGAGGGGAGATAATTTTGTTAAGTAAAGGAGAGATTCGAGAAGTTTAGTCTACTGATTCAGCAGAAAACAAGGATCACGATGTCAACTGCAGCAAATGTACTGGTCACATTTTTCCACTGTGATTTTCTATAAATTATCATCAGGTAAGAGTAAATTAATTGCTGTAGAAAATATTTTCATTTGAGTGCTTACGAGATCACTTTGGTACCATAAACACAAGCTTTGCAGCCAAGAATATTTCCTGAAGGCCTCTGACGACTTCCCATTGCAATGCAAAGGAAATCACTCTCACAGAGCAAGCCAGAAACGAGCATTAACAATCTCCACTCATTAGCAGGAAGCTGTTAATGGTTTGTGGTAATTAATCATATTAAGTAACTATTGACCTGCCACAATTAAAAAATATTTAGTGTTCTATTCCAGAAAGCTCTACTAAGTAGGCATTTCCTTTATTCTCAAACAAGCCATTTTATTTTTCATGCAACGCATTTGACCTTAATTTGTTAATATTATCCAGCTATAAAATCATTAAGGTTGGAAAAAACTTTTAAGATCCAACTAGTCCAACTGTCTACTTTCCTCTAGAACTGTCCACTAAACTGTGTTCCTCTGCATCACATCTACATATTTCTTGAATATCTCCAGCGACAGTGACTCCACCACCTCTCTGAGCAAGAGAAGTGGTTCTTCCTAATATTCCCAACCTGAACCTCCCCTGGTGCAGCTTGAAGCCATTCCCTCTCATCCTATCACTCCAAATATATGCAACTTTACTTACCTATCATTATTTGAAGATTTTTTCCCCAGAAATCAGTCAAAGTCTTGGAACTGTCTCTTTGACAGGCACCTATGTCTTTTGATCTCTTTCCTGTAGCACTATGGATTACCAGCTCCCACCACTTCTCAAGCAGATATTTCTGAGTATCACAAAATGAAAAGCCACCCAACACCAGTTTCAACCGGTTTCGCACCAAACATAACATCAAAAAATAAAGAGAGTTAAACATTGTTTTGAGGTTGTATAACAAACGAGACAACCTTCTGTAAATATACAAAGGAAAAAAAAGAAAGCACACAACAAACAAAACAAAAGCCAACAGGCAAAGCTGATAAGAAAGGCTTTTCATGGTCTCAGTAATGCAACATGATCACCATTCCCCAATTGCATTCAATCATTTCATACTGTCTTCCTATTTGAGAAAAGGGAGCTTTTGTGAGAGCTCAGTTCCCTAGTGAAACACTCGCTTTCTACCACCCAGACAAATCTAAACTTTTACTGCCAGTGCAGCAACATCTTACGTACAACACTGTTCACAGCACTCCTGTCTGCTACTTCAGACCAAACCAATCCTTCCAGAAATAGCTTGCTTTTCAATAAACTTCAGTTGCACTGTGACCTCTGAGGATAGCGAGCACATCTCATTTCCCTAGAGATAAAGCACCACAGCTCTTTCTAGAATTAAATACCAGAGCCTTAAAAGTTTACTAGCTCATGTTCTAAACTTCAGCATATAAATAACAACAGCTTCAAAAGTAACTCCCTCACAGAAGTTCAGAACAAGATCTTATGGCTCTAAATTGCCATTAGTCACTCTTACCTTGCCAACAGAGCGTATCTCTTGCATCAGGTGCCACGAGCCCTCAATAGGTGGAACGACACTTCATTCACTCCAGCAATGCTTGCAGCGGTTTATCTGTTGAGGGCTTTGTTTTCTATCTTCCTTTTAAAAATACGTAACCTCATGATGCCCTTGATATTTTGGACAGCTTTCTATACGTGTGTTTGATGAGAGATGATGCAGATTTATCAGCTGTTTTGATTTAGGGACTGTTGAAGAGAATGTTTCACATGAGCAAAACCCTGGAAACAGTTAAGATTTGTTATTCTAGATCAGTCTGGAGATTGTCATAACTTTCATAGCCTTCCTCTGATATCCAGCGCTGATTTGATTAAACCAAAACTTAGTGTGTTTTTATTAGCTTTGAGTGAAACATCTTCCAGAAACATTTATTAGGGTTACAGTGAGAGGCCCTAAAGGGATATTAGATTCACTAAGAGGAAACTGCCCCATTGCCGAGGACAAGGAAAACCAAGGTTTCTCAGGTTTTTGTTCATCTCAAAGAAAACAACTGAACTGGAAGTATGCAACATCCTCTGTTGTAACTGCACAAGCTTGACTGCTAGACATTGACAAGCCTGTAATATGTTCCACACAAACACATTTTTCATGAAATCTTCTGGCTGTTTGACTAATGTAACCCAAACAAACTTCACGAGAGACATCAGTGCCAACAGATGTTCAAGCAAACTAAATTAGACAGGAACACTGCAAGACCTGTCCCTCAGCCTGCTTGTAAACAAATCTCTTCAGAATAAATATATATTTAATTATAATCACCTTGCTCCCTTGTCCTTACCCTTTAAGCAACAATAATGCAACGCAAGTAATCAAATATTTACGCACCCACCTCCCCCTCACATACCTGAAGAGAATAAAAGAGAGTGCAAGGTGTACCCACACATTCACTCAGCTTACATACCAGTAAGAAATTAAAATATTTTAAACTTAGAGTTTTGTGTTGGCAATTCAGACAAATTGTGGGACTTAATTTCAGTTTCTTTAGCTAATGGAGAACAACATCTAACTTTTGAGCTAACTTATTCGGAGACAAAATCATTCTGAAAATATGGTCAAAGCAACAAATTGCCTCTTTCACTGAAAGGAAGGCTATTTATGTTACTTCAGGCTGAGGCACAGCTTAACAAACTATTACAGAATAGTGTCTTCGATTTTAAATTAAATGTCAAGCATAGTTATACAGTGGTGAAGTAGCCTCAGCTGTCCGGTGAAAGTACAACATACTGCACGCAAAGTCTGCAGAGATAAGTAGGAATAAAACAGCCAACTAGGAAACCCTAACTGCAGAAAGAACCATCCCAGAAGAGGTACAGAGAAGCGATATGGTCTGGTCTGGATCAAGAAGGCCTATGCTGGCACAGAAAGCAGAGGTCTGGACTTACATGGGTTTGCACAGGAATGCAAAGACTTATAAGCAAGAACCTTTCAATTTGTGGTACAGAACAATTTGGTTTACAGATTGGACGTAGCTAGACTCCACCACATCAAGGCCAAGCAATAGTCATCATGCTCACCAGTGCCACAGAAATCACACTCCTTTTGTTACCACAGAAAATTCAGTACAACAGATGCCACCTCTACATAGTGGGAATTGCAATATTTTGGCTCTGAGATGACATTCAGAGCTCCTATCTGTTCTTTATTCCTTTTTGTACATATGCACCACTAAGTGTTCATAAGATTCAAGTAAGATTCAATGGCACATTCTCCAAATGTCTAACTCTACAATTCATGCTATGTGAAGATGGCATAAAATATTTAATACAACTATAATCTTATTAGAAAGTGATAGTAAAAGTAAATATATGTATATATATATATATTTATATATATATATATATATAGTCATTCTCCAGTCTTGTTTCAGCAAGTGAAATGCAAGACTTAATCAACCCACCAAATAAAAACAAAAGTTTCCTGTGGTCCTGACTGATCCACACAGGCTTCACAGTTTCTACAGAGCAGTTTAGATTTTGTGCTGGAATAGATGTGAAGCAATTTTTGAGAAACAGTTGAGCATTTCTTACACAATCAGTCAGTGTAACTGATAACAAAGAGGTACAAAGAGACTAAACATGGATATTTGTACCGAGAATCCATATCCAAAAGCATTATATTTAAAGCTAATCAAAGTACTAAAATCAAGCAAATACAATTTGAAAGCCAATCTACCTTTATTCCAAAATGCTGCCAGGAAATCTTCTGAGTTTCTTTTAACAGCATACCATATTTTTTCTCTTGGTGAGGGGGAATCATTTATGTAGGAAAACCATGACATCTCAGATAATAACAGGAGTTTGGTGCAAAGGGTACATGAAGCACCATGTAAATATTTCAGTCTCAAAATACTTTAAAATTGTTATTGAAGTATCAGCCATTACCCACTAACATCGTTCATGCACTGTTTACTTCAAAAGATTGCACTATGCATAGTAAAGAAATCTTAAATCAGTGCTTCGCTGTTTAGCAGTCAATAACACTGTTGGATTTGCTTTCTTTCAGATAAACAATTTTTTTTGTATCATTAGCAAACAAAGAACAAGAAAAAAAAAGTTCTTCCAAAATAAGTTTGTATCCACTCCTAATTAAGTTCTGTTTCATACCAGTGTACAACGGCTGGCTTCATTCCACTTGTTCTACTATTCTTTAGTTCCTAAATTCTTCCACAGTGTTGGTTGTCAGCCAGTCAGGTAATGAACACATCAAGAGTTTGTGAAAAGTATCTCCATTAGCTCATTCTCTTCCCCACAAGTAGGTGAAGAGATGTAACAAACTGCTCTGAAACACTGCAACTTAAATCCAAATACTGTATCTGCTTTCTTTAAAAGAAAAAAAAAAAAAAAAAAAAAAAAAAGAAGTCAATATAATGATTTTCCTTGAAGCAAATAGAGCCCAGCCAGTTAGGGGATAATGACTTTACCCTTTTTAAGTTAACACCATTCAGCAACTCCCTCCCTAACAATTTCTGGATGCTGCAGTGCCTTCTATTTCCTTATCTACTTAATCCTATGTATCCAAAAGGCTTGGATGAAGCTAGCATGATTTCAGAGGGAAATGCAGGCCTTCTCTTACAGACCCACTGATGTAAACAAGATCAATAACTTCTCACTTCTTACAAGATCTCGTGACAGGGCGCATTGCAGTCAGGCACTATTTACACGTGAAGCAATGACCAAAACTAGGACGACTCCAGATACATTAACGGTCCTGTCAGTAATGTACGCATCTGCTGCAGAGTGGAACATAAGCATGCAGCATGTTAGCAGTGCATATGATGATTTGTCCTACTAAGGAGGAAAAGAAAAAAGTAGCAAGAAACTTGAAAATTAAGAATTTTCAGAAACAGCAAGAAAAACAGCAGTTCAAGCCTAAGCATACAGCAAGCAGGGGAAGTTCTTTATTCTTTACTCTAAAAACCTGTAGTGAATTAAAGCTTTTTTAAGAGGTTTTGTTTTTTTTTTTAATTTTTTTTTATTTTTTATTTTTTTTACTGAAAGATAACATTTTATGGCTTTATTATTTAGCTGTGTATTTGAAACTGTAGAGTACAGATTGGTCTCAGGATGCAAGAAAGTTGTTTTGTTGCATGTAGAGGTTCTCAAGGTTTATTTTTTTCCCTCTTTAAGAAATCACAAAACCACATGCCCCATGTAAACAAAGAAATCCACAACATTTATTCTGCCCCAAGGATGTCTTTTGTAGACTGTAAAAAGGGAGAACCTCTTCGCTTGAGAAGAGGAAAAAACTTGTAAGCGTATGCTTAGATTTGCTAAGGACATACTTAAGTGTTGCCTGTAGTAAATCACACAGTGTGAAGGCATAGAAAAGAGGTTCAGAGGAAAAGAAGAAATCTGACAATGAAATTAACTAGGAATATAATTATTCCTGCAACTATTTTTCAACATCACAGTGTTAAGAAAAACTTTTTTCCTAAAGATTTCCCTCTAGAGGAAATTTTAAATGGCTTATAACAGTGCTATTAAGAAAAAATTAAATTTAAAGTTAGATTTAATACGCACAGGGACATCAAACATTCAGAATTTGCTACTACTGCACATGTAATTTTTGAAACTATTTTACTATTGAACCAATGGTCAATAAAAACCATCTCCACTATGCATTTCCTGCCTGAAAATGCAAGCCACTTGGCAACCAAAGCATGTTTGGAAGCAAACAATTAGAAATTAAGAACATAAAATGCACGTAATCAAGTTTCTTGTTTATTTGTTTCATTTAAAAGTTCTTAATGAGACAAGTTTGTTTGTTTTGCATTTAATTTACAGACTGCTGGTTCATTAAAGACAGCCTTTGATTATAAGGAGCCCATTCTGATGACTGCTATCCTGCTCATCATATAACACATCTGGACAGTACTTCTGCTGAAAAAGTTAAGCCACCGTAAGTACTGATAACAATTTTCAGGCTTTAAATAGCTGCATACCACTTGCAGGAGGCAGTTGGCACTTCATTTTTTAGGGATGACGTATCATTACAGTGCTACATCTAGGTTAAAATTCTAGCACACTGCTGAAAATTTTAAGTGGTATACTGAAAAGCCACTATCATTATTGATAATGGCATTCCTAGCTGCAAAGTGTGGTGCACGGCACAAATTAAATGTTTGCTGGGAGAAAACCTTCCCTAATAATAACAAAGTTAACAGCAAACTATAGATGGTAAGCCAAAAACCAATAGAGGTATAACCAAAAAAATGAGTTCGGAAGGCCTATCTGCCTTTCCCGCCCCTCAGAAAGAATTTTACAGATTATTACCCAAAATAATAAGTAGGAGATTTCATATTTTCAAGCATTGCTCGTGATAAAAAATACTTCATAATTTGAAGCATCATTTATAAGCTATATTCTTCCGGCTGCACACCTTACTTTTCTATGGGGGCAGAAACTTTTTTCTTTTGCTTTCCAGCATAATCATTTGAAGCTTAGCCCTTTGCAGAACACTACAGTGTCAATTCTTGTGCAAGGAATATAAACAACTGCTTGTCACAACCAATACACACAGCAAAAGCACCACTTCAGGAACACGGCACGGCAAATGTCTACAAGAAGATTCAGCTTACAGGAGATAACAGCAAAGTGCTGCCCTTGCCCAGAAAAGGCAGGCCAGTTTCATTTGAGGGGTGAGCAATGACACAGCCTATGCCCAGCTCAGCAGAAAATAATATTTACGCAACATATGGAGTCTGTATTGTAGCTGAGAACACCACAGTACAATAAAACTTAGGGATATTTTTCACCCAGGAAAATGCAGTCAAGCAATGATTTTATCTTTAGTCACAAAATAGGGTTGACGTGGCCTCACTGCAAACATACTACCTACAAAATGGCATGTACAAAAAAACCTGTTCCATCTTTCCTTAAATCTGTGACTTTCCTCTTGAAATGAATGAGAAAATAATGATCTGGAGTACCTTAAGATCCCAAATTGCCAATATAATCCCAACTGGGCTGAACTCTAGCACTTATTACTTCCATGGAGAGAATGATCAATTTAAGCATCTTTATCTCAAACAAGTTCAAGGAATAATTTATTTGATGGAGGCTTCCATAGTCTTGAAAAAGATATTTTAAAATAATAATAGTAGTAATTTGCAGACTTGCAGCAAAAAAAAAAAACACTCTAACCTTTCTCTTTAATGTTCTCCTCTAATACCTTTTTTCTTACTAATTGCCTACATTTATATAACCTTAAAAATACTGCAAAATAAGACTATTTAACAATCAGCTCTTCAGACACCAGGAAAGCACACTTCTTCCAGGGAAACATCACGCATACTTTGATACACTCTGAGCCAGATAAAATAGTTCTGCCACTTGTTTACAGAGCAAGCAACAGCGTAATTCCAAAGTTCTCAAAGAAGCAATAGCCTGCAGGAGGCACAGAGCATTACAGGCAGCACACTCAGCAACTCTGCTCCAAGCCGTGGATAGGACAGCCCTACGTCAGCCCTCACAGCACACCAGTAACTCACTGTCCCTTAGCTAGTGACACCAGGCTTTGAGCCACCTGCCTTTGTGCATCCTCCACTGTTAAATCACCGATGTTATGGTTTTTCTATGCTCTGCTTAGCATGACACCAGTGCACGAGGAAGCTCATTCTTCTCAGTGCACAGGCAGGAGGCACAAAGCCGCAGCTCAGACAGGATGAAGCAGCCCCCAAAGTCCCCCCACTGGGGCCCACCAGCCACCTAACCCCACATCTCAGACCAGCACTGCCACGGCAGGGGGACTGAAACAGGAAACGAAATCTAGCAGCTCCCAAGTTTTTGAAATTCTATTTATACAACCCAGTGTGTTTATTTCATTTTTCAAATTATGATAAAGTGCTTAAAATACTTTTATCCCAAAGTATATAAGGAAAAAGAAGGAAAATAGAAGACTTTAAGGCGGTTCTACATTCAGATTTAAGACTCTCCCATTCAGAGCGATATTATTACATTGCTGTAAAGGTAGGATAGAGGTCTACTTTCTTGATGACACCCTGGGCTGTTTGGTAGAGCCACAATAGTGGTACAGTGGATTAGCAGCATTTGTGAATGAACTGCTGCACTGAGACAGAATCAAGTTGTGCTCAGGCCTTTCCACACACCAACCTGCTGCACAGAATAACAAAAATCATGACAGTATTTAGCCCTTCAAATGGGACAACTTGCTCACAAGCTTGCATAGTTTGTAAGCTAGGGTAGCTTTCCAGCTCCCAAAGCATATGCAGACAGGAATGGATTTTCAAAGGACATTATCAGAGCACCTATACTACCCTGGACAGATTTTACAAGTGCTCAGCAGTCAACAGGACTTGTTTGCAGTACTTAACAGTAAATGAGCATTGAGATACCACGAAAATATTTTGAAAACTTTCTTGATCCTTATGTTGTGACCATTCTTCTTCTTTGCATCAGTCTGCCCTTCTAGTTCTTTAGCATCTGAGCTGTTTCTTAAAGCACTAGTTTCTCCTTGGAAGCTTTTGTCATGAAACTTCTGTCAGCTTGGAGTCATCTGTGAGCTAAAGACAAGGAATTTAGGTTCACATATTGCAGTTTTGTCACATGTCTTGATATTCTTTCAGCCTTCAGTGCATCCTTGACACTTCGCAGATATTCACTGGCTTCTCCCCAGGATTATCTCCTGGACCTGCACGTAGCTAAACAAGCTGATGTACTTCACAGATCGTGTCTGGTGCCACTACCTTCAGGCAGGCAACGCTGACAAAGAAATGAGCTCTTTGGTTGCTGAGTTTTTGTTTTATGAAGTAGTTCACTTCAGCTAGGTAGAGATACCAGTTAGAGCAACACAACAGATTATGAGAAACAAGACAAGATCAGAATAAAAGGCTTTGAGACATTGACAATCTCTCAATCAACCTTGCTGCAAACACTTCTTCACAAAGCTTCAGGGAGCTACAGCTGTATTTCCATTTTCCTAAAAAGATCATTTTGTTGCCTACATGCTATCAAAGCCTCAGAAGGAAATGACAATGAAAGAAAACAGAAGTTTACAAATTGTAAATCAAACCAGTGAAGAAATCCCAGTAAAAAAGAAAGTATTCAGAACTGAAAAGGCACATCTTTGACAAAACTTTTTTTTTTCCTTCCCCATTATTCACAAAGAAAATGTATAACCAGTATTATGAGGTGATAAATCAAATGTTAAGGCAAGGTACAGGAGGTGTCACATTCAGTAGATTGAAACAGATTTCAACAGATTTCTAACCACTGCTAACCTCTGCACACTCGAGACAGTCATCAGCTTGCATTTAGCCATGACTTCTCAGGCGCCACGTGCAAATGCAAAGCATAATCATGGCTGAATAATTCAATATACTGTTTTAACTACATTTCCTAAATTAAGGAAATAATATTTCTTTGCAGCCACCAATAGATTACTCTGAAAAGGCTTTAGATGTTGTTGTTTCCTCTTCCTACTTCAAAGTGACTTCACTCTAAGATGTCCTTTGCTCCAAAATATGATAATAGTTAAAAGGAGTTAGGAAATAAAGGTTTGTAAAAACATTGTTAGATATATCAGAAAGAATAATCCCCCAAACTGCCTAAAAGTGACCCGCAGCATCACTGACTATGAGAAATTTCTATTCCCTCTACTTGTCTCATATCATAAGGAATGGAGAGAAAAGAGTAAATCCAAAAACAAAGGCATTACTTAATATAACACAGAGCTCAGATGATTAGCAGTGTGACTCCTGGGCCATTTCCTGAAATTGTTTTAGTTTTAGGTTTCTTTCATCTCTGCAAGCTAAATCCAGAATTTCTGAGGCTACTGTAATTCTGCCAAGACAACAAGCCAAATGGCTTCTCTGACTTCACCAGGAGCTGCACGTGTGTTACAGAGCAGAATGTGCACTGCAACATCTACAGTACACCAGGAGGCTGGAAAGCGCGTTGAGGCTTAACGTGCTATTGCAGTGCATCCCGTGCAAGTGTGGACAGGCTTTGACTCAGCAATGAATCCTTTCCTGCAGATCATTCTGCAATGCTTCATTTACTAGATTGCGACACATAACACATTTACACACACTTGCAGGCATAACAGCAGAAGCACAGTAAACTGTTTAAAGGAATTAATTCCAAAAACAAAAGAAGATAACTTGCTATATGTGACTTTAGCTACACAGTTTCTGTATTGTGTGAAGAAAGCAAGCTAGTCTGATACCTCTTCTATTCTTTATCAAGAACGTGTACAAAAAAAATAAGCCAGTTGTTTATTTTAAATCATAGCACTGAAGAGAAGAACTCCTTAAGAATCTGAATCTTGTTAGCATCCACACCACAAGATTGAAAGCGCAGAAATTTTCTCATGTCAAAACTCTCTCATCATTCAAAGATCTATTCCTCAAAATCTTAAAACCTAAACTAATACACACAAAAGCACACGTGTGAGTAGTTAAAGCGTTTGTTTCCAAGATGAAGCTGCAGCACACGCTGCCATTTCACTCTCTCCTGCCTGATACTGCATCTGCAGTTTCCAAAAGCATTTCACATGACAAGCAGTTAACCATATGCTTCACAATTTCTTCATTGCTTCAGAGCAGATATGGGAATTTAAGATGGGAAGTGTTAACGTAAACATATTTTCCTGTGGCTACACAGCTATTGGGATCAAAAGCAGTACAGAAGATCCAAGGCAGTAGAACGAAGATGGTTGAGCACCTAACATTAACACATGGCCTGTAATTCAAATCCTCACTCAACTGGATTACTAATACATATTCCTGAAGCTTTTATATACACAAATCTTTATCTGATTTGAAACACCACAAGAAGGAAAATAAGTTCAATAAGAAAGACCAGAATAGCTCAAGAATAGAACTTATCAACAATGCAAACAAATGCCCCGGTCAGAGGGAAGCAGCGATGTGCAGGTTACTGTGTGTGCTGAACCCAGAGGCAGCTGCAGCAAAGCAGTGCTGACACACACTGGCAACATATGCCTAGATATCACAGAAACATACAGAAACAACACCGGATGTTTCGGACCTTGTTAGAAGAGAGAAAAATCTTTCTCAGATAAAACATTGTAAATTATCTTTATTGATGTGCAAGCAGAGAATCCAACACTTTCAGAAGGATCATGTGTCAGACTTTCTGAAGAACTCAGGTCTAATGAGGTATCTCAATTGTCAGATACTTTATTTACCCTGGGGGAAGACTCCAATATCTAACATGCTAAATTATACTGAAGATTGGGCTGTGCACATAAAACCTGACCTTCCTCAGACTGTATCTGATCTCCATAAAGCTTACATAAGAGACTGCCTTCCTTTTGTCAAGAGACTTCAATTCCCTAGTTGATTCCTACAGCAGAAGAATCCAATCTGTGTGAGATGAAACGCTATGAAAAACATTATTTACATGGTAGAAAACTTTCTTACAGCAGAAAAAAAATATTTATCAAATGTTATATATTATAATATATATTTTACAAATCTTCATGTTACATGGTTGCATGAGTTTTCAACAACTTTTATTTTTAGGGAAAACAGACTAAGTGTACTTGATTAAAATTGGTACATCTGCTCATTCTTCTACGAAGCATCAAAATAAAATTATCTTGACTCAAAAAAAGAAAAAAGCATCTTTCACTGTGGAGTAGGAATTATTGATAACAATGGCTCAGGAGCAAGCTATGCGTATTATGTGTAACTAAAAGACAAAAGCAAGTGTTGCTTATGTGCCCCTGTGTAAATGTTTATAAAAAGCAGAAGAGCAAAAGCACATAATTTTAACCCAATGGGAAAATGACATAGATAAAAGTCGTAATCAATAGATTTCATACTGTGATTCTTTAAAACGTGTCTGTTTGGGTCAACTGACCCTTCTTCCAAACAAAACTCAATGTTGTTTGGAAAACTCAGTAATAAAATCAGATTGCACTGTTAGAACAAGCAGCCATAGTTCATTGCGTGTGTACATGCACAGCTAGTGGTGGTGACCAAGTTGAAAAATAGCATTTTTTAGCTCCATTTGTGTTATCGACCAGTGTGATTGTGCTCCAGCTCTATGATAGTTATCCTGGAAATAAATAGGAGGCATTACTTTTGGAACAGCTTACATACCCCAGATTTCCATCCACTACCTCATCTACCTGACTTAAAATACTACATGAACAGTTCATCATACTCAGTTGACAAGAAAGTTGTGCATAGAAAGCAGGAACACTTTAGCAGTACATTTTGAGAAAGAAAACACAAATTAGGCTATGTTTATTAATAGCACCGCTGGAAAGGAAGAATTTTAAAGGCAAGCACAAGTTTAGACACCTTGCTGTCAGGTAAAATTATTTGCATGATATAACTGAGGTTTTGGAGCTATTTCTGGCAGTTATTTCTCCAGTAACTACCATGCTAAGTTGCTCTAAGTCGTGCTAAGTTCACATAAACACTCCCAGTAGGGAGCAGCTCAGCACAGATCACACACACAGCTCAGGACACACTGGACTTCTTACCCTTAGCTACTAACAAAGTACACCCAGGCTGCAGGGCTTTCTTCAGCATCTGCTTTTCCTTTGTTTGTTTTTTATAAGCAATTTTTAAATTAAACTGCCCACCTTCTTGAGTGAATCCTAGAAAAGTTTTTGCAGTTCCAGTCACACGTTTCCAAGCACAGCACAGGTTTCTATCACTGCTTTTTTCCCCCCTCAAGGAATGTGAAAACGGAAACTCACTCTTTCATTAGCAATATCCTCCTCTCTAAAATTGGCTGTTTTTCTTTTTAACTCCTAGTCCCACTAGTTCATCAACAGCTCCGAGTGTAAGTCTCAAATATCTTGCATGCAGAAAAACACAGCTAACAGAGTCTAGAAATAAATAAATCATTAGCACGCTAAAACTGAGAAATTTTCCCTAAAATGCAAGAGAAATCCCTGGTGGAGGGAATCAAACAGTTCTCAGAGCATGTCTGCTCATTTCCAACTTCCACAATGCATACTAGCCTCATTCCAAAAAAGTTTTCTTGAGCTACCTGGTTTAACTTCCCTTACTTATAAAGATATCCTAGAGCATGGGAATCAGCAGTTCCTGAGGGAGTAATAAAAAGGAGGGATGGGAAAAGAAAGAAAAGTTACACTTTGCAGACCTCCTAACCTGGGTTTTAGTTGCTAAAAATGGAAAACTGAATCTACCTTTGAGACTGTTATAAAAACATAAGCAGTTTCCTCTGACTCCCTTGTTCATTTAAGTTTTCTTGTTCCCCCTCTCCTTTAAGAACACTGCCCTACTGCAAAGGGCATTAGAAATAAGGACTGTATTTCAACTGAAGGTAGCAAGTAAAAAAGCTTTCCTAATTACGTTGCTGATTACTTGAACAGTCCTCCATTTGACAATATCAATTATAGTAAAAGAGAATGTTTTCATTACACTGAAGAGAAAGTGTTACAGTTCTTTTTCCTGCTTCAAAATTTATAGACTATGAACTGGACACAAAGTCCACCTGAACTCCAAAGAGTCAATTAACCTTCCTAAAAATACAAGTTTTTCCCCTGCACAAATGTCTGCACTGCATAATTCATATTTCATGTTCCTCCCAGTAGCTCCTTAACCTACCAGGGACAAGCTAACCTCAAGCCTTAGCAGTAAGCGTGCTACAGCCTGTTACTGGTTCTACCTCAATATCTGCACTGCTATATTTATATTACACAGAAATCAGCAAGCAGTCAGAATGATTCTGACACATCTGGCAACGCCAGCGGTGCAACACAGCTCAATATCATAAGAATGTTTAATCAGATTAAGAAAAAATAAGAAGAAAACGCAGAAAAGAAACTTCCACAGCAAGACCTGTCTGTAAAAGGTAACACCATGCAGTGATTGTGCTAACAGCAGAACAGTGATGATTGCCCTCCATTAAATCATTTCCCTAGGTTTAACCTTCAAGATAGTTTAAATATTCATTTTTCAACCACTCTTTCTGATCCCATTTTCCAGCTGGGTGGCTCAGAAGGGTGAGTATCAGCCCCTCCCCACCCTGCTGGTGGTGGCAGACCCCAGCTGCCTCCAATCCTGCACCTCATCAGGTTCAGCTGGGTAGCACACACAGGCAGTTAGAGCAGCCAGCACAATGGACCCCGCTCAGACCAGTATCATGCCCAGGCACTTCCCAGTGTTTGGCTACATTCAGGTACACTCTGGAAGCTGAGCACGAGGCAAGAATAATTGTCTTTTGAATAATGAGTGGTAAATACAGGAAATAGCAGTTCCCCTGTAGTATTAAGTACTGCTGCTCTACTGCAGATCTAAACTGACAACACTAGGTATTAAACAACAGTCTTCAGCTTCATCACATTCATAAGGTGAAACTTTTCGGGTTCCACAGAGCATGAAGTTTTTCCCGTTACCCAGAAAGGCCATTGCTCTGCATCACAGAGCCTGCAGCATTGAGGCACAGATGGACTCCACTGCAGGAGCCCACCAGGTCCTGCTACCCCCCCTCTCTGCCCACACTCCCTAAGGAAGCCTGTTGCCAGTAGATGCCTCATTCCACTCAACCACACTACATGGTGCAAAGGGAACAGAGAGCGCTCAACCTATATACTATAAGTTAACTTATTCAATGAATTCTGACTTAAAATCTTTGACTTCATCCAACAATAGATATATCCTTAATGAAACAGCCACCTAATCACATCATTCCTGTTTTTAACCACATCCTTTTCACATTTCACACTAGCTCGTTTGACTATTTTAAGATAAAGAAAGCTCAACAGTTAGCTGCCATTTAATAACTGGAATTAAGTTAACGGTATTTCACAAATAATGGCATATATGAGTAGTGGGACTCAGGTACAATTAAACCAGCTCATTACAGAGCACTGCAAGCTTGTTTACTGTAACTACGTTAAGTAATTTTCTCCTTCTGCTTTAAAAATAAAAAGCTTCATTTACACCATTCCCAATGGCCCAATTTCAACCACAGCTTTTAAGGGTAAGGTTTTAAGGAAGAAAGCAAGAATTGTGCGAGTTGTCATACAACTCATTAAAGGAATAACTTGAAAAGTTTTCTATAAAAGAACAGTCATACTTCCACCATAATTGCTATCAACTGCACAAATAACAACCTTACTTCAGAAAAGTACCATTCTGATTTCTTTTTCAGTGTTGGGTCTGGATTTAGTAAGAAAAGAAAGCTCAAGTTCTGCTGCTTACAGCCTTCAGGAGCTCAAAGCAGTGAGGTAAGTACCTCAGCCTTACAGCTGAGAAACATTTTCACCAGTTACCCTCCATCGCACAGCATCACAATCTGCCCCTGCATTACCATCTTATGTACGTATAAGAGCATGTTAGATATATTAAAATATATGCACGCGTATAAGAACATCACCACATCAGAAAGCAAGAAAATGCATTTCCATTTTTTAAGCAAGAATCTTCTAGAACAACCTACCTAGAGGAGTTGCTGGCCAGACCTCTGCTCACGAGCAAACCTCCACAAGATCAGGTGCTTTTTGCTCCCTCATCTATTTAAAAGATACTCCTAAATACCACTCCCCCTCCCCACCCAGGTGTAACTCATCACAGCAGCAGCTGCTCTCACCCTCCCCCCACTTGCATAGGGGATGGAAAAGAGGGGACAGATACCAATCCTTACTGACTTCAACAGGATTAAATTCAAAAATCTAAGTTCAAAATATCACACCAAAACATTTCTACTCATCAGCCTTCCAAAATTAAATCTGAAAATTTGCTCTAAGGCTGTTATGAGCCCAGATTGTGCAAGCAATTTTGTAGCTCATGTAAGACTCCAGAGACTACACGCACCAGCACCACATATGCTTTCTCTACATGGAAAGTTAGCTCATTGCAACCAATGAGCTTGCTGCTATATGTGCTGGGAGAAGGGGAGTGCTATTCCACTGCCTATCAAAACTAACCCTCATTTCAGGAAAGATAAAAAAAAAAAAAAAAGGAAGACTAAAAGAAGTATGGCTCAGTAGCCTTATGGTAAGCACGAGTCTACTGTTTCCACCCATACCTATTTGTACCCAGTGACATCTAGAACAAACTGCATCTAACGCTGTACAGGAGTAAGACGGAGCAGAACCCTGCAGAGCCCCTCCTCTCCGTGAAACACTCTTCAGCTGCAGTCAGCATTATCCTCCTCCTCACACTGGCACTTTGCACTCGTGTCACAGTAACAAAGCTTCAAGAGCTCTTCACATGGAGATACTCTTCATTGGTGCTGTAAGAAAGAGAATTCAATGCATATGACCTATTCCTCAGAATTAAGAATATAACCAGTAGGAATTTACATAAAATGTGGAAGTAGCAACAGAACGTTCTGTGATGGTGATACTTTTAGACTTCTTCTAAAGGAAAAACTATAGCTATCTGTTTCTACCACACTCTCTGGTGTTTAACCTCCTTTGGACTCAGTTGCTATTCAGATCAGATCTCTGTATTCTGGGCATGGCAAGAATTCAACATACCTGGTTAGCTGTAAAATGTCCATTTGATTGAAATATCAGGGTAGCTACCTACCCACAGACATGTATTTGGAAAGTATAAAAAAGTCTCCTACATTTGAAAATCAGCTGATTCCATGCCATCATTGGCTCATTTGTGGCAATGGGATGTCCAACATTGATCTCTTACAAGGAAATACTGAGCTGAATAATGGATGCTGACGCCTACAGTTTTGGTTGAAGGCTTGGCATTGTGGCTAGAACTCTCTCAAAGACTGAAATTCATTTTGTCTGTAACTTCAGGAGTCACATTCAGAATATGCTGAAGATATGATGCATTTAGAAGGACACATTCTCTGGCCCACCATGACTGAAGTATAACATTGGGCCAGAACTTATGCAATCTGGAGGTAAATCCGAGGTAGCAAACAGACCCAAATTCACTATGCCAAATAGCCATGAATTAATACAGCTCTGCCACTCCTTGTTCATAGAGAAAACTTTTTAAAAATGCAAAATATAGTTCATTTTTGCTTTACAAGCATTTGGGTGATAGATTAAAATGTATATATGAACTGAAAGGAAGAACAAAGGCACGTTTCTCTTCTTTCATCTGCAGTCAATGCTGCATAGTCTGACCTTGCAGATTCCAAAGAAAGATGGGTAACTCTTGGGAACTGTTTGCAAAGTTCTGTTATTCTTACTGTACCTACAATATAATGTGCACTTGGTATGCATATATTAAATCTCATTAACTATAATAATGGGCACATATACAAAGAAAATATTTTATACACCACACCATATTCAGAAAAGTATTCCCAGAGACTCTAATACATTCAAAAGACCTAATCATATTTGCTATTGCAGAGAAGGTAATTTCAGACTCTCCAGCTGCTAATCTGTGTAGTTCTTCACATGTTCTGTTCTTCAGCAAATTTCTGCACTGAGGAGCACCTTAAATTCTGTCCCACAGTTTTACACTGACATTTTATCAGTCAGTACCTTACAAATTTGTTCTAACAGTTTTGATCATGCTAACCAAGATCCCGCACTTAAATTCTACGGCATTTCTCTGCCTATAGCCTGACTTAGCATGACCACTACTCCCCTGCTGCCCATTCTCTCAAGCCAACAAAGCAAGGAAATGAAATCTAATAGAATACCCGATCAGATTATTCATCAAGCTCAGCAGTGAGAATGGGAGCCTGGAAAGAAGCTGGAGCATCCATGACGTTTTAAATATTTCAAAGGCATTCTACAATTTACCATGCCTGAGAAGACTGTGATGTATTTTTCTGCCGCTTTTTTCAGTTTCTTAATTCTAAAATCTACCTCTATTATACAGTCCTACTTTTGCAATAAACTAAAATATAACAATGGATTTTTTTTTCATTTCATGAACAAACATGATCTAAAATTATTTTAGATAACTCTGAAGTTCATTACTAAATACAAAATTCTCTGCTCCTGTACTGGATTCCTCAGGAACCAGCTTGCTAATGGATTGTACAAATCTGCTCTGTTTCTAGTTTCTAAGGTGATTTAAAATCCATAGCTTTTCTTGTGAGAAAGAAAATGAACAAATGTTTGCAGGATAAAACATTATGGCTGCATGTTTTCAATTGAAAATTTCATTTTCTTTTGTTTGTGACTTTTTCAAATACTTAAACAGTTTTGTGGAAAAAAATATACAGTATATGAAATGAATGGTAATGCAGTGTGTAGTTAGGATTTTATTGGATCTCATCTGGATGAGCTGGATAATTCAGATAATCATATTAACAACCTAACTAGATACATTTTCATCAAAACAACATTAAATAATCTATTTCATGTTGTGGTAACCTGTATGTGAGCAGCTTGCAGTTTAACTGCGTCATTCATTTTCAGTTATTAATTGAATATAATCTAAGTATAATTACTCCTATAAACCTTTTATTTTCTCTACTAAGTTTTATTATTTCAAACATAAAGCAGATATGAAGAAATGCAGCTGACAGTGTCGAATTCTGCATATGATAGACATTGCCATGAATTCCAAATTTACTTTTTCTGAGAGTTCACCGCTGGAAAATAGAGTCAGGAACTCCACAGACATCTGCCAATCCATCATATAGGGAACATATTCCAAAACTGCAGCTAGACAGTAACACAAAGTCCTAAGAGGTGAAAAATCTCATCTCCTAAAATCAGACTGATGCTAACATAACACTGAAGGTGTTCATCAATAGGCACTAAAAGCACATATATTTCTCTCCCAGGCAAATGACTCCAGGCTCAGCAGCAGCAGCAGCCTCTATTGGTGAGAACACAAGCAGAAATCTCCCTGCTAGATCACAGTCTTTTCTTTGTTCTGCTTTCAGTGGGGAAATTAGGTTCCAGGAATGGTCAGTGGCTTTTGGGCCACAAGTGGGAGGTGGGAATGCCAGAATGAAGTGAAGCTTCGTGGCTGTTTTATGGACTCCTTGCTGCCCTCTGAACTGCACGGGGCTGTGCTGACGGACTCCGTGGGTCCCTCTAGACTGGTTCCTGGGAAGCACAATTCCAAGAGCCATAGAGGCTCAGCATTTCTCAACTCCCTGCAGCACTGCTGGATACCAAGCAGTAATGCTACAGTTCCTGTAAAGCCCCATCCCCCAGGCAATCAGAAATCTGGTTTCCATTACCACGCGCCTTCAAGCCCTGTGCATTCCTCACCCCGCTCCCAGTGTCCCGTCTGCACAGCCGGGGCCAGGAAGCTCCTTACACAGCCCTAATGAGTTCAAGGCTGGAGCTCGGCCCGAGCGGGGCTGTGTGAAGCACAGCAAACTTTTGAACTGCGTGTTTCTTATTGAAACTCACACCTGCTATTTGTTTAGCTATGGAAGATACCAAGTGGATTCAAAGGGAACAAAAACACTTCTCCTTTGAAGATTCTGGTGTAATTTATTTGGCTATTTCTGGCCAGTTCCTGAGGAACATGATACATGTCTGAAAGATTTAAATAAGCTTGTTCCAATTTATATTGTTTTCCATTATGAGGTATGGCACACAATAAGCAGGATTTCCAATGTATTACTCTGGAAATGGAAATTGTCTACTCTGCAAATGTCCCCAAGCTGGGAGAGGCCATTAGCAGTCCTGCCACAGCACTGAAAGGATGGGGCAATCAGCGCTCCCAGAATATCCCACTGAAAAATTAGCAGCCATGAATTCTGCCTATTCTCACGGCGCCAGCAGCAGGGCTGGCTGAGGAGATCTGTCACTGCTACCCTGAGAACCTCACCTGCACATTGTGCTATCAGAACCGTTCACAAAAAGGCATCACCAGTAAAATCAGGACAAAAGCTGTCATTTTCTCCCAGATCAGACCTTAACAGTATTTTCACTCTCTACACACAGCAACCTTTTGAATCCCTACAGCTTGTGGATTTGCAGCCTCTTAAAGAAAAACAGAGCTGGATGGGAACGAAGGTGCTTCCAACTTGGAAAATGCATACATCAGGTATGTTCTTGCAAATGATTTCAAAAGTAGTACAAAATTAACAAAACAAAAGGCCAAAAAAAACCCACAAAACAACAACAACAACAAAAAAAAAAAAAACAGAAGTCTGCCCTGCAGTATTTTTAAATGCCTCCAAACAGCAACACTGGCAGATATGTAGTTAGAGTGCCTGCTCTTTTAACATGAGCATACACGAGTATGGAAGGCTTTTCATTTTTTTCTTTTATTTTCTTTTTTAAACAGAACCAAAGGCAGTGGTTCCAACATAAGTATAGATAAGCATGGCTTCAGAACAAACTTTTTTACCAAAATAAAAATAAAACAGCACAACATAAAAAATGAAATAAAATAAAAATAAAGTAAAATAAAGCAACAGGCATCTTCAAAGCCCTATCAGTAATTTTGGATGCAGACTTCAAGAGCTTCCCCCGGGAAGCCGGCACAAAGAGAATCCCTGCAGCTCTGCAGCACGTCCCATTGACAAAGGTAGCACTTCAGCAGGAAAATCTCTTGTGTTTATATTAAAAGTAGGTCAGAGACACACACATTTTCCTAACTTTCCTCTGTGCATTTAAAATGATCTTACATTAGGATTTTAGGAGACTTTCTCTACTTTGAAAATAATTTTTATTAAATTTGACATCTGCAATCACAGAAATCTCTTTCATAGGCTTAAAATACTGATATATAGTTAAATTTCTGTAGAAGATAAACTGATGAGAGCAAAGGAAATGACTTTTTGCATAGTCCGCTTTCACAAATCTCACTGCCAGTGGAAATGAGAAATCAGTAGTGTCTTTTCTCACATATGAATGTCAAAAGATGCAAAGTCTAGAGCGTTCTGTCAGGAGTCAACTGCACACTGTAATTCCTTTCATTAATTGCTTTGTTGTGAAATTCACACCAAGAAAATTCTTAATCAGTTGCTTCCGCTTTAGTACCAAACCCACCCGGTATTACATATTTTTTTAATTTTTATTTTGTCTAGACAAAGCTATTTCTAATTTATTGCTGCATATCATTTGCAATTGGATCCTTCAAGTTTCCTCCCCTAACTCCTGACACCTGGCTTTCGTTATTTCTGAGACAGACAAGGACACCAGGGCATTCACTGCACACATTGTAAAAGCAACACTTTAAAAGGATGGCGGACACATGCATATAAACAGAAACAAAAAAGCCTCCTACGTTCCTGAAAACGTGAGAGTTCATTAGTGCCGGAGCAGCAATCTGATATAAAATGGAAGAGATTTTGTATTTCAGCAGTTTAACACAGCAGCCCGTGCACAGAGAACAACCTCACGGCGACCAGGAGGTCAGTGAGGGCAAGTGGCTCCCAGCAGCTGGGAGCCATGAGTAAGCACAAGCTGTTGGACACCTCACTGGAGTTAGTGGGAGTACTCAGTCCATCTGAGATTGGAAAGTGAAAGTTTTAAAGGCTTGAAAATATTTCAAACAAATATTGAGATCAGTAACGCTATTCATTTTGCATTTTTGATGTATTGGTAGTGGTCTGATACTACTTGAGGTAGTGGTCCTATACTCAGTCCAAAGAATTTAGCTGAGCCTATGCGAGGAAACCAGAATTCCAGCATAGAAAGAGATGCTAAATTAAATATAAAAAGGATATTTCATTTCTTATCCAATTTTATACCATATCACTTTTCTACACTTTAAAACACTCTGTATTTCATCCTTTAAATTTGTTGGCATTTCCAAATTGGCGAGAGGAAAGTAGCCTAGCTGCATGCTATCCACCATGAACCACTGCTGGCCGTCTTGTGCTGCAACACAACTCCACCTGAACTGTAAAACTAAGTAATGCCAGGGGGCATGCAATAACATTGTGAATGTGTGTGTTTTTTGTCAGACAACAATAAACAGAGAAGTTTGTCATGGGTAGATAGAACACTGAAAAATTGAAGACATCTAATCAAAGTGCTGTAGACTTTGAGGAATTATTATAATAACATATACTGTGGCAATAAATCATACCTTGTTCTCATACATAAAAAACCCTATCTAACTTCAAGAAGCAATGTGAAACAGTTCTGTATATAATTCTGAGCTTACAGAATTACATTTTCAGCTGTATATTTATGCCTGGTCACACCATACTGTTGCACAATGAATATCTTTTACACTTTGCTGACCTCACCCTGGAACTCCTTGTCCGGGTAGAAACACCAACAAAATAGATGATTTTGCTGTTCTTTTCTCTTTTTAGTACTTCCTGAAAAACTCAAGTTAGATCACTAATGTTACTTTGCGCTTTTCTTTAGGAAAGTCCTTAGGAGAAGTCTTGAAGAAGGCAAAGTAATGTATGATTCAAATATGAATGCATGCAGGATTTGACAGAGCTTGGTCCATTACATTTTTACTTTCTCTGCTTGATAATAGTTTTACCGATTCCTCATCACGTGCTGAGCTCTTATTTTTTTTATTATTATTTTTTTTATTATTATAAACTACTGTGACTGGGAATCTGGGAATCTCAATCTCTTCTCATAAGCATTACAGCACCAACGTAATATCACTTGTGTTAATTTTCACTTCAATAGTCAGACACTACCTAAAACATATGGTCAGATTTTTCACAATGGCAATAATCAAAGGAGACAGAATTTGAAATTCTCATTTAGGTACTTAAGAACTTGAAAGCGTGTTTAATTTCAAAGTTGATTAGTAGGCCCATTGACTTCAGTGAGTGACTGAAAAATCAAACTGGCTATATCAAGGATCAGGTTTTAGAAGCCAATTTTCAAACTACTGTTCTTCAGAGAGTAATAGACTTGTATTAAAATGGCAATTTGGACAATAGCCAAAGCCTCAGCTATTCTAAGTTCCATGCAAACGTTCCTTTATGCAAATCTCCAAGAGCTACCATGCAAGGATGCAAATTTACATTAGCAGCTAAGAAGTGTTAGAGATGACTTAAGGCTTATACTGGTACTGTGTTATCCAGGATGCTTCCCTTAGAATTCTTAAAGCAGGTGGCTTTTGAGAACCTACACGACATACTGATTTATACAGAAGCTGTATATTTTATTACTTTCGTTATTTTATTATTCTATTGTCAAGGTAAAACTTGAAAGAGAACTAGGTGCATTTTGCAAATAAACTGAAAGCCAAAATTCATTATGGAACCAGGAGTGACTGAACAATTTATTCATTGAATTTTACTCTTTTCCCTCAAACTAACTATTCACAAAGAGATTTTATTATCAAGATAGCTTGTATTATTCATATTGTTCAGTAAATCATTTATAAAAACTTATTTCAGCAAAAGTTTTTTAACAGCACAGTTGCAATGTAAATGTTCATTTCATTGCAAAGGTCATATGGGTTTTTTAGACTTACTAATTGGCTGCTTGGAAATTTTAGGGAAGTCAGAAAATGGAAAGAAGGAAAAATAATGGAAAAGCCTCATACAAATTCTAAATTTTCACCAAAAAAATCCAGGGTTTTATGAAAAAATTCTCACACATACTTTGGCAATTGTGGTCTACATTTGAGTACAGAAAGCTGATAGTTATCAGAGTTCATGGTCTGTCCATGTTCCAGGACATCCAGGAGAATCACTCCTTTTACTATCCCAAAGGACAGGACACATCACCTTACCCACTGAGAGCTGCCTCTTGAACTTTTCCTTCAATGGGGAATTCATGTCACCACTCTGAGGACTACTGTTTTGACTCCAGCTTGCAGTGGTGACAGCACATCTCATCTCCATTAATGACACGATACAGGAAATTGCCACCTTCAGCCTAGTATTGGTTCAATAGATCCTGACAAACTTACACGTGATGTTCTGTCTGTTCCCACGTGAGCATTCATGGGACTCACCTGGTACAAACTTTGTGATGCTCCAACGTACCATACAACACCATAGTTCTGAACATCTCTGAGAGGACAAGTATAAGCAGATAAAAAACAAAATGAAACAAAAACCAAAACAAAACAAAAATGAAATAAAAGGAACAACAAAGAGATAAGGAGAAATTGTAGAAAAAATTATTTTAACATAATGAATTTCCCAAGATAGCAAGCAAATGAAAGAGAAAACAGTAAATTTGGCATAACCTTAAACAGAATGCTGCAAAAGTTCTATATTGCGTGAATAAAACAAAAACCAGATTATTGGCATTATGATAACAAGAAGATCTGACTTCTTATGAAGACTCAAATTCCTATAAGAATGTACCTCCATCACCTCTGTCTTCTGTAGGAGGTCACACAAAGACATCCACTCTCACTGAGTCGAATGAAGAAAAAATCCTATTCAGATCCCTACTTATCCAGCCAAGCTACAAAGAACTCATGACAACACATCTCCAAATTAAAATGGAATTATGCAGATGAAATGCTTCCTTTCAAACCGAGATGACATAAAAGTACCAAAAGGTTGAAATGAATCAGTAGGCTAAGGCTGGCTCCAATGGTTGAGACAAACAGCAGAGACCTCTGCTCCAGACTTATACCAGGAATACTAACTACAAAAGTAAGAGTTTCATGAGCTATGGGACTCTGCATGTTTTTAAGATGCTGAAAACATTTTGACCCTAAAATCCAGAGTAAACCTGTGTTTCCACATCACTGTTAAAGGAGACAGGATACAACATTCAAAGTATCTCAGTTTCTGCTGCAAGTAAGATTATTCCTGAGAGAGAAAGCTCAAGAATAGAGTATTCATGCTGGAAAAACAATCAATCAAATGAGAGCGGTAAAGTAGCTTACTGCTTTACTCCCTAAAAAGTAAAGAATTTACTGCATTTTCACAAGGATCAGATTGAGAAAGTACTTTTCACATTCACAAAACAAACCAAAATGTGTTTAGAAAGAAACTGTATTCAACAGTTTGACAATTCCAAATAACAAAGAAAAGTTTTCTCTAGCACAGTGCTGAATTTCTGTGAGACAGTGAGCCATATGGTATATGACATTGTGCCTCAAGATCTAGATTTAACTAAGAAAGCCACAACAAATGTTTATGCATTTTTCTTATGGCAGAAAGGTAAAACACACACACACAAAAAATCCAACACTATATAAAACAATAGTTGCTGATGGGTGGGATAGCATAAAACTGAGCTTTCAAAAAAGAGATGCCCAGTACAGACTTTCTCTTCTACAGACACTCAAAAATATCTGTTTGTTTTGCAGTTTTGTTTTCCCAGAACAAAATATTTTAGAGATGTTTGTGTTGGATTTTAAATAACCTACGAAGTCCAGGCCTTGAAGGCTTCCAAAAGGAACAGTAAAATTTGTCAGTGATATTAATGTTTAGTTTCCTTTTTTTCTAAATACTTTATTGTGTGTGTTTTAAAACAACATTTGAAGAGAAAGGCTACAATGCTTGTGGTTTATTTTTTTTAAAATTGTGTTTCAATACCAGATTATTTCAGCATTAGAGTATGATCAGACACAGTCAAAGAAAATACCCAGCCTGCTCCAGAATCAGCCAGAACTATGACAATAATTGCAGTTATATGATGACAATAATTGCAGTCATATGATGATAATCTACTTTTGATCTTACTTATAAAAGAAAATACAATGTGTTTCATATTCAGAAGCACTGTTAAAACAAATCAGTCAATCAACAACCTGAAAACGTACAATACATGTAACTGTACAAACCTATACGTCCTAAGGACTTCTGAAGGGAGTCAGAGACTGCCCTGAACTGTGAGAGAAGAGGCCTGTAAATGGATGCAGTAGGGTTCTGTTAGTCCTTGCCATTGTCATTTCTGATTTTCACGGCTATGATTCAGCATAGAAAGCTAACAAGATCTTAGACAAAGAGCAAGGAGGAAACAAAATGACTTGGTAAGCGTACAGATTGTACATAATTTTTCAAAAAAAAAAAGGACTACTTCCTACTAAGCAGGACTACTTACGGAAATGGTAGGAAAGCATTAATGCATCCAAATAAAAATTTTCCATAGAAACATACATAAAAACATACATAAAAACATGCAATGAACATTTCCACAGAGAAGAATTTTCACAAACATTTGCCAAAATAAGAGATAGTTACTCCAATTTCGTGTAGTTAAAACACTTTTAGTGAGAAACTGGAAGGGATAAATTGGAGATGGCAGAATTCCAGATCTGAGCATGGACCTGCATCCCAAGGAAGCTCTTCCATTAGTCTGATCCAGCAGTACCTGCTCTAACACTACTAGAGACAATCAACCAGGAAAGGAAACGCCCTCAACACTGAATATCTCACCATTACTACAAATATTAGCTTGTTATTCTACTGAATGTGGAGAAAGAGACATGTGTCACTCAGAAATACTTTGCATTGCACTGCCTAAAGCCTCGAATATTGCTTCAAGTTTCAAAAATGCATTTCTTTATAATTTTTTATTACATTTCCTTCCGGTCTCAGGTATTTAACCAACACATGACTAACTCTGAGTTGCACAGTTAAATCATCTGTTCATAAAAAACACTGAACAACCAACCTCCATACCATGCAACCCATGCGTCACATTCCCATTTGCCTCTTCAGCTCCCAGTCATCTCTTCTCACAAGCCTACTTAATTGTTCGCAGTCCGCAAGCTACCTCATGCTTTTGATCATTCTAGTTGCCTGTTCCTGATTCTTCTCCAGTTCTATGCTGTTCTTTTTTTTTTTTTTTTTAAATGTGGCAGAAACATGTGCAGAATTACAGATGCACTGCAGACTTATACAGCTGTATCATGAGGCTCCCCTGTATTGTTCTCTGTTCCTTTCTTAATGCTTCCTAATATCTGATGTCCTCTTCACCTATTACTGTAAACTGAGCTAACACCGTTCAACAGATTTAATTTGTAGCTTAGTTTTCCTGGAACTAACCTGTTACTGTGTGGTTTAGCCTGTCAATGTTTTATTCTTGTTAATCATGTTATATTTATCGGCATTCAATTTTGCGTGCTATTTCAAAGCCGAGTCACCGAAGAACTTCTAAGGACTGTCTGGAACTCTTTGAAACCAGCGCTCGTTAGGCAGCAAAGGCCTACCCACATTTCAGTAAAGACTTAATAAGGCTTTAAAAAAAGGGACTCAAAATGTTAGTCTTTACAGCTAACTTAAACATTGAAAAGACAGGGGTTAATAAAGATAGAATAAGGATGTTCATCAGGAAGAAAAAAAAAAAAGAGTAAAGCCAGTTTAAGGTACATGGAAATACAGGGAGAAATATTTCATCTTGCTTGCACTTCTTAAAATTGTTCTTACATTACAAAAAAAAAAAAAAGTATTTTCACAGAGGATTAATGCACTGTTTATTGAATCATCTTGGGAAAGAGTTGTTTTTTCCCTTACGGTTTTACGATGACCATCCATTTTCAGTTTCTGTCCTTATTACAACTACTGTTAAATAATTTATGATTAAAAAAAAAAAAGCCCTGCCACACACCCTTTAAGATTACGGAGTATCACCCTGAAGCACCAAGCACTTCCCGTTGTTAACTCTAAACCAGTTTTAAGAACAGCCTACTAAGATTCAGGAGGAAATCCCAGCAGACTCTTGAAGGATGAAGAATGTCATTCTCATGAGAGATTACTATGATTTTTTTCAGCAAAATTTGTAAATTAAATATGAATAAACAGCGAATATGTACTGGTTATAATAACTGCAACAGTAGTACTCTTTCAAAACACAAATCTAAGAATATTTTAAAGACATTCCCTTTATCTTCACCACAGAACTGGGGTTGTAAACTTAACGTTCCACCAGCACCCAAGCAGCTCTCTGGGGTTCACATAGGAAGGTTTTCAATGACTCAAGAGAATCAACTTCAAGCACAGCCACGCACTGTATAACAAACAATTTTCTTCTTCATAGGAGGAATGCTATCAAATACCATGTTGCAGTAAGTTCACAATCTACCTTCCTGCCCAGTTACTGATGTTTCATGCATTATATTATTTGAGCCAACACAATGCAATCAAAGGATATTAATGTTGTTACATGGCTAATTTAATAAGCCATGTCTGCCAACAGCACTGCTAGGGAACACTGACATCACGTGGCTCAAGTCAAGGGAAGGCTTGCAGAGAACTCTCCTGAGGTGTGTTTGGATGTATTCCAGAACACCGTATCTGACATTTTCCCAAATATAATTTATTTAATGAAATATCTCCTATGTGGTCAAGCATGTAAGAATATGTCAATGCAGTTAGAGGAACAGATTTTTTTTTTACATTAAAATTTCTCAAGAAGCAAATAAAGCATGTGGTTATCTTCAGTCAGTGGGTACAATTCTGCTTTTTTTATACAGACAAATTAAACATCTCTGACTGAAATTGAGCTAATTGTCTTCTTTTGCAACACATCTTCTCACTGAAGTTTTCAGATAGGCAAAAATGTGACTGATTACCAGGTATCAAAATGCATTAGAAATAAATAGAGTAGCATATTCTGCGGTCTTAAATATTACTATAGAGATGGGAAGCATGGAGTCAAAACCATTTGTGGACAATCTGACGTCAACGTAACTGTTTAAGAGGACACTAATGACAGGTGTTTTCATTAGTTAATCTAGTTGAATATACCAAGGACATTTTATGCATGATTTTGTTGCTGAAAATCAAAGAGCAGTTTGACTGACAGCCTCTCACTAAACTAAGCAGGTAAGAAGAAGAGAAAAAAAAAAATAAATGGCAGAGTCTGCAGGCAGTAAAGATGACTGTCTGATAAAGGAGAAAGGAAAAAAAAATCTCAAAATCAAATAAAGCAATCCAGAGACAAACTGTATGTCCTTAACACTGCCTCTTCAAAAGAAATAATTTTTGAGTTGGCCAAGTGTAAAATATAGTATCCCCCTGTTTCAGAATTGCAGCTAAAGCAGTACAGTCTTTTCCATTTGCAGCAATGTGTTACTACTCTTACACACACCCTGTAAAGCAGTCAATTATTGTGCATGTTGTACGAACCTGGGTCACACAAAAGGCAGGAAGAAATTCCACAGGCCTGCTCCTTACCAAGAGGGGAATTACAAAGTAAATACTGCACGTCGGGTGTCACACTGGCTCAAGCTGAAGCACCAGTAGTAGTTTATTATTCCCTTTCTGCACCAACCAAAAAGATGAGTAGCACAGTTATTCAAGAGAATCTTTCAGGAGTGAGACAATGCTATTCCCTCCCATAACAAAAGTGAAAAAGAACTCAAGATAAAATCCACATCTTACCAAGATCTTGTACCAACTGTACAGATACTAAAGCATAGGGCAAAGGAATGATTTCTATTTTTTTTAAAGGTGTGCATGCATATATATATATATATATATATATATATATACACATATATATATATATACACAGTTACAGTAATGCGGTGACTGTACTATCAAGAGCACTGGACCATAACAACACAGATTAGTAATTAAGGATAGTCTAAAAGTTACTGAAATGATCACAATATTAACAGTAGAGTGAGAATAGATTAATTTTGTACCATTTTATGTCCTCATTAAACTATTCATTACTCAGTCATACTTTCTGTTCACGATCTTTTACAATGAAAAGTCATCACAATTCTAATTAGTAATATACAGTATAAACTTTGACAATACTTGTGGTATGTTTTATAATTCATTTGTTCCACATTATAATGATCAGAATGCACAAGAACTCTTCTTTGCCAAAAAATCACTAGCAATTTAAGCTCTCTGAAGCTACAGAACATCACTTCAGCCCCCTGAAAAATATCTGTCGTGACAATGAGTGCAGTTTGGATAAGGTATCAGAGATACTTGAATCACTGTAAACAGTGAAGCAGCACTGTTTACGGCAGCTGGGAGAAGAGCTAACAGTAATTCTAGCTCACATATCAAAGGTACACTAACATGTTCTTGCAAGCATTCAAAGCAACTCACCTTAACGTCTTTGTGAACATCTTCTGAGGAGTAAACTGCTTAAAATATTTATATCATCCAAATTGCTTTTAATAGGTTCCTACCTAGTTTCAAAAGCCTGCCAGAATATTAGTCATGCACAAAGTTTTGGGGGTTAATTAGGCTGATCATTAGCTATTCTACATGATCTGTAGATACAGATTTGCTTCTCAGATTTGCTTCTCAGTTGCTTTAGCAGTTACCGAGTGTGTGTTCCGAATGCTAAGGTGTCTAGATAAGAGCTGCAATTAATGGGGCAGATTTGTATTGCAACACTTCACTGATACCTACTCTATGATCTATCATCTCCATCAGCTAATAGTAACACAGACAAATTATAATGGTATGAGTTGCGTGTGTAGCATCTGGCGGGCAATCTTATCTCTTATTGTTTCATCATATGCACTGCTGTTAAATCTGTCTAATAATCAGACAATTCCCTATCTTTTTTTTTCATTAGTTACACTCAGTGATGTAGCTAATGCATATAAAAATAAACTGCTGCCTACTGCTAGCTCCAGCACTAGTCTAACACACATCTAAGACCACTTTTTATCTGGCAGGAGTTTTTGTCCTACTAGAACATTAGGATTTAGGCCATTTGCCCAAGATTCCCAAATGGAAAATCACCCCAGGAGAAACTCTCCAGAAAAGGCACAGTAAAGAGTGACACATCCTGAAAGTATCACATAATGAAAGATCACATAAATGGGAATATGTCATTCTCACGCAGTGCATGTAGGTTTTCTAGTAATCCTAGGCAGAAATTTGGGAGCCTTCTCTAGTGCATAATGAGCAATGTTCTATCTACGCCAGTACAGATAGCATGTCTTGCACATGTGACAGCTGCCACATCAGCACGTCAATGCTTTCAAACACTCCTGAACAGAGAGCTGATGGAAAATTGAATTGAGTGCGTTGAAGACAGTACCGCTACTCAGCGGTGAGCAGAGACTGGGAATGCAGATTCCAGACTGCTTTAGACCCTTTATAGAAAAAAATTGTTGTTAATCCACGTCCACGCATTCAATGCCACTCTGCTACCAACTCAACTGAGCTTTCAAAGAACACACAGCAGGAAAGCGACTAAACAAACACCCTATCCTGCATGTTACCAGATCACAAAGTGATGGCCACTTACCATTTTGCTGCAAACATAAGAGGCTAAACAGGTCACACAGTGGAACTGTCAGGTTATTTCTGTGAGGAAACTATTACACCTACCCTAAAATAAAATCATTTCAGACATAAATAGTGATGGAGGAGCTGTTCAGATTATGTCAACATGGAACTCCCCAAACAATGCTTTGCTCTTTTGATGAATTTGTTCTGAAGTTTTAAGAGCTGAATAGGCTTTACCTATATATCATCTATGCATACTTTCTGGAGCCATAAAGCAAACGCAGCCCCCTTCTTAGGAGATGGTATTTTTGGACACAAGTACAGAAAGGAATATACTATTATCCCAGCTACCATTTCTCTGACACAAGTCCTCGTCTCCCTCCCTGCTTCAATACCACATGGATTTTTTTGGGTGGACTCCCAGTACTCATCAGTCTTTGCCTCCCAGGACTGTCCAAGTCAGTGGTCTCATTTCTATCCACTTCCTTCGGATCCTGACAAATTTACCCACAATCCTGACTTCAATTGCCAGTTTTCAAATTTGGCTTAGGCTTGTCTCAAGAGTCTGAATTTTGCAGAGAATAAATAGCAATCTTCAAAGAAACAGCAAAGGAAGTACAAGCCAAGAGTAATCAGGGAAACAATAATACCACTGACTACAGCAATTGCTGTAAACTCAGGAAGAATTGAGGACCTCAAGAGATTATCTGACTGCAATCCTACAGTCATCCTAAGTTGGACAAGATCCACCAGAATCACTGAGCTTTACTCCTGGCCCTACACAGGATCATCTAAAATTCAAACCCCCAATCTGAGAGCATTGGTTGAACACTTCCTGGATTCCAGCATCCTTGGTGCCATGACCACTGCCCTGGGAAGCTTCTGCCAGTGCACAAATAACTGCAATAAGATCATGCATATGTGTTTCTACCATGTGATTTCCTCAACACAAACGCAAATACACACTGTGGGAAAGACTAGTCAGATTTACCTGATTTTGCTTTGCTGGCAATCAAACTGGAATTATTTTAATTGGAGTTAAAAAAAAACAAAAAAAAAAAACAAAAACAAGCCAGATGCTCCATACATAAGTTCTATATCTTTTCCCCCAGTCAGGCTTAACTGAAAAGTGATTAAGTTTTTGTTGCCATCATAAGGTCTCTCTTACCGCTTTTAGCAAAATGGTTGACTTCACTAGCCTCTAAATGAAAATAGCAAGTTTCCAGAGAATTAAGTCATAAATGTGACAACTCTCTCTCCATCTGAAAATCTTATTGAAATAAAACAGGAAGAGGTAATTTTGAGATCTCTAATAAGACACCACTTGTAAAATAAAGAAGCTAAGCTTGCATAAAATACAGTGCTTCTTTCTCAGAAGTAGCATTTGAGGACTGACATTCCATTTCACATCCTTCTAAACAGCATGACGATGAGTTAAGAAGCAAAATATTTATTTACTTGTAAATAATTTAAATACATTTTCAGAACTGTTTTGAACTACCAAGGTTGCAACTGGGACATCACACTACATGATGAATTTCAAATACTGCAATCAGAATTAGACCTGTGTGGACTCAGGATATTGATTGTTGCACTGAGTTGCACTCTTCAGTCACACAACCTCCAAACATTTTTTTTTTAAACTGAAAAACAACAACAACAAGCCTCCACATGATTACAAAGCTATTTTCATGATTGCTGGACGTTTGATGTTACAATCAATTTTATGTGTTGGGCAGCTTCAATCAGTTTGTTGCATCCAAAGAGGCTCTCTTAGCAATATTTTTTCTATTTGGACCGTAGATAAAATTGGCAAAAATAGTAATCAAGCGGAGATGTGGGAGATGTGGAATGTGCACACACTTTTCACTGTTTGATATTTTCAGAGACTGGTAACTTTATCTAAGCTGAGCAACAGTTGTTAGCAGATCAACTGGTGAGTGAAATTCCTGTATCTCATATAAAAAGGAAACAATAATGGATGCTTTGGTTTAGCTTCAGATGTAAATTCTATAAACATTTAAGACATGTATGATAAAGGATCTCAGTCATTGGTACATGAAATTTTGTTTTTTCACCTGAAGCATTATTATCCTTCTGCCTTTTTGTAATCTTATTGTCATACTGTAATCTCCTTGTAATATTATGAAAGAATCAGCTTCACCAGTCCTACTCTTTCATACACGGAATCAGTGTGGGGAAAAAAAAATTACAAAGAGTCCCAATTTAATTCAGAGGTTTCTCCAAAGATTTAGCATTTTCCTATCCCCCAGTGCCTCCTTTCTTAAGAAAGAAAGCCAATTACAATACCACACAACATTTTCAGTTGAAAATTAAGAACATAAACATAGCTAACAATGAAGATGCCCGCCACACTGGAGCCTCCTCATGGTATTACTGTTTCCTGATCACTCTACCTAGTATCCTCTGCATCCCCTCTTCGTCTGTGGAACCCTGCACCCACAGAGCTGTTATCCTCACCCCATGACTCCAACTCCTCATGTTCACTCCTTAAAGGACACGAAGGCTATATATAAAATATATATATTTTATATATATATATATATATATATATAAACATTATATATATATAAATATATGTAAACATATATATGTAAAGGCTATATATAAAACACTAACAAAAAAAAAACCAAAAAAACTTCCCATAACTGACAGAGTATCAGGCTTTAAATATACATTCTTCCTTCACTGCCATTTATGATTTACAAAGGTTCTCCGTTTACATTTTAATTCCTGCTGTCCCCTTTCTGGGGGCAATAGGAAGAGTATCAGATTCTCATTATTTATTATAAAAGGAAAACTACATGAAATCTTAGAGATGAATTTGAGATGCTGCAACCTTTCTGCTTCACAATACAATCATTCTAATGAAAATAATGTAAAATGGTAATTATACACGAGTACTAGCTGCCTGCACTAACATAAGCTACTATATCCCACTATAAGCAGTCAGGACTGGCTGAAGTTACCATTACTGTTGCTGCCAACTAAAGTTATCATTTTGCTGGAGCCTAAAATCACAATTTTAAAGAAGAAAGGAAAGAAATGATATCATGCTATGCATGAATCAGCTTTTCATGAGACATTTTAGTATTCAGTGATTTATCATTCTGCAAGAGGCATGTTCTCATAAACTAGCCATAAAAACCCCTTTAAAGTGTTCTGATTCAAACCACATACACATATAAGTTAAAAGACTGCCATTTAAAAACAAACAAAGTGATAACAGTAGGCATTATCAGATTCTGTTAAAAAACAAAAGAACAGAACAGAAAACCACAGTTTTCTCCGTCTCGCAGTCTCAGGTTGGCATACGCTCAGAACTATGATCTCCCTGGTTCTCTTTCGCTTCCTGACCTGCTTTCATGACTTGGGTCACTGCAAAGCCTTGAAAACTGTCCAATTTCTGCACTGTTTCCGTAAAAAGTTACACCCTGCTGTGACATTGCTACTCACTCCACATAAATCAACCAAAGGCATTCTTTGACAGAAGCTCAGATCATCTTGTCTTCAACAATAATTTTTGTAAGCGCTACCTGTACCTGTGGGCAAGTGAATGAATATGGCTGTACTCAGATGCCCTATTTATTGCTTACTGTAATATGCCTAGAGAACATGAGTTTGCTGCACTTCATGCTTCCTTATCCTCAATGTATAAAAGGATGAACTTTCTACATCTGACACACAAATGCTCCGCCAGACAGAAAAATTTGCAGTGGCGGGCCAAATACCTTTGCCAAGGATAAACAAAAGTGTTGGTTATGCTCCTGCCACATCTGAGCGTTGCTGGAAAAGACATCACTTCTACTTGTTTCACTCCTTTTTGTTAAATCTCTGTAGCCTCCCTCAGCGCCCTTCCTCATCTCTGAAATATCGGCAGCTACAAGAAGTTAAATAGTTATCCTTTGGGGTTTTTTTGGTGTTTTGTTATTGTTGTTGTTGTTTTGTTTTGTTTTGTTTCTTCCTGAAGCTTTTGATAGTTTTGTGGTCAACAGTCAGCACGGCAAGCCTTTGGAAAGCTACACTACTGTCTCGCAAGTAACAAACACAGGTCTTTACCTTGGCTACATTTTTCTTTGATGCACAGCTTACACTTTCACTTTGAGATCATATGGATTTGAAGGAAGAAACACAGATTCTTCATCATTTCCAAGTTGGTAGGATGTGCTGTGAATACTGAATTCATTACTAGGGGTAGCCACCACTGCCACATGGGGCAAAACTGGAAACCACTTACCTACTTTGGACAGTACTCAAATTGGAAAGTGCTATCCATACTAATGTGAGTAATGCTTTTCCATATTTAAAGCACATGTGTTTCATGAGCACATTATTAGTAGTTACAGAAATGACGTGGGACTACAGGACACTTTACAGCCACAGTGCACTTCGTATCAAACACAGGGCCAGACAAAAGTAGTTCCTGATTTAAACAGCTAAAGTATTTTCCTCAGCCAAAAAGGGATCCACGAATCGGATGGGGTTGCACTGAAAATACTTATGTCACAACACAGCAGATACAAACATATGTTGTTTGTCTGCAGCTAATTTATACTTTCACTTCTGTAATGTTCTTGTTCCCACTGGGGTAGGAGCAGCAGGGGAAAAGTTAAATCATAATCACATGAGTAAATTATCAGTGACACCTAAAAGCAGTTGCAAACTGCCTTATCATTGCAATTAGAATGAGAACTCAGCTGGTTTATGTCTGTATTAGTCAAGCGGTACCAATCAGTAAATTATTACAGAGGCAAACACCATAAATCTTCATTGACTAATGACAATGAGGAATTTCCTTTGACTACCTCTAATTGGCTTACCTTGGACTTTGCACACGCTCGTGACAGGAAGCACAGCACTGCAACAGCTGCGATGCACATCCTGTGCTTGCCTCCTTCCTGCTCTTTGGAAATCCATCACCCTGTTGGTACCTCTTTTAATGTTTACATCCAGATAAAACCCAAAGTATGTACAAAAGATTAATAGTAATTCTTTCCAAGTAATTCCTAACACCTTTGGAGTGCTGATCGATATAGCTTATCCACAGAGACTGAAAAGCAATGTTCTAATATGTTACAGTAAGACAGTAAAACACTATTAAATCCAGGTTCAGTTGCCTGCCATTCAAAAAACACACAGCATGTGATAAGAAGAACAACTAACCAGATTTAACTCGGATTAACACCAGCTCTTAGTGCATTTTTAGCAACATTCAGTGGTAAAGTCTCTGCCGGGAATTTGTTCAGACTTCTCAGAATAGTTTTGGGTAGCATCAAATTATAGGTCTTAAAGTGATCTACCCTATATTGTTATATCAGAAGATTTACCAGATGTATAGTGTTGAAGTGGTAGTCTTTTACTCACAAAGCAGCTGATAATATAACATTTTTTTTTTTTTTAAAAAAAGGACATACAACTCGTAGGGTTAGGCTTGTTTACCAAATAGGCATTTTCAAAGGCCCTTACTAGGGACAAGTAATTCCCAACACTCCTACTATAGCCTGATACATAATGTATAAGGATATAGAAAATGTGTATTCATGAGACTTGTTTGGCTTTTGTCAAAAAGGAACTGTGAAAAATTATGATGGAACAATTTTCATTTCTGACACATTGTTTTTATAGTTCATTCATGACTGGGAATTGAGGGGTTTAGAATCTTGCCGGCTGCAGATGTCACTGAGAGGAGAGGAGATACAGAGCTTCTTATTTGCTGCTTTGTTGCTGACAGTGACAGGAGACCTAAAGGAAATACTTCTCTTGACATTAAACATGATGAGTAAATCCCTAGGCTACTCTCCGACTTCACTGCATTAGAAAAGCCATGGAGAGAGGCATTTGGGAGCACACAAAAACAAGTATGTTTTATAACCAGAACTGGCCTGTGGCAAGAAACTTTGAGTTTCAATACAAGACCCTGGGACTGTTTATAATAATAAAAAATGAAAATCCAGGTAAAATTTCTAAATCTTAGTAAACCTGGCAGACAAAAGAAATATTTTGCTTTTGGATAAAACTTATATTTAATTGCTTTCAGTGTGCACATTGACTCTTCTGACTATATTTCACAGATTCCATCATTCAGAGATTTTGTTTTCTGAGGTTGTAACTGCCAGGGTGACAAATTCAGTGCCAATTAGGGGAGCCGGAATCTTTAAAAACACACCGATTCCTTCACTATAGGAATAAAAAAAAAAACAACAAACAGAGACCCCATTTAAATTCACAGCTGTACTTAGTTGGCAGGTAACTCTATTAACTTTGATCACTCTGTGGGGATAAAAGTTCTGGAGAATGGCAACAGCATAGGAAACCTTTCAGGTTTTCTTTCTGCCTGAGCCATACCTGCACAGAGTGGAATAGCTCAGATGCCTTCTGCCACTGGATTTACAGAGACTGAAGTAATCAGGCACAACACATTTGCCTAGAAGTGTAAATATCCATCCCTTCAATTCTAAATTAATAGCATAGCTCTGATATTTATTACTGTAATTATTTTCCTTACTCCATTCATTCAGATTTCACCCTCAAGCCCTAGTGTCACAGGAAGTTCCCACGAGGCACAGACCAGCCATTCGTGCTTATGTAGAGCAACCAGCTCAAAGAGCTGAGCCATCCTCTGTGGAACACCAGTAAGAACCCATCCTCAATCTTCTATTTTGTCCCCACTAGTATTCTTTGCCACTTGATTTATTTATTTTTCTTCTCAGGTTAGACATTAGGAAAAAATTCTTAGTGGTCAGGCATTGGTACAGGCTGCCCAGGGAGGTGGTGAGTCACCATCCCTAAAGGTGTTCAAGAAATGTGGAGATGTGACACTGAGGGACATCGTTTAGTGGGCACAGTGGGGATGGGTTGATGGTTGGACTGCATGATCTTAGTGGTCTTCCCAACTTTAATGATTTTATGATTCCCCTCTTTGTATCGATGCCATTGAAGAAGATATGGATGTGATGCCCAAACCTTTCTTCCAAGAGCTCTGCAACTGCACTCCCTTGATGCAGTCAGTTCTCCCTGGCTCACACCCTCAGCTATCTCTTCTCAATTTCCCAATTCATTAGCTTAAGTTCCACTTTTGCTGCATACCAAATGAGCTGGATCCAAATTTTATATCTACAAAACAGACACCTTAACTAAGAGATCAGATGTCTAGCCTAAATTGGGTTTTATTGCTTTTTATACCACTCTGCTTTATCTCCAGTTTTCCACTAATTACAGTTTCTTCAGTGTTTGCTCTTTAACAACATATAGTTGGCCAATCTCTCTGATATGGCATATTAAATTCCCCAGCTTATTTTATATCACATATGGCAATATCCTTATCTTCATACACATCACTGCTGAATCCCTTACTTTCCTCTCCCATACTGTCTATTAGCCTCTCTTCTGAAAACCCAGAAAACTCAGTTTGCTTTCCTTTGCTTTCTTCTTTGCCTGCCTCTTGCCAAAGTAAATCCATACCTGATTGCAGCTGGGAGAAAATACATTTCAGGATTCAGTTATTTATAGCGATCAAGAAACGTCTTATAAACACCCTTCTAGAATCAAAAAGCTACACCTGCTATGATATTTTCCGTTAAAATGTGTATCTGAAAGAGGGATACACATATTTGTTTACCTTGTGTTTCCTTAAATGTTATCTCTCATTTAAAGTTGAGAGGTTCATAAAGAAGGACAGACTTTTCTTATACTGCTCATGGCTGAGGGGGGTCTTCTTATCTCAGAATTTTTTAAATGGGAAAGAGACATAGCAATGCAAAAACTTTGAGACAGATTACTGTGCCACTTCCGGCCCCGGGTGTACCCCCATCTGCTGCTTCAGGCACTGAGATATTCATAAAGAAAGAATCAAAACTAAAAATATTAAGTTTCAAGAGAGCAATAACAAAGCATAAGAACTATTCTATAATAGGCATGGTTCGTGAGGCATAGAGATATTGACTCTTAATTAAATGGAAATCTAGAGAACCAAAGACACCTTAATTAAAAATTCAGTGTAAATACTGCAATTACTAACCTTCACAAGAAATAGGCAACAAACTAAGATGTTATATATCTGCTTGCTAAATGGCTAGATCCAGTCTTTCTTCACAAGGCCAAGCTCAGCAGCTTACAGAGAATTATGTGGAAACATTTTGGTCTTCATCATTGAGACATCCTTTAATCTTTCAGGAATTAATTTTTAAATGAAAAACTACAAAACATTTTTAAAGCTCTGCTTTTTTAGACAGAGAGAAAAAGTAATCAGTATTCTATTGCCCTTTTCCATGTTCTTAGCTCATATTTTCAATTTATGTGGATAATTAATACACGATCATTTAATTTCTTTAAATTTTAATACAAGTCTTTAAAATGAGCTTGCCCAATGACCACTACGTTTCACAGGCTCTAAGCTTTGCTGCTTCACTTTCTGCAATCAATTTCTGACTCTCATCTCTACAGAGAGATTGTTATCAAATTTAAAGGCTGTTCCTTTTTAATTTTAAAGATTTCAGAGGCCTACATCATTTGCTGACGCTATAGATGCAGCCTTCGGTGTGGAAATCCAGAAGCATCCAGATTGCTTGTCCTAATCTAAAATAACTTATTTTATCTATCTCATCAATTGATTTGATTTCCAGTTAAAATCAGAGTAGATTTTTAAGAGAGTGCTCTGGCAAATTTCAGAGATTTCATTGATCATATCAAAGTTCCATAAAACATAAACTTGGAATTACTGTTCTTTCATTGGCTGTGATGGAGCAAAAGGAAACTCCAGGAGTTCACATTCTGGCAAAGGAAACTCCAACCACTGCTTTTACAAATACATCTGAATTGCTTCAAAAAATTCTAATATCATTATATATGTGTGTGTATATATATACACCTATTTTTCAAGTCTTTACGTTACTGATCGCCAAAGTAATACATCATTAATGAAGGGATGCAAATATAATTTTAGAGCATAGGGCACTTTTGTTCTAGAATGGAAAGTGCATTAGGGAACAGGGAGCTACATAAAAGCAGCATAAAGCTATTACCACACTTTCTATCATCACTCTCAGCTGTCTCTGATATTCTGTGACATCTGTGATGTAGCCTGGAAAAATTCCCCATGTCCCTTTTTTAACTTGATGGGTTTTTTTCAGTGAACATTATTATGTAGGAAAAAAATCCAGAAACAAACCTGACACAATATTAATTGAAGCCTAGTGATTTATGTTGGTTTTCTTTTCATCCAGAAGAATTCAATACCATTCTGAATCTTTTATGATGCCTGTTATAGCCTTTACACCTGATTTAGTTTGCATACTATCCTCTGAATTATCCCAAATGCAGATGTATTTATTTTTAAAGATTTTTTTTTTGTATGTAAGCATCCTCTTGAATTATATTTGCAGAAGTATATAGTGACAACTTGTGCTGTTATGGAATTCAGACAGATTAATTTTTATCTGTCCACATGATACTTATAGGGAGAAGTACAAAGCATCTTCTCCTTTTCTCTCATTTAAGAAAACTATGGAGACATACAAACTATTTCAGTCCAGCAGATCAAGGCTGGAAAATCATACTTGGAGATAAGACCAAGGGCAGAAAAGTCTCTGTAGACAATGCGACAGTAGATGCGTTCTTACACCTGACTTGGAGGAATGTTAATCTGTTCCACAATGTTTGCACTATAGTTCTGAAACATCCCTCCCAAAGCCCAGGTAAGTAGATGTTTATGCATAACTGTATTCTCTGTCAGAGACTATTAAAAAAAAAAAAAAAGAGAGAGTGAGAGAGAGAGGCTCTGTGAAACAGAGACTGAAACTGCCCATCCTCTCTAGATTGCTACTTCACCTTCAAATTTTCAGTTTCTTCATACGCTATAGAAACATACAGAATTACCTTATTGTCTCGTGCAAGGTTCTGGAATGGTTGCATCAGCTCTCAGAAAAAAATACCTGTAAATGAGATGGACATAACATTAATCAGACCCACGTGCTTGACTTTCATTGTGTTTGAGATAAAAATTACCAAGTTCTATCTTCATGTAGGCTAAAAAATCTGACATTAATTTAACCATGGGATTACAAAACCAGCCCTAACACAGTGCTAACAATAGGTATCAGTATTAAGTGCTGGTATAACAATAATCAGTCTTAGAAGGATAATCTTCTCGGGATAGGCTGCTTGAAATAAGACAAAAGTTCAAATTAGTCCATAATGTGTTAGTTTATCAATTACCTTGTCCAAATCACATATTGGCTTTATCTATTTTTAAACTGATTGATGAACATTACAGGATGTAGAAATGCTATTCTCAAATGAACAAGCAGCCCTCAAGATGTCTCAGAGCAGTAACAGTTTGGTTCATGTCCACACACTTGACGACAAGATCTGAAAAGGCACAAGCCCACACGGTACTACCTCCCCCAAAAATGAAGAGAAACGGTGTGAAAGGCTGCCACACAGTTCAGCAGCAAGAAGTTCAAAATACTGTGCTTTGACAGCTGCACAAACCCACAAGGAGGAACACGCAGTTGCACAGCAGTGCTTCAGCACAGCACCCAGTTACAGCACATCTCCAGACACACATGAACACAACTGCGATGCTGCTGTTGAGGCCTAAGAAGCAGGAGCAGATGTAATCCCAGCGTTGTTCCTGCAATGATCAGTTTGCGGCTTCACCAACCACATGCAAGAAATACAATGAGGATCAGCTACAATTTTTTTTTAAAAGTGATGCAAGTATTTATTACTATTCAAATCAGAAATTAGTGTTAAGACTATTTCTCACAGTAGAGTGAATTGCTGCTGTAAAATGTGGAAAAGAAAGCAAAGCCCATTATTGCTACACTTCAAAACACAGCAGTTTTTTGAAATGATAGACTTTTGACAACACAACTGGCATTTCAGACATTTAATGCAGAGTGCAAGAGAAAAAGTCAGAGTAACAGAATGCCCAGTTCTTCGAGAAACACCAGAAAATTTTAATGGTTTCACAAAAAGTAGTTTCTCAATTCATGTGTGTAAACACAGGTAGTGCACTGCAATGCAAAGTTAGAATAATGCTCTCTGTGCTAAACAAAAACTTACTGCTCTTCCCCCCACAGAAAGGATTATAATCAAAAGATAATCAGATAATGAGACTATGAAATAAGATGCTTCTTCCATCTATAATGAGGAGAAACAGCTGGAGAAAGAAAACAGGAAGCAGAAATTATAAAGCATCCAAAGCTCCTTTTGTTCATTTTGTAAACTCTCTGGTTTTTCAAGCTATCTTTGTCTACATTAATTCAAATAATTTAAGTATATCTGCTATCACCAGTCACAAAATGCAACCAACAATGCACAGTTTTGGTGGTTCAGATGTTGAGCATTCCTCTGAATTATATTTCAAGGGTACAGGGTTCAACAATTAAATTTATGGTGGTTGTTTTTTTCCATGTCCACATTTTGCTCCTGCAACCCTTTCCATAAAACAGAAAAACACAGTGCACCACAGAACCTCTGAACTTTCTAGTATTCCTGGTAGCAAAGATGGGCAGATATCTCAGTAGCCTTCATGCACGTAATGAAGATGGAAGACCTGCAGCCCAACCCACACAGTGGGTGCTGGCACGCACTTGCTTAGCTCCCACAAATGTTTTCATATGTACCCAGCGGCAGACTGAGAGGGAAAAAGGAAAAATAACTAATAATAATTCAGATTTTCAAATACAAATGCAAACCAATCGAGATAAAAGGAACCATCTCCACGTTGTTTTCCACATCAAAATAATATATTTTCACATTATGCCTCCAAACTATACACAGTTGGTGTGCAAAATATACTGAATACAAGCTTGGAACATGTAGATTGCAATAAAAACCATCTTAGGTGTAAATTAGCTCAATATTTATCTCATCTAATATGCAAATTAAGACAATGTATTCTCATTAGCATCAGCTCGGTTTCCTTTAAGCTAAGCTAAATCTCCAGCCAGTGCAGGAAAAAAGAAGCCTATCTGTAGTTCTCTTTTAAGCTAATGAGGGTGTGATTAGCCTCCCGCTTTGTTATGAAGTGGCACGTTCAGGAGAACTTACCCCGGATAAAACACAGCATGAACCTACGCAACCCAAAAGCAGGCAGGCTTAGTGTGGGGCTATATAATGCATTAATAAAACACACACCAATTCCAGATAGCTTCTGAAATTTAAATGTGCAATAAAATGAAAAAGCATTTTCTCCAGGCACCCGTTTAACAGGAACGGATATGACATAGACCTACTGACAATCTGGAAAGCAGCAAGAGAATTTTCAGGAGATAGTACATCTTATAAGCTCTGAAATATATCACTACTGCAAACTAGTGCATCTGCTCAGTGGAATCTGTGTTAGCATCAACTTGGCTTAGAAGCATTTAGTTTTCTGTTTAGGTTGGAAAAAAACAACAAAACAAAAAACCGAAGTTGTACTTCTAATAGATGGTGCTGCCCCCCCGGCCCCAAAAGATTAATGTGATCGCTGTTGCTCTGCTAAGGAGGACAACATAATGTTATTTATTAAACCAGTTTTAATCCATCCTTGTCTATACCAATCGCTTTTGATTAGCAGTTTGAATTCCTGCACACACTACCTGCTCTCAGCTCAAGCAATGAGCTATGTGGCTTCCAGCAGCCTTAGGGGACTGCAAGGTAGAAAATGTTGCAATTCAGGATTGTTCTTAATTTCCATATGTTGCTAAGCACTTCAGCTGTCACCAGCATGGTGAATTGAGAGCTTCCAAGTAAAAATATGCAGGGAAAGCAGAGGTCAGATTATAAAATAAAGGGAAGAAAGTTGCTCACTAAAGTGAACGGAACCCAGAGAAAATCCCTGTCTCCGCCTCTACGTTGGCTGCACCAAACCCAACAGCAGCTGGGCCCATAGCAGCAGTAAGTGGTACAGTTAAAGGGCTGTGCAGGGACAGAAAGCAGGGCTTCTGCTGCTGTGTGAGGTAAGGGAAAGCCTTCTTAACAGCTTCACATGCTACTTGTGGTAGGTAACACAGCAGATCTATTGCAGCTTGGCTAAGGGCTGATCCCAGGGCTCAGTGTAAGGACAGAACACAGTGACTAATGCATCCAGTGTCAGATATGGATCTACCATTCTGGTGAGCTGTGCAGTACTGTAATTCTCTGCATCTCTCTTTATATTTCCTATGTAATACCTAACAATTGGCCATGGCACTAACAGACCCGATCAGCTCCAGCTCCCACCGCAAGGTCTCAGGGTGCTTTGGAGCCACCAGCTACACCCAGCAGCCAACCATGCTTCATCTACCAATGGAGAGCAACCATGAAGAAACAAGGACGCCCAAAGCTCTTGCAGGGCTGTGAAGCTAGGCACCAGCACTCACTCCTGCTTAAGACATTGTGAGAAACGCAGAGTGCCAGACAGAGCAAGGACTAAGAAAAAGCCAGCACAGCTTTAAAGCCAACACAGAGTACTAGCATTTTAAAAACCTGACAGTGTTTTTATGGCTTATAAGTCCATTTTGTTTTATTTTCCTTCATCCTATTTGTGACAGACTCATGTACTCCTACTAAAAATTCTTTTCAACTCAAATGTTTTCCCTCTGCAGTATAATCCTGGGAGAAAAAAAAAAATCACTGTTCACATTACTGAAAAGACATCTCGTTTGTTTTATAGTCTCCTGCACCTGGGAAAAAAAGTAACAATTGAGCGATATGACATTTTGGGAAGAAAATGAAGGCAATCTCTAAATGAGATTTGAGCTCTTAGGCAGCTTTATCATGCTCTGGTACATAGCTGGATCAGTCTCACTTCCAATTCAAAGCTTGGGCCACTGCCAATTAACACAAGGTAACATAGTGCTTTTTCCAGGTAACTTGAAGATATGCACAGGTCCTGACCCTCCATGTTAAGCTTTTAAGTAGAAACCTTCGTATAGATCTGTCTGTTTCAATTCACTCTCTCCAAGCCCTCCTTTCACCCCGCACCTTCCCATCCTTCAAGCAGACAGTCCCTTCCCACTGTCCCCACCATCCTGCCACAAACGTTTTGTCAGGCACCTTGCTCAGGTTTGGGATGATGGCAGGTTCCTCTCTGATCAGGAGAAAGCTATCTTTATGTCTTTGCTCCAGAGAAATAAAACATTCTCCTGTGAAAACATCATCTCGCTTTAAGCATCTGGAAACTCATCAAAATTTAAGCCCCTGAAGATGGAGCCTACTATTTAGCTGGGATACTGCTTTCACGTAAGAGCTATCCATTACAAGATCCTAGCCTTGAAAACACAGATGAGCTGACCACAGAAAGCCAGCTCTGCTTAACTGCTGGAAGACAAAACCCAGCCATGCTCACACTAACGCACAGAGCTGCTGCAGTGCCAGCTGTTGTCTAAGTAACGAGTTTGGAAGCTACAGGAGCATATGTTTTGGGGTCCTGAGAGTAAAGGCAACACAGTGAAAAACTGAACCATTAAGTTCCTCAGTTCAGCTCAGGTCAAACAAAAATTGGATACCTTGAGGTAGCTAAAAATTTTGAAAGATTTTTTTGTTCTGATGTCAAAGAAAGAGCGGGAAATTTGTCTCTGTCACAAAGCCACACATCTATTTTCTCACATTTTCATAGCATCCAATCGTATGTGATTTGTGAACTCTGCAGAAGGTAATATCCCAGTACAAATGGCACTTATTTTTGAAGAAAATCATCTCAAAGCAGAAATTAACTGGGGGTATACATATGAAAAACCCAGTGTTGTTCTCCTCTCTTACACAGTGCATAATAGCTAGACAACAATAGCAAGGAACATTAGAAAGAACATTTATGTCACTTACATCCACCTGTAGCATGAAGTTCTACAAGACTAAGCAACAAGATAGAAGGAGGTGCAAAACTTCTAGAAAGTTTAGATACAAATCCTAATTAGATATCCCCATCCCATTAGTCTCTGCTGTGCTGAATTCAAACAGCCATACCAAATCCTGATGCTCCTGAAGCTCTGTGAAGGCTGTGCTGGACATTTGGCGCTGACTTCAGTGGGTGCAAGACTTAACTCTGGAATTTTGCCATCCCTTCAAAGTGTGTATTTCCAGAACAACATCTAATTGACTTCAGAGGTAAAGTTTTTCTAAATATTACAATCATCACCGCTAAGTAGCAGCAGGCAAGTAGGAAGATTAAATTCACATAAAACAAGGGTGGGTTTTTTTTGACAGACTTGATGGGAATCAGCAGCTGATATGCATATTACACCATGCATTCTAGCATTAAGGAAGCCCAAGTCAACAAGCATTTGTATGCAAACGATCATACTTGTTGGTTTATAATAATGACAAGTAAATAATGAGACCTTCCTTTTCCTGCTCTTATAAAAAACACGTGCATCTCAGAAGACAATCTTTCTCCCTAATTCTTATTTTTAGTATGACTAGAGTAATAGCTTGAAAGAAATAGACTAGTCAAGCTATTTTCCTTTAAACAAGATTTCCCTGTATAATTAACAGAACAATCTCTAATGCCCAGACATCACCCTATTAAATGTGACATGAAATGTAACCAATAAATAATTAAGCCTCTGATTAGTTATAAATAAAAGATCAACAATATAACACTGTAAGAACCACACTCAATCAATTGTCAATATTACCTAGCAATTACTGAAAACTTAGGATGTTAAGAAATTAAACCAGAAGGTAAGGAGAAGAAAGATCTCTTTGGAAAGGGTATGACTAAGGAATTTCTTCTACCTTGTGCAATCTGTGTATCGTACCCCGTACAGTCCATTTCTATATAAGCATTTGTTCCTTGAATGATTACACACTGCACATTAAGAATAACATGATGTATCAAGTTATTACCATCTCTAAAATCCCCACTCAAAGAATGCTCTTTAGTCAACATTTCAGTACACAGAAACATTTTTCAATAATGCAAGTGGTTCATTTCTTATTAATTGTCCCTGTCACAATAATACCAACGGCACCGACAGGTTTTCCTGAGTAAACACTCCTTGACAGACAGGCTGGAGATAGTTTAAATACTCCCTCACTATCAGTCACAAAAGGCATTTCCCATAAAAGAGCTGCAAGCCACTGCTTAGGACGTGTTTCTAGGAATTCACACTAGCAAAGTGCAGTACCAAAGGTTTACTTCAATGAGGCAGAGCACATGGATAAATCTTCACCAGTGAGTGCGCACATGACAGGTAATGCATTGTAGCACACACAAGCAGCCAACTTGCATGCTGTCAGTCTGGAAAGGGAGTTCCAGCATCTGCCAGCTCAGAGCACAGTCATCTACAAGGTGTTGGTGAAAACAAATATACCAACGTGTGCATTTTGTACTGAAAGAAAACTAACGAACCAACAAATTAAGTAGTTGCATAATACACTTTTTTTAACATACAAAACAGCTTCATCAAAAACACACCTATAACTTTTAAGATTACATATCTTACTTTAAGGAATCCTAAACCAAACAAGACTGTTTGAATCTGCTTATGCTATATTGATACAAAATTCCCCTCTTCCCCTCCCAACAAACATGCATACAGTTGTCATTCTCTATCCTTCCATACCTCTACAGCCAAAGTTAAAATAAAGAAAGAAAAAAGAAAACAAAACAAAACAAAAAACTATAGCCTGAAGTTGTGCAGTTGTTAAAAGATGCAAAAATACCACACACAGAGTCAAGCATTCTGATAATTTAGCAGGTGGCTTGCCACGTTCCGCATCTAAAATGCATGGCTTAAGAAAAGATAGAAGCCACAAGAGTTTTGTACTATATAGTCTACATGCACGTGACTTGAATGTTAATATTATTTCCATATAAACAATCTCAGTTATTTTCGGGAAGCCAGAGATTTTTTTCTTTCAATAGTTGAAGCGAATGCAGAACATCAACCGTAATTATACATGCACATTAATGGACACTATGTACTAATAAACTACAACATAACTGAAGTTATTTCAGCTGCATCTGATGCAAAATAATCTGCATGGCACATAATTATCTAAATCACATTATCAAAATCAACGCAGAAGGAATAGTAACTTTTAGACAAAATAAATATGCACACACCACACACAGTGTAGCTCATTATTCTTTCGTCTGAGGGCATGACCTAATTAATTCAGTTTTAATGACAGAAAATATTTCCTATAAGAAAAACCATCTTTGCATAATTAGATGCTGTTAGAATTTGTATTTCTTCTAGATGACACAAATATGAAGGCAGCTGGAGTTTCAATGCTGCCATGAACAGTCAACATCCACTCTACTGACTAAATGGTTTTGACTTAATTTTATTTATTGATCCTGGTATCCAAAGGTTACGATGCTATGTACAGCTCATGTAAAATACAGTCTTCCTTAGTGCTATTTCTGCACACAACTGTGAAGCAGAACTAATACATTTGAGTGATAAATACATCAAAGGAAGCATGTCTAAAGCAATAAGCATCTCCTGTGGTGGTGATGTTTATGCACTACAGGAGACATTCTGCTGAGTACGGATGTCCCTTTGATGCAGTTATCATTATTATAATGAAAGCATTAGTTGATTTTATTGCCTTTTAAACACCGCTGTTGTCCACCATAGTGCCATTAAATGAAGCTGTGTTCATTAATAAAGTGAATGGAGGGGCTTTCATTTAGCTCTGGATCAGTTTGTTGGTAGAACAGTCATCACCACATTATTTCCTTGTAGCTACTTTGTTTTAAGGTTAGCACTGGGTTCAACTCATTTGTATTCATACGGAGCTTCATGTAAAACTTAATTTAGAACACTGATCATGAAAGTGCCTGTAATTCTGGAAGGTTCACAGAGCTGGATTCATCAGTTTGTGCAAAACCTCACTCTGGATTCAAACATTTCTCTCTCTGAAAAAAGTTCCCATAAAGTTTCCACTTCTGTTTGTTAAAACTCACCATAAATACAAGTCTAGTAACAGGCTTCTGATTAACGAGAGATAAACACTGAATGCTGCAGAATAGCCTTACCACAATAATGCATGCAGTAAGTGTGCATCCCCAAAGAGGCATGCTCACGCATAACATTTTGTGATCAAGTACTTATCAGACTTCTGAAATTCCAGTACTGTGTTGATAATCAGGACTTCAGGAATAACACTTCCAGCTTTGGAGGAAGGAAATTCAGATCTAGCACAGCATGCTTTTTTTTCAGTGGATCCTTGATTTTATTTAGTGTACAAAACCTGAGGGTAGCATGAACAACCTCCTCATTCTGGGATGAACAACATCATCTCCTATCCTGAAGGACCCTGGTAGACATCAGAACCACAATTTTTCATTCAGCAGCTGAACATCTATCTATGAAAGTTGAAGAACCAAAGACAGGATGAAGCAGTGCTTGTCCTGAGCTGGTGGTTGCAACAGTTCCCTTCCAAGCTAGAGGATGGACCAGAAACCTCCAGAAGAACTTCAGGCAAGAAAAGATGTAAGAGCATAATGAAGGAAATTTGCCTAGGGGATGCCTGGAGCACGTTCCAAAAAAAGCTTATATAACCATTTATTTATTGGAGAGGTCAACTTTGTAGAGGTGACTGTAATTTCAATACATCACTACAGAGATAAATGCAATAGAGATAGCATGAAACATTTTTGGCAAAAACAGTGCTATGCATCACAGAAGTTTGGAAATTACTTTTGCTGGGTCAGAAGTAAACCAGCATTATAATAAATACTTACAGTTGGAAATCGGTAATCGACTGCAGCATGGACATAAACTTAATTCACTACCATTGTGAAGTTCCAAATACTTAATAACACAAAGCAGAGCATCTGAAAACAATATGTAAAACTCTTTTTTCCCCTGAAGAAATTATAAACACCCAACAGGCAATATAATCAAACATCCTAATGTACATGTCAAAGTAAATTTTATAAGCACATTTTGTGAAATAAATTTATTTAGGATAGTAATATAAATAACACCGTATTTACAGTAAGATAACTGAAAAAGGTACAAAGAATTCTAAATATTTTTAGATTAGATATTCTATATTAAAGAATCGTGAGAGAAGATTAATGCACTCCAGGTGATATCCCTGCAAGCCTTTCTTCAAGACATCCTATAGCATACTCTTTTTGTGCGTTCTGAGAAGTTAATCAGGGGGTTATTACCATCAATTACTGCTGCTCCCGACGGGTAGTTCTCAAGTAAAGTTTGCCAGAAACTCTCTAGGCAGCTTCTAACTGCTCTGGAAATGGGAGGAGTGCTAGAAACACATCAAGTGCCAACATCACATGCTCTCTTGATGCGTGCTTTAAACAAACATCATCATCTGATATTTGCCAGGAAATCTTAGGTCAGTTATGGTGCATCAATCTAGTGCCTAAAAACACCTCTGTTTTGCATTAACCTATTTTTTTATGAACATGGAAAATGTCTCATGAAACATATGGGAATTTGAAAACTCTGCTTTATTTATAAAACTAGCCGAATAGTAACTCAGCTATTGATTTTCCCTTTTAAGAAAAAAAAAAAAAAAAGCTACCAACTATTTGCAATTGTCTTTGATTTGTGTCCTGCAGATGAAGGAAGCATTACAGGAAACTACACTAAGCCATGGAACCAGTGAAACACTGCCAGAGGCACTGGCTATTCACTGAATGAAAACACAGAGTTAGAAAAGGAAAATGTCAATGGTAAATTAAGCTGCAAATTAAAGTCAAATAGGGCAAGGTCAGCAATGCAGAAGCAAGCAGGTGTTCACTACACGCAAGACAGATCATATTAAATGTAAGAAAAAAAAAAATTGTAAGACTATTATTTTGGTCAGGTTCCAGGTTTGCCCAGGTTTTGCAGATCAGCCTTAGAGCGCTCTCAGGTTAAAGGAGGCAGTTAGATGAATAGGTGGAAGAGAAGTATTTGGTCCTAATGATCCCCGTAAAAAAGTACGCTGCAGCGCTATCCATCACGCCCAGACTGCTGAGCCAACACGTGGGGAATTCTCACTCAGCGCAGGGCAGGACCCTGCTATTGCTCAGGAACAACCTGCAGGCACGGTGCCAGCCGCAGCGCCAAGCAGCGCAGGGAGACAGCAGTGTGCTGGGCACGCCAAGCCACCAGGGCGTCTCTCACACTTCCCTCTGGGACATCATCCAAGTTATTTAAAGACTTGACAGAAGAATGGGGCAGTTCAGTTTGTGTGTGATATGCTATATGTCTCCCCGCATTGCTTGATGCCATGGGGAAAAAAAAAAAAAAAAGTGTAAACTGAAGGAATGTGAATTTTCCTCTTTAGTATTTCAGCTGCTTGCTGGGTTTTACATACAGCCCAAAGAAGAATATCTTGGGTAAACTCAGTTGAGAACTCTCTAGAAAAGGAATTCTATCAATCCTCATTGCTTCAGATAAAAAGTTTCAGAGGAATATTCTGGTTTCAATTACATTTCTACCAAAACCGGTTTTCTGCTGCATACTGTCTGGCTAAATGCATATATAAATAGAACATCCCAGGTCACTGCCTGTAAGTGTGACACCTCCACAGTCTTACAGCCTGCACAACAACTGCACGGGGAGCTGTGGGCTTGTGCACCGCCGCACGCACAAACCCCCGCAGGATGTGGTTGCACAATTGGAGGAGGCTTGCTGGATCCTTTGTTGTGATTGTTTTAATACATTAATCTTCTCCAGCCAACTGTGTCTCGCATTATCAATCTTTCATTAACATAACCCCTTCTTTCTGAATATTTTTTTTTAATACAAGGATTAGTGCAGCTGTGTCTCATCAGACCTCTTGTGTCTTTTTCTGGGACTTTCTAAGGGATCCTGATTAAAGACTGTCTCAGCTGCTGTTCTCTTCTGCATTTTTCCTTCCATGTTGTCACTGCATATTAAGAATCTTATTGTTCCCTTTTGTAATTATGTTAGCACTTAGGCACTTCAAAGAAGAAAAGCATTCTTCGCTGAACGCTTTCTTTCCCTTCTTCTCCCCCTACTCAGCCACGTTTCAACTGAAAACCATTTGAAAACACAGCCGCATGTTTCAGAAAGCCTCACCACAGAATGTGGTTCTGGTTTCTCTGTTAACATATGTTGATCTCATTGTTTTCATAGATTAATCTTCTCTAATTGAGTTGTACAACTACAAAACCAGCATACCTTTTGCTGTGGTGCCTTTTATGTCTTTAGATGCAAGGCAGCGTAAGCTTTTAATTCTGAAAAAACCTGTAAGATAAAACATTATAGTTTCCTCTGATGAATAGAACCATTGGCCCAGTAGATGAAACACAACTTGATGAGAAGCCGTCTTATGAGGTCTGAATTTTTTCCCTTCCTATTACAGTATTATTTTTAAATTAAGTGTTGACTTTGAGTGTTCACCTGCTAACTAAAATTATCTAATAACAGGAAGGTACTGAATGTACATTAGACTCTTTAAAACCTATTAACTTTCTGGATTTCTTTTTTTAAATTGCTTCTTTCATAATGAAGTGCTCCTCCAAATTGAGCAATTTTATGCACTGAAGTTTTTAAAGGCCGCAGAAGCACTGCAGTTTAGGGGTCTTTTTCATTACTATCTGCAGACCATCTGAATAGTACTTCAGAGCTAAACAAAACGTCCATTTTTTGTAAGTAACTATTAGCAGAATGTGGATATTTTAGCTCAATGTCATCACAATTATAGCAAAGAAAATTGGAAGATATATTTGTAATACAAACTGCTAACTACTTTCAGCTGGCAACACTATGTCCTTGCATAAAAATTATGCTATTATATTCTATGACTGTGCATGAAATGTATAGATCACAGCCATTATAATTGGAAAAAAGCAGGAAGAAAATACACGAAACATTTGAGTTGCCACAGAATGTACTCCTAACAGTATATCTCTCTATACCTCTACAACAAGGTAGAATGCAAAGTTAGCTTTAACCTTTGCAGGTATTTCCCTTTGTCTGACCTCTCTCCGAAATAACAGATGTTTCCTAGAAAGGCATTTTAACAAGAAAAACCTACAAACAAGCAGTTGTATAAAGAGGGCTAAAAACAGAGCTCAAACACATTTGTGTCAGTGAGCATTCGATGGTACATCTGGTCCTAGGCAGAAACACAAATTCCACAGAATTCTATCCAGGAGTTTCAACAATTAAGTAGGATCAGATTTTGAATTGAAGGCAATAAGCAGATTTTCAACTTTTCTAACGTGCTCACAGTATATTATCATACTGGTTACTTTCTTCCAACATTATGGCTAGATTATATGCCCAAACATGAGAAATATCTAAATGAATTATAAATATTAAAAATAAAGATGTGTACAGCATTAGGAATAACATTAAGCTTCTCCAAGCAAATTATCTGCTCTTTCAAAGTACACCAGAAATGTCTCTAAAAGAATTTAGCAACTATTTTGAGAAAAATTATGATTTATGCATTTGTTCTTTTCTTATCAGGTTAAGAAAATATCCAATGTGAGAGATGCTCCAAAAATAACGCCTCCTATTTCATTATGTTGGTCCACAAAATCAGAGGCAGATGTCAGTGGTATGGCAGTAGAGGTTGAACATTCCCCCCACTACTCCATTATATTTTGTTGCCATGTGACAGATGGCAGCAGAGGGGCAGTCTGATGGAATGGCACCTGATATGGAAGCGTGTATGAAGCAAAAATGTGGAACTGAATTCTTCTATGCGGAAAAAATGGCACGCATTGACATTCACCAACACTTCCTGAACATATATGGAGACCAAATCATGGTTGTGAGCACAGTGAAGTGATGGGTGGTACATTTCGGTAGTGGCAACAGTGGATCACCTCCACTGATGCAGATTTTTATGAGCAGGGCATGCAGGCTCTCGTTCATCACTGGCAAAAATGCTTAACTAATGGTAATAATTATGTTGAAAAACTGCTTTGTAGCTGAGGATTTGGTCTATCAAATAGTGTTATTGTGCTCTTTGTATCTGTTGCAGTTTCCATGGAAACAAATAGGATGCATTAATTTCAGAGCAACCCACACATATAAAATTTGCTTTGAAGATTTCTTCTTTTTACACATCAAAGAAAAAAGACACCAGAAAACAGCTTTATTCACCTCCATCTCCTATATTCTGCCTCAGTTAGTACTCTGTTCTTTATATTTCCCTCCATTTTCCACTGAATAATTACTTTATGGACCACCTATTGCCCTTGATGTCAGAGGGAGTTTTTTGCACAAACTAAAGACAACGTATGGTTCTTCATATCTAGTTATTTTTTCCAACTGCATAAGAAGCTATTTTGTAGACTTTCCTATAAATTCATGGGGGAAAAAAAAAACACCTGAAATTTACTATCTTGTCTTGAGATACCTATGAAATGTATGATAGTTCTACAATTCATAAAGTAAAATAAGGATGATTTACAGCATTCTGCAACAACTGATGACAACCAAGGACATTCTCAACACACTGTTCTTGCACAATAGGCCATAAAAAATGCTGCAAGTCATCATTTACTATCCTACCTTTCTGGTCCTCCCAGGAAAGGAATTGAGCCACCCCAGCATCCCTATGGTTGTGAGAGCTGTCCCTGGGTAGGAGGAGATGGGTTTTAATCTCAGCAGCTATTAGTTTTCCTGCATCTCACAGCTTAAAAACCAGCACATTTTTCACAAGTCAAATATTTACCTCCTGCTCACTTTGTGCTTTTAAATACTATCACAGCTTGGCTAAAGTTGCAACTACAGCTGCAAGCTTTGCCCAAGATTACCCAAGAAACAATTAAGAACCTAAGTATTGTTGTCCCACTGTCAATGGTAAATTCAGATTCACTGCCAGGTTCAAGGAAAGAGACCCTATTAGGAGAAGGAACTGCTTAATAGTCCAATATACTCCCAGACATATCACAGGGGAGTTTAAAATTATTACATCTACTGCCTTTTCAAAACTGTATTTCTTTCTTGACGTTACAATGAAATGTCTACTATTTTACTGAGAAAATCACTTGTATGAGGGCACGCAAACCAATGGACTGCAATTATTTATGTTTTACGAGATCCAAACTATCATAATAGTTCATATAAACTATCATAATAGTTCAATAATATTCATATTATTTGTGTGATTGGGAGAATAAACTCTTTCTGTGTTTCTGTGATATTACCTCCAGAGTGAGGCATGTCATTGCCACTGCCTTCCTGGCATTTCTCCACCTTATGCCTCATAGTGCAGAGACTAATCCAACCAGACACCAGATTCTGTGTCAGAATCACAAAATTGCAGGCGTTGGAACAGCTCAACCCCTGCTAAAGCAGTTCCCTATAGTAGGTTACAATGCAAAGCAACGAAGCAGCTTTTAAATATTCCCTGAGAAGGAGACACCACTACATCTCTGGCAACTTGTTCCAGTGCTCTACAACCCTCAAAGCTTTTCCTCATGTTCATATGGAACTTCCCATGTTCCAGTTTGTGCCATTGCCCCTTGTTCTGTCACTGGGCACTACTGAATATAGCCTGGTTCCCTCCAGTTGACTCCCACCCTTTGGATATTTACAAGCATTGGTAGGATCCCCTCTCAGACTTCTCCAGGCTGAAGAGTCCCAGGTCTCTCAGCCTTTCCTCATAAGGGAGACGTTCCAGGCCCCTAAATACCTTTGTTGGCCCTTGCCTGGACACTCTCTCTTAGTTTTCTTTCTTTACTGAACCATGGAGCCCTGATCTGGACACAGTAATTTAGACGAGTCCTCTCTGGGGCAGAGTAGAGTGGTAGGATCACCTCCCTCAACCGGCTAACCACATTCTTTTGAATAGACCCCAGAATACCACTCCTCTCCACACAGCTCTCAGCCTGTCCAGGTCTCACTAAATAGCAGCACAGATTTTTGGGGGTTCATCCACTCCCCCCAGCTATGCATCCCCTCAATACAGTGTTCCCATGGCATCTGGAGGAGCAATCAGTCCTACATTAAGATAAACCATCTTCCACTGTCTGTTCACTACATATACTACCTACTTACTGTACTGTGTTAGATCTGGGCTCTGCAGGGACCAGCTGACATTTGTAACATCACCATTTCTAAAATTCTTCTTTTCCTCTCCACAGTGTTCCCCTCACAGCTATTTCTTATTCTTTTAGGAAGTTTTACTTAATCTTAGACAAACTAAAAAATCATCACAACTGATAGCAAAAACCAATGGCAAATGTGTGCCTCAAGAACTCAATTCACCACATGATTTCAAGACGGTTGAATTTTCAGCAAACAAAATAATGCAGTAACTCTGCAGACAAGCCTTCCATGTACAGGGACAGTGGCAGGCACAGTAATAGAGAAGTTGGAGTCACCCCCAAGGAGTTAGATCACTCTTTCCTCATGCTTGATCATGGACGATCCCCTAGAATTTATCTTAACTGAGATTACCACAATAGCATGCTATCCATAGTATGAAAGGACTTTTCACTCTTGTCACTACAAGACCAAAAGCCCTGAATAACCACATTCTTGTTTTAACTCTGTTATGTTTCAGCTACTTAAGATTTCTCCTCTATTTCTCAATTTGTGAAATAAAATAAATAAAATGCAATGCCTTCATTTAGAGTACTCTGAGAAGTTAAGCAAAGTAAGGGTTAAACAGCTAATATTTTACTGAGCTTTGAAAACAATGTCTGATGATCTAATGCTCTCTTTTCTCGACAGATGGCTTAAAAGAAATCTGGGAAGCCTTACCCATGGAAAAAATTACTAGCCTTAAGAACAATTCATATAACAGATATCTGAACACATGGCTGCCTTTCAACACTTATGCTTAAACTAGGAACAAGATTCAAAAGCCAACATCCTCTATAAACTTTTCTCTTTGCAAAGATCCCACGTTACATCTCTTTTCTCTCTATCCTCAAGTGCAACCTTGCCACGCTATTTCCTGAGCTCTTACTGAAGTTACTACAGAGAAATTAATACCTACATTATTTAAAATTACTATGCAGTATTTTAACATATTTTATAAAGATAAAAGCTTACTAATGTGAACAAATAGTCTCAAAATACTAGGATTATTATGATTGACAGAATAGATTTTTTTTTCAATAACTACTTGGTCAAAAACATAAGACTTCATCTCAATTCAATGTTCTCAAAAAAATTAAATTAAAATTAAAAAAACCAAACCTTTGCAACGCCTTGAAACTAGCATTTATTCAAAACGAAATTCAAGTACATATATATATATATATATTTACTGTTTATATTGCAACAAAGAGAAAAGAAAGATTTTCATTTAATCTGCTTGATTCAGTACTGAACGAAATCCTTTTTCCAATTTCTCAGAACTGCAAAACAAGAACAATGGGAGTTTGTCTAATGATAAAGCATTTGGACAGGTATTTTCAGTGATCCAAGCCTTATCCTCTTACTGCCTTGCTCTTAATTTATCCCAGCCATTGCCATTGCCCTGTGCCCAGAACCCAGACACGGTGCAATCTTTCTACTTCACCTCATGTCCCATATCTCTATCGATACATCTGTCCCTTTAAAATGGCACTTACAAAACCATCCTATTTGCTGTCAGTAAGACTGACTGATACTTTTTCCTAACTGATCTGCTGATCTTTGATGGCTATATGAGTGGAAAACATCTTCTTCAAGTCATCAGAAGATGCACACGGTGACAATCGTTGTAAATAGCAATCAGGATCTTAAGGAAAGGCAAGAATATCTAAAGACAGTAAATACTGATAGAGGTCAGGGCTGTGCCAGAGGCAATCAGCTGTTATAACCGAAGTTTGTTCCAGCTCCTGACCTCCAGCAAGTCCCTGTACATGTCCATCTGTACTTTCAGCTCTGAGGCCTCCTGGTGCCACAGGCTCTTTTTCCAGCCTTGACAAATTCCTGAAGCCTCCAGGAGGTGCAGCAGCCTCTTTTAGCCATGACCTCTGGAGCATTCTGAAACTCACCTGGCCTCTGTACACTCACTTGCAACAATAGTGAAGGATGTGGTCTATGTTGACCTCAGGAAAGGCACAGCCTATCCAAGTGAGAGCACCCAATTCCTACTGGGCGGCCTCCACATCTGCCTGCCACACATTCTAAAACCCAACATCATCACAGTCAGATTAGGACAGATACCCAGATGTATTCCCCACATCTTCTGCTAACTCACTCCCCGTCGCAATTAGGATAAACTTGGTGTGCTTGTTTGTAGTTTCTCTTCTGCTGATCTCATTTTCGTGTTTTTGCTTTAAACTAGTGCTATCATTTGGAATTCAGACCAAATCCTGATTTGTTAAAGACTACCCAAAGTGGGCTGTAGCTGTGTATATCACCATGACTCGAAAGGCAGAGCACTCTGGGGGTATATCACTTGTGCTGACTATTGAGTCTTGTCAGCTAAATACTTTCAAGAAAGAGAAAAATCTTCAGTTTCCTTTAGGAAACAGAATAGTAAGGCACAAGATACAGGAACTCCATGAGAGCTTATGTATGTGTCTGCCTGAAAATGAACAAAATGATGATAAAATACCTTCAGTGGCTGCTTTACTCCCCCTAGAGCCCTTTCTGATATGCGAGAGAAACAGGAGATTCCTTTTCAAAACAGTGTTTGCTAGTAAGGTTAATAATAAACCCTGTAGGCAGGTGCTGATTATAATAATAAATGACACAAAATGGTGCATATAGTATAGAGGAGACCTGTCAGTATTTTTCTATTGGAAATACTGTTCCTTCTTTCTGTGTTCTAAAGTAAAAGCAATTCCCATTGCCCAGGAGTAAAAACTATCTTCTTACTGCATTAGCTTTCCTTTATCTCTGCTTATTCCCTTCCTTTCCTCCCTCCCTCTCTCCCTGCAGCATATCAGTACGCATTGCCACCTTCTTTTCCACACCCTAAATTCCCAAAAGATTGGTCTGAGCCTAATTTATTTTAATTCCCAGGAATCACTCTCAGCAAGCAGATAGCAAGCCAAGGGAGTTACTGCACACAAGCTGAAGGGCAGCAAAACCCCCCATCAAGCCACACTGTACACAGAGCACTGAATGACGGTTAAATATGCATTGTAAATTGACTTTTTGCCTTCTGCTACCCTTGCTCAGTACAACAAAAATCTTCAAGGAGTGGAGGGACCAGAAATACATTGTTTCCTATGTTCTGGGACATTCTTACTAAAAGCTATCTAGGAAACATTTATCTATGATAACCAGTAGCATAAATGAAGCATTGGCTGCCATGCCCTCCCCTTGTCTTATTCAAAGTCCTGCAGAGGCAGTGGAAGATCCATACGTCTTCCCTCTTTACAAATCCTCTAACAGAAAAAATAATTGTTTCTTCTAACAACTCAACCTGCCACATCACCACCAGCCTTTGACGGAAAAGCAGCATAAACACTGCTTGTTCTGCATTCTCCTGTCATGATCCTCTATCAGGAAATCATTCATCGTTATTTTGGTACATACAAGTAAAAAGAAAAAAAAAAAGAATGAAAGGCCAACATCACAAAAGAACAATGACATCAAGAAAAGACTGACTGGCACTAAAACTGAATTTTTGATTTAATTATTTGTGAGGCTTATCAAAATGAATTGTCACTCGCTCCTGATGTTATTTCTTAACATAGCTATGAACAAAAACAAGGGAAAAAATCTAGTGTGTCAGCTCTGTACATCCAAGAAACATGAAACAGACACTACTGAGGGGACCTCTAACAATAAATACTTAATACCAAGGGGAAAAATGGAAGCGTACAAATTTGAAGAATAAATAATCCACTGCCCTTGGGTTATTCCCTCACCGCTCCATATTCAGAAAAATACCTCTGCTCTCCAATGTGTAAGAATCACCAGTAAGAGTCCCTGAAGTGTCAAGCAGGGTATTCAGTGCTAATCTCACCATGATGGACGTACAGCATGACATCTCTAATCCCTGGTGGAAACAAAGCAGCCACTGTATTAGGCAACTGGGGAGATACAGAAATCATTCAATTAGTAAACTTCTAATAAATGTAAACTGTGCTTGTGCTTACCACGGCCTTCAAAACCAAAGTTGTTTATAAGACTGGTCTATTGCACAGATTTCCTTAGAGCTAAAAATGTATGAATCACTGGGAATGCAGAAAAACACAATTCTTATGTGAAGTCAAGGTACCAAATTCTCTTGTATGGCAAATCACATTGTATTTTACATTTATGTGACATATTTAATTTCTCTTAGTCTTATCATTGATCTCTAGAAAACGTTTCTCTAATATCATGCTCTATGCCTCCTTTCTTATGATGTGCCTGATTAAAATGGCACTATGCGTATTTTCTCCTTTCCTTAGAGACCTAATCCCATAATACTTTATAAAGATCTTATTACGTAGAGATTGAGCTCTTTTCTCCCAAACCTTTCATCTCATTCAGTTTGATTAGGGTCACAGGGCCAGGATGGTATAATTCTACTTTAGTCAAAAGAGCTACAGCACTGACCATACTAGACCACATAAGCAAACATTTGGTGCCCTATATTCAGCAACAAAAAAGGATGTCGTATTTATTCTGTTGGTCGACTGAACCGCACTTTGATAGACCATCTGAGATGCTAATGAGACAAACGGCTATTTACAAAAGTAAATACTCCAAATATCCCACACCACTCAAATTGTCTCCTTATTCTTCCTACTCTGGACAAATCTTTCAAGCATTTGAGTAAATACTTTGGATGTGATGTGCTACTTAGGCTATCAGAATGGAAAAATCTCATGAAACCTTTTTTAATCTATTTTGAGCCTGAGTGGCTGGAATCTTCCTGTCCATTCAACGACATCATTTGAAAGATCATTATCCTCCTACCACAAAATACCTGTGAAGTAAATGACAACCAGCTAAAATTGTCTAGCTCTGCATGTAGCAGACTAACAAATGTTGTTCAAAGTAATGTCATTTAGGGACAAAAAACACTGCACTTTGAAAGATTAACAATGAGGTTTTTTTTTTAAATCTTCCTGCCCACATTGATGCAAATTCTGCCCTGTTCAACAACTATGCATTGTACACAGAGACTACATGAATAACTCACAACTCTTACTCATTTCAAATAAAAATAAAAAATGAAACCTTAAAGGAAAAGGGAATAAGAGAATTCAAAATTAGAATCACACTTGCTGAATTGTAAATATTTACGATTTTTATCTCACTGTATAAAACTTGGACTTTGAGATCCATTCCATTTAATATCCATTGGTAGGGGGTCGATAGTCCCTACTCACATTGCTATCTCCACGTTTACTACTTTCTCATTCTGTTAGTAATAAAAAGGTGCCAAAGATAATTAAAAACAAACTCAGTCCTAGAATTCATTAAAAAGGAAAATATGATCTTCTAAAAAGCTGTCACATGTAATAAAGCAGTGTTATCTGCTCAGAGTTAGTGATTTCAAATGGATAAGTCCAGAAGAAGAAATCCGCCAAAACGTAGTTAATTGCTGTTTTACAAGGGGAGCTTAAAAATGCAGTAATTAATTGACCTACTGTTTGAGACAATTTCCCTATAGTTAACAATCACTCTTGCAGGAGATGAAAAAGACAGCTCTCTCTTGAAAAAAGAAAAAAAACAAACACAAATGAAATCAATGCAAGCCAATATCGCCTGTCTTTTCCACGTATATGAAGAGTAAAGTACAAAAATAAGAAATATCCTTGGGATGGGATAAATCCAGTGCAACCTCACTGTGGTTAATAGCATTATTTCAAATTAGGAGTGAAATTCTCCCAACACCCTGACATTTTGAATATTTAGCCCTAGGCCTGTGGTTGCCTGGGTAGAGAACTGTGTAATTTGAAATTAATTGTAAAAGTCATCTTGGCGTTGGAGATTTAGAAAAATATATGGGATATATTCACTGTAAGGGTTGTATTCACTGTAAGAACATCTCACTTTCTTGTTCATAACTCTGAAACAAATTGGGCAGAACACCTGCAAATACATATAGGCATCACGTATAAATGCTTCTACTTCTGCTTGTACAACATACAAAGCTTACAAGCACACAGGAACATGGATCCACCAGGATATGAAAGCAGAAAAGCGTGCACTGCAGTGCCCCATGGAAGAGAACTAACGCTCTGAAGAATAGAAGTGTCAAGTTATGCAAAGGACACGTACAGAAAGGAACAGCAGCATGCCTCGGTGTGCTTCCAGTGAAAATCCAGGCTTTTGGAAATGATGTTTTTCTGAACCAGGAATTGAACATCCAGATCTCTTTCCTCCAATTCAAGGACAATTGAATTTTTAAGCACTGTTTATTAATCTTCTCAAGAACTTTTTTGAAAAAGCAATTCTTCTACTGACAGAATCCTTTTTATTCCCTTATTTTATTGATATCATTATATAACTCCAGCAGACAAAAGAGGATTTCACAAAAGAGGATGAGAAGTGGGCATTTCCCTTAAGGATCACATTTTATTCATCTGCTTTGGTTTTTGATTCCTTAGGAGAACTCTGCTATCCCACTGGGGATGGAAGCTGTGCTCATCACTGTTCCCCCCAATGCTCCATGGGCAGCTTCAGTATGCACATAGGACTTCAACAGATATGAATGGAAATGTCGATTTTGAGCCAGCCTTGACAGAAAACTTATGAGATAAGGGTTTTGCAAAAGGCAAATTGTTATTGAAACAAAAGTATGAAAACACTAATAATTGTTTTGTGTAATTTTTCTTGCTCTTCATAAGCGCTTCAACATTTCAGATCAAAAGCAGACCCTAATGGAGAATGCAAATTTCACACCTGTGAGAAAAAAAGCCAAGTGTTAACAGATTAAAAATGTGGGGGAAGTTCTTCAGAAGCTGTGGTTTGTTACTTTAAAGACAAATGGATATACACTAAAAAAATATCCGTGAGAAAAGTCAGAAGTCAGAAATATCCATGAGAAAAGCCTTCTAGAAAGAAGGCTTTTTAAAGCTGTAGAAGGACAGTCACAATAGCCTAATGCAATGGCCAAGACAGATCAATGTAGGTCATTTAGCAATTTAATTCCGTGGATTAAAATGTTACTCATCTATTAATATTAACGAAAATAGATCAGTTTTAAAATAATTTGTTTTGGTGGGTGGTTGGTTTGCTGTTTTTGCTGTTATTCAAGTCAAGAAAAATGAACAAAAATGTAAAAGAAAATGCCAATATACTATAATGACATTTTCACGCTTAAACGTTCCATTATTCACTCTTCTCTTCCACACACAGCATAAATACAAAAAATTGTGTCAATGAATTTTACTTGAATAGATTTATTAAAATATGCAGATAACAGCAAATGTCTTTTTGGTGGGAAATGACTGGTATATGCACGACCAGATCAGATCCTTTAATCAAACAGAAAACGTCAGAGACTGTTCCAGCTAAGGATTAATTGTGCCAACTCAAGTCAGACAAAATATATTTTGGCATTTCTTCTGACAGATGAAAATAAAACAAACATTAGGGATCAGACTGCATCTAACAATATGCAAAATTAAAGAATATAAAAATTTTAAAGTTTTATGGGAGCGCTGATTAGCTTTTGTTCTAAAAGCTGCAAAGAACAGACTTTGCTGTTAATCTTGTTACGTTTCCACTTAGCAAACAAAAACAAGAATCCTTAAAAGCCCTGCTATTCTAACAGGATAATAGATACTGAATGAACGTTACGTACCAGTGGGCTATGCAAAAAAAAAAAAAAAAAAAAAAAAAAAAAAAGGCTTTTTTATTGAACAGAATTAAAACAGTAAAAAGCTCAAATTATCTCTGAGGTCATGTATGACTATAAGCTGATTATAATAAAGTATAAGGCCTATACATTTTTCATTTGAAGGTTAAATTCTCAATTAATTTTTCAGCATGTTGCCATCTCCACTGAGTGCAGTTGCTAATTGCAATAAAACAATAGCTGTCACTGTTTGAATTTGTGTGTTGAATTCAAGACACTGTCAGAGATCTAATAGGCTCATGGGTACTGAAGCCTAGAAAACAATTATTGCATAAAGTCAGAAAGCAAACGTCAGTCTGAGTTTTCAGGTACTTAAAACACTCACAGTTTAAACAAAGCAAACTTGTTATCCTTGATTATTTTTATCCCATATTTTTCAGATTCAGTGACTTAGTGTTGTGTTTGTTTTTTTTTTTAAACGTAAGCACAAGACTTCAACAGCTGACATCCTGTATGGTCTTCAGTAATATGAAGAAGAACATTCAAAAGGCACGTGGAAATATGTTGAAGTTGAGTATCTGAGCCATGTATACCAATAACATGTTTAAAATTATAAATCACTGTAAAATGTGAATTAACTAGCATCCAACTGATCAAGAGTATTTCAGAATATACTTCATTTTGAATCGTGAAGAGTGAGTATAGCCCTTAATGACAATATAAAAGAAACTGGATTATATGTATGATCTCACTTGGCAATCCACTTCTTCAATGCCTCAAAAGAATGCTTACACGATAGCTACCTATTCCACTTTTCATATTTAGCCAACAAGGATTCCAAACTGTTAGTCATGTCATTCCCACTCCCACTCATCCTCTTGAAAAAACTATGAAAATTATTTGAAACTGAGAATAAAGACAAGAAGATGTGCAAGTTTCACTTACGTTCATATCAGAATCAAGAACTCACTTGAAGTTTCACAATGAGCAAATGTAGACATATAAACTTATGTATTATAAACACACACATGCAGTTTACAAACTTGTAAAATTAACCATTCTCATGGAAAAATAACACTTCCATCATATATTTTAATATTTAAGATTTTATATAATACACCTGTGATCAACTGTTATTTATCTCAGAAATTTTACGTGAGTAGACAAAGTAAAGAAATTAAAGCACAGAATAACTTGACTTATGGCTGATCAAAATGCCTGAGCAAGGATGTACACACACTCTCTTAAGCTGCAGTTAATCAAGCCAGCCCAGAGTACTACCACACTTCTGAGTAGCAAGCAGACACAAAAATTACAGAAGGAAAAGCAAGAACAGATGCTAGCACTGGGCTGTTAATTACTCCAGACTCCCTTTAATTCCATTACATCTTTATACAGGTACACCAAGATAATCCACAGTTTCCTCATATTTAGACAACATGGGTCAAATTCCATTACTAACTCCCAGCACTAATGAGAAAAGACGTTCAAGCTTTCCTTATTTTTGAAGCTGACATCCTTCTTATTTACTTATACTCTGTTAACTCAAATAGAATGGTGAGCCAAAACAAACAAACAAAAAAAATCACAAATACAAAAGGGTTAAGATGGGAAAAATCTAGGAACTAAGATTTATGTCCAAAGGTAGGTTCTAATTTTGGATTTTGCATCACTTCAGGAAAGACCTTGCTTTTATAATCTGTCTGCTTCCCTCCATAGCAATGGAAAGGCTTCTCTGCATCAGGCCATTAATCCTGTGACCCTTAAAATATTTCTTTGTTTAAAACTATGAAGAGAGACCTTCACTCAAGCACAGTTGCAATCAATGGAGAAAACATTAATCACTTGAGAAGTGGTGTTTTGAGACATGAAATTGAAATGAATCACAATATGAAAAATGCAATTATTTTTAAGGGCTTTGTTTTGTTAACATTCACTCACTCAGCTCTTCACTTCTGTGTTCTTCGGGGGGAGAAGTGTCTACCCGTTGTTTTGGTGCTCAGTTCATGATCTTCCCATGGCTGAGCTGCCTTCCCATGGGGCCTCACACCAGGCAACACAGGAAGCACCGCAGTTCTGACACCACGACAGCAATCATCTTCCAACCATTACCTGCAGTTTGGCACTTCAATATCACACACAAGCCCGAATCTCCTCTGGCTTGACGGAATGATCATCTGCCCTTCTATGGCTTGTCTGTTTGAAAAAGCTCCAGTGGTAGACCTCAGAAAGTGGACAAATTCAACCCTGTGATAAGTAGTGAATTTATTTGCTAAGTATTTATGACCTATTAGCTTTGAAAAGCTTGTTTATCTAACGGGTGATTCCACAAGAAACTCTAATTGGTATGCAGAGTAACACCTGAGTGAACCATTTCACTGGCACTATTTGGGGAAAAATTAAAAGCCAGAAATGATTTCAGCATGTCCTCTTCCCTGGGAAAGGGTATTCGGAATGGGTGGAAAATGAAGAGGAACACACTGACTTTCCAAATGCTTGACCAGCCTGCTGCAAGTGACATCAGCTTCAATGTTATGAGAGCAGCGAAAATGCCATCTCCCTGACAGACATACTTGTAAACCATTTTCAGAAATTCATCAAATTTTTGAAAGCAGTTCTACTGATGGTAAGTCACAGAGCAAGCTTTATGCAGTGAGGGATCAATTCTCTTGAATAAAATATTGTTTTGTGTTCCTGTAGGTCATTTAACTGGTTGGCAAAGTAGTCTAAGAAATGCGTTGTTTCCCAGCGCTCAAATATCAGGTTCTAATCAGAAAGGAGAAAGTTAGTTTTCTGTTGTGACAATGTCTTTGATCGCAAGAGAAGATTAAGAGCTGAGCTTTCCTTTCAAGCAGTAACAAGGCTCTGGGTTCTTTTCCAGATAGCAGAAGATTTCCCTGAAATTCTTTACTTGAGAGAGGATTTCAACTGTCAGAACCCATCCCTTTTTAAAACAAAGGGAATTTTGTCATGAAAACAAAGAGCAAGCATCCACAGATGGGCCTTACACTGAGATGCACTTTGCTAACTTTTTCAGGAACAGTTCCATTAATTTCTTTGAGACACGCTGCGTGAGCAATGAAATCTGTTTGTGTTAAAGGATTATGGTCTATTTCCTAATAAAGAAAAATAGCCCTATCAGAAGAAATAGCTGGATCGCAAATACAGACTGAGCAAATGATGCCCTCAGCTGGATGCACTAAAGCCTGCTATACAGCAGATCAGTAACGAAAATATGACGACTTTGTCTACAGGTGCCTATCTGTAGGCATTTCTCCTTGGACATCCAAGCTTTCAAAACAATGCTAATCCATCACAGAGTTGTAGAAATTTCTTATTTCTTAAATTTCTTATATTTTCTTATATTTCTTATAAAACCAGCCACAAAAATAAACTTCCACCTTCTTCGTCTGTGCAAGGAAATGAATGGGAAACTGTGACATCTGTACAACCTTCCACTTGCCTTTTTGTGCTTGAAGAACATTGTTAAAGACCATATCCTTTTCCTCTGTAGTTCTTAACACAACCATTAATTTCAATATTTTTTGATCTTGTTCCAGCGTCAAACTTTGTTTGCTTCAGATACAAGAGACAGGAGCATTTCACCTAACGGAGAGCAGTGATACGAGATAGTGAAACCAGCAGTGAAAGCACGAACATGAAAAAACTATCTGTAATCACACTACAGCAGTGTTCAGTAACATGAACACTGACTTTTTGTGTCTCCTAAAAAATGCCAGTTAAAGATTTTGAGGAAATCAGTTTCCATGCAGGTAAAGTTTGCCCACCTAAAGAACTCATGATCTATATAGAAGATACATTTCAACAAGAATGGAAAAATAGGTACTGATTTGCTAACTCTATTTCCTAGCAGTGCTTATATTTGCCCTCTACTACAAAATGAAAGAAGATGAATCCTATAGACTTTTCTCATGCTGATCTTGTCTGTAGAATTTGCCTAATGATTCAAAATTCAGTGTGATGATCCAAAACTTTCAGAACTAAATATGCATAATTTAGTAGCGCTGTATTTGGAGTTTACTGTCAAATTCCTATGCACCTGTTCTGCCATAGCTTTCTTCAACTGATGTTTTTGGATTCCATCGATTTCAATACAGAAATATTTTCTATATTGAAATTTTTTTTATTCTTATTTCCTTCAGTAGACAAATTCACATACGCATGCATTCATATGATATTTTTTGCTGTAGAGATCAAAGGAGTCTTTGCAAAATAATGTACATATTAGTCTTTTTTCTCTGATTTTTAATTTTCCCCTTGCTCCTGCTCTTTCTATTCCCATGCTAAATATATCCTTGGGATCCTGCTGCTGTACTGCAGAATCCTTCCTTTTATTCAACAGGCTGATACACCAAACTCAAAACTTTTTCACTCTTTACCCATCAGAGCTTACAAAGGATTTATAAATGACCATGTGACACCGCTGCAAACCTGCACTTCCTCATTTCATTTACATGTCAAGAAGTCCCACATGCTGAGGAACATCACCGCTAACTAGAGGTCAACTGCAATCACTGAACTAAAAGTTTATATTTCCTTAATTGTTTCCAAATGACATTTAGCAGAAGTAAATTGTTTGCCTGTTTTTGTCTCATTAGCCACATGTGTAATTTCACTTAGGTTAATTAACCAAGTTCCACCAAACAAGCAATCTCAGTTATTCATTCCTTGCAATCTTTCCTTTTCTTTTGACAAGTCAAACCAAGCTTTTGTCTAGAGCCAGTTTGTTGGTGATGGAGGAGGAACTTTAGGTGGTAACTTTTCTTCATTTTATAATTAAACACCTTGATTTGATAAAGTCTGGTGGTGCCAGCTCAGTGTAGCAGTTACCAAATAAGAAATGCAACTGAGAAGAAGGAAAAGGAAGAAGTCATCATGAAGTGTAAATAGAAAAAGTCCACAGGCTAAGAAATGATGCAAGGGGATCACCAGTGAGAGAAAATTTGATCAAGGTGTGCCTCACTGTGTGAAGGATGCTGTTTCTTAGATAAGCTGCAAACTAAAGTTTAGCAAGACATTTTGTTTTGCAAGCAGTGTGGAACTTGCAGCACAAAATATTTCAGCTCAGACTTCAGAATCTTTCATTGCATGTTTCCATAACAGATAGTATCTAGCACACAGCTGTGTCGTCCTCTGGACTTGCTAACCAAAGCCTAGTTTTACGAGAAACACAATGCATGAGAATAAATCAACCAGTGTCTTTTGTCTACAAGTTTTTAATCTCAACCAAAAACTACAAATAAACATCTCACTGCTTCCTGTGGAGCTGTGCCAAGCTCACTGGTACTTTGATATGCAACTTTTATTTGCATATACACAATAGGAAACATGCATAGTAAATAGTATTAAAGTATCTACTCATTAGCTAAGTTATTTAGAGATGTTTTCAGACTAATGTTTAAATAATTGGGCTTTCTTATATACTTTATCAAAGCAACATTTGAGAGGGACTTGGACAGAAAATAAGTTGTTTTTTTTTTTTCTATACTGATTGGACAGCAGCAGTTTACTTATTACAAAGTCATACTTCCGCACTGGAAATTTTAAGTCAGATTGGACAATCACACAATAAAGCAGTTCAATAATTTAGAAAAAAATAGCTTATTCACTACTCAGTGAGCGCACAACAATAAGTCTAAAACTCAGGCTCTATCCCTCACCCCACTGAATATGCTAAGGAACCAAAACAGTTCAACAACTGTTCACTGAGGACATTTTACATTCATTTCTGTACAACTTTGTAAGGAGTTTTACTCAAATATAGCTAAAGCAAATTTTACATTTGCACAACAATATTCAAGCAAAGAGGCATTTGTATCTTTCTGTTTCTCTCCGTACCTCTTCGTATCTGTATAACTCTCAATTCTACTTTAATTTCAGTTGCATGGAGCCAACTTCCAGTTGCCATTTTCACAGTAGCCATAGTAAAACTAGCAAGCCAGTATTCCACCATTTTCTCATGCAGTTTTCATTAGTCTCTGGTTTGGACAACTTTCACTGAAGACTGTGCTTATTTGAGAGCTAGATCACTTCACAAAATAACAACAAAAATACTTTGCACCTGATTTTTTTTCAAAAAGTTAGTTTCATTTCTAAAATTTCCTAATGAAAGGTTATCAGGATGTTTGTGACCATGCTTGGAAAAACAAGCTTAAGAATGCTTTGAGTGGTTCACATACTGAGGAACATGGAAATTGTAAGAAAAGTTAAAAAACTTTGATGAAGGGTTAAGGGCTATTTTGGAAACTGGCAGTCTTCCGCATGCATTCCCACTATGCTGTATGCATCTTAACAGAAGAGGATATTACTGGATAATCCTTTATATGGGATCCATTCCAAATTTACAATATCAAGTAACTCAGGTTGGTGCAAAACTGTAGCCTCGGGGATTATCTCTAGAGATTTGATTGAAGTTCACATTTCTAGAGAAACTTCTTAGCGCGACAATCTGAGAATAAAATATAAGCCAACCTTATTTTTTAACATCTTTCACCTTGACTTTTTCCATGCTCCAAACAGTCTTACAATGAATGGTCTACAGAGCAGGAATAGCAACCTTTACAAGTTTCCTAATTTTACTAATCCTCTGTTACAGTCCAAAAAACTGAGAGTGCTTGATTTGATGCCAGCGTGTCTTTGTTGAGCTTTCTCAAGCACCATGTACTGTAGCATATTACTGGAGTACCAAGACATTTGTTAAAAAGCAAATCCCAGGATTTTTCCACTGTGTACTATTAAGACAGCATTCTAGGTTGCTTTTCTGTTTGTTTGTTTTTGCACACCTTTTCCCTCTTCTGTGTTTCAGTGCACTGAGATGTGACTCCATGACTGCTGTGGCTGTGATATCCTACAATGAATTATTGCATCATACTGCACTTCCATAAATGCAGGCCAGCCATTTAATAAACAAATAACATGCCAGCACTTTCTATAATGGAATTACATGTTGCACCAACAAAAATTAAGTGTAATAAAAAAGAAGGAAAGAACCAGTCTGAGACTTCCAACTACGAAATGTTGAAAGAAGCAAGCAAGCAGTAAGTATAGGAACAGAAACAGTGAGATCTATGTATGTACCTGTGTCAAAACAGGTTGTTATAGCTTAAAGGATATATTATAACATGCTTACTTTCTATTTTCTTTTATTCGTAATGAATAATAAACAAAGTATGAAACCAGTAAGTACCCACATTATTCTCTCCTGAAAACACACCCAAAATTGGATCGTTTCTTCTTTCAAGGTTTTCCTAACCTAGACTATAAATCTTAGCAATTTTAAGTATAAAGGGACAGTTATTCCTCGTCTCACGCTGATTAGGGAACGGTGAAGTCACTGCTGTGTCAGATCCTAGATGGTGTTTACTACCTACATGCCATCAGGGTGTTACAAAGGAATTTGTCTATTATTTAATGACGCCTTCACAAGATGGCCAGAGGTTTTGTTACAGTACTGGACAAGAATTCTGCTTCTGCCAACCAACAGGGAGGAAAGGGGCTTGGGCAAAGAGGGGAATAAGCAGTGACACAGAAGTATGCTTTCCTGGACTCTTGCTTTCAAAACACTTCCAACAGAATCACACTGCTAATATATTTTTATAACTCCTCTTAACACAGATAAACCTGCTCACATAACCTCAATGATGTCAGAGCTCTGCAATCACTAATGAAAAATAAATTGATTGGCATTTATCAAATTGTCTGAAATATGCATATGAATAGCACTTAAAGAATATCTTTCCCAAACCCACGTCACTAAACTCTTATCCCTTTTCTCCCCTAGATGCAGAATGTTAATTATAGACTCTAATACCCCAAGCAGAGACACTCTTCAAGAAGCCTCATCCTTTTTGATTCATTCATTCAATATTCCTTTCAGTTACAAACCTTTCAGTGGAACACTTCATATCATAGGAATTTTAATTATTCTAATTATGAATTTTATTTCAATTGAATGGCAGCTGAGCAAAGTGTGTTTGAGTTAATAGTTACACCCATTAGTTGTTAAAGATTGTCAATAAGGCTTAAAACTTTCCCATTCACTAGTGTTCCTACTCTAAACTTTAGAAAAAAATGCTAAAAGATTGTAACAATGTCAAGTAAAAGCATCCTCAAAATATACACAAAAGTAGTCATTTTCAATGGCATTATTATGTAGAAGCATCACACCACTCATCAACAGCATTTTAAGAGCTCATTGAAATAATAAAGTGGCTACAGTAATTTCCATTAGAAGGTTTATAAATAATATCTGCTGTTTGGTACATTAAGAGAGCACAACTGTGTAATAACTGAAATGTCAGCATATGTTCCTTGTGAAAGTTTCTCCTTCAGAAAGCAGGCATCTGTCTTACCGCAGGAAGAACGTACCATTTCCATCTCCTTCTGCCTCCGTGGTTGAACTGAGGACCAAAATGCTGCTCACTACTCCTATTCAATTGTCCCTCCAAACTAAATAAAGCCATATGCAAGAAATACAGTGTTTCCTGAAATTGTTTCTGTAAGCACAGTGTCTTAAAGAAAAAATACACACACATACATTGCTTACTTTGTTATCTTTCTCATTTTTGATCAAGCGAAACCCAGAAAGAGACAGGAACAAACGTGGAAAAGTTAACTTATTAAACTGTCGAGGTCTGATAAAACTACGCTGCTCCAGCAGTACAAGAAAAATATCATGAAGTACCTATTCTATTACATCGTGTTATAAAAGAGGCTTTTATTGTGTAGAAATACATACTTATGATGAGTTTCCACTATATAAGGAGATCTTTTCTTTGGAAGCTGACATTCTGGGCAAGTGTTTTAGTAGTGCTGGTGTCTCTAGTTACTTTACTGATACATGTTATCTTAATATTAGCAGATCTTCCTTCAGAGCCCCTTGGATAGAGTATAAAATCTTACTATTTGTGAAACTTAGACAATAATTGTTTTCTGTCAGAGATCCAAAACTTCAGTTCATGATGCAGACAAAAAAGAACGTGCTGAAATGTTCCATTGTAAATCTGTGACACCAGGAAGGAAAAAAGTTTAATCTCATAAGTTAGGCATGCACTGCTGCTCTAGCACCAGCCCTTCAGTAGGTGACCAGAGTTCTTCTGCACATAGATAACTGGTGGAAATGTTTACAGTAAATATACATCGACCTTCATCTTCCTTGCTTCTCCTAGTTGGCCTGACTGACACAAAGTACTGCGTACTATGGTTTATTACCAGTGAGTTTATGGGTGTCTGATATTGACCACCTTCCTCCCAAGCCAAATCTCTCAGGTTCTGATTTATCAGAGGATACATTGAAGAAAGGCAGCAGAATATTTGACTGTGAAATATAGTATGATTGAACTCTTCTCAGTCTCTGAAACATTGCACGTCTAAGGGCGCTATGGTTACTGAAAGCTGATGAGTTCGGTCCTTTGTTTTGTTTTTAATACGCCAAAATAAAGTTCTTTATAGTTTTCTGATATCTAATCTAATCTAAGCCCCATGTATTCGTGAGGAGAAAGAAACAAGGAATGGAAAGAGAATTCAATATTTAATACAGTGCACTGCCTTGGGATGAGATCTGTTAAGTCATTTTCTACAGCCAGAATTTGTCAAGCAGTTAAGAATAAGATTTTAAGTAGCTGGTGTTCCAACCAAAATTTTGTAATACTTCAAGGTAAACTTCTACAGCAGTATAATACAAAGATCACACAGGTAAATATGTTTCCCTGTCTTCCCTGCCACTATTGTACCTGCATATCATAGACATGCTGTCTGAATGTGAGTCAGAACATGAAAGGTGACAACAAAAGAATTTCTCTTAGCCCAGCATTTTGTTTTGAGAAAAGTCTCTAAATTCTGGTACATCAACTCTATCAAGAAGACAAAAATTTGATTTAAGTTATCCTTACGCACGTTTCCTCAGTGAATTTCCAACTAACATAAATTTACTATTGTTACTAATGAAAGTGGTCAGAAATTGATCTTTCCTACCTAGGAAAGATCCCAATACACAATAGAAAATTGGGGGAAGGAGCGAGGAAAATTGCTGGTTTAATGACAGACAGAAATAATTAGTAAACAAAACCATATCCGAGCTTGTTCCTTGATGCTAAGAATTAGGAAGCACTGAGTTTGTGCTGCATCACCACCCCAGAACTGAGATGACAAAAGACTCTTACAGATGCCTGCACAAACATTTTACACATCTTCAACCATCCTTCATCCTTTATCATACATTTAATTGTCTTGTGCTTCTAAGCTTCCAGCAAGACTGAAAGGAACCACAATACCAGTGCTCTCACACAGAAACAACTTCAAGCTTCAACAGACCTTGGAACAGGCAGAATGGTTGACACTGCAAAAAATACCATCCCTGTAATGATAAGTCCTCAGAACTGAGTTTTATATCATCTGATCCATTTGTTTGGATGTACCCTAAAAAGTGAAATTTCCTGATTCCCATCAACACTGTGTTGAAGCAAAGATCTGCATAAAGCATAGCCATGCAAACTCAAAGGGGAGGTCCAGGTTAGATATTAGGAGGAAGTTTTTCACTCAGAGGGTGGCGGCACTCTGGAACAGGTTGCCCAAGGAGGTTGTGGATGCCCCATCCATGGAGGCATTCAAGGCCAGGCTGGGCAGCTTGGTCTGGTGGTTGGCGACCCTGCACATAACAGAGGGTTGAAACTAGATGATCATTGTGATCCTTTTTGACACAGGCCATTCTACATGCAAACAAACAAACAAACAAAAAGGATTATAAAGAATTATACCCAAATTGGAACAAATTTTAATTAGTCTGAAAGCTCTTTATGAAAAACAACTGCAATGTTAGGGCTGTCAATGAAAATATTCTCCAGTGCTTTAAGAAATTACAGAATTTTTTCATCCTCCCAACTAATTAGGATGACGGTTCAGAGTAGGAAATACAGCTGTTTTCTTGACACCTTTAAGTTCAGCTACAACTGAACTCCATTTTGTTGAACTCTTTCCATGCTTGTTGCAATGGCAACAGACTTCAAACACAGAAAAACACCCACTTTAATTAACTTTTACTCCTTTCCAGGGGGTGTTAAAGGAAAACCAAGAGCTATTACAGAGACAAAGTGAATGAGCCTTCCAGGCAGCAAAGGCTATTACATTCAATTGTTTGGCAACACTTCTATTCAAGACTAACAATTTCAGAGACTTATGTTCTTAATAGAGCAGACTAAAACTCTTCTGATGAACAGTTTTCCATCAGAAACCGCTGATTTTCTGGATCAAAACATTCTATGGGAATGTGTTTATTCCACTAAAACTTTTGATGAAAACCAGGCAGCCTAGCTGGAGGGCTGGCAGCTCAGCTTGGAAGGCAGCCTGCCACAGTCAGGCTGGCAGGGAAGCAGGCAGGCTGCTGCCCTGTGAGTCCCCAGCCCAGTTGGCTTGTCCCCTCCTCTGATGGGTCAGGCAGATTATGCGCTATAATGATATTTATTATGAAAGCAGTAAACACTTAGAAGATTGAAACAGGATATTTCAACCTTATAAAAAATAAATATGCCAGCACTGTTAGCATAAAAATCTGTTCTATTTTTACAGAAAGAAAAATTTAGAAATTCTCACATAAAGAATATTTACGGTTTTGCTCCAATTGAAAATTATGCCAAGCAAGCCAAACACCAGTATTTTTGCATAAAGGAGCTCCAGGTTTGGACCATGTTGAGCTACACACAACTCCATGCTAATGGAAAAGACATAAAAGCTATGGCATTTCTGCAATAATTACCAGAGTTTGAAGATAGTTACTATATTACTTTTCCAAAAACACAAAGAACTTTTCAGTTTGGTAAAACTTAAGGACAGAAGTTAAAGAAGAGTTTTTGCTCTTTACTTGCTGATTCTGAAGTGATATACTGAAAATAAATAAATAATCTCCATAGCTACTTTGAGTTGCACTGGCAGGACTCAAAAACCACATGTTCAGAGCAGCCAGCCACCATTACTTTTTTCTCTAACAGCCCCCATGATTACCTGGACTGTTTATTCACATGACAAGGAATGCGTGTCTAGCAATCAAGCACAGCATCCACTGTCACATCTCACACAAACACAATGAACCATCTGACAAATGAGTTTCACATACTGTTTTCTGATGAGTTACATTCATAATATCTAATTGTGCATCCCATAAAGCAGCACGGAAAACTGTTTTGGACACGTGACATGCACATCCAGGATACACAGACAACACGCCAAAGAGAAACACCTCCATGGCCTGCTTAAAAGGCTAGATATTACCATCTTCAACTTAATGATATTTCTTATTCAGTCATAACAGAAAGAGGAAATATATTGACCACACTTAAAACTACAATAATTATTAACTTAATTCCCAAAAACCCTACAGAATTTTTTCCTAGAATAACTACATTTAAAAATTCCAGTAACAAAATATACCTTCTCTGTTACTTAATATTTTTTCTTCATTTATTTTTTACTGTGCTGAGCCATGTACCATTTTGGGGCACTTTTGCATGGGATCTATTTCAGCATTATTATGTTGTACAGTCAAGTGCCATGAATAAACTGAACAGATCCAAGAGGATACAAAGACATTCAACCCAAGATACACTGCACCACTGATGGAAGACCTCTGCCAGAGATATCTTCTACGAATTTGATACTACCATTACAATCATCTCCACAAGCATTAAGCAGCAGTAGCAGAAGCTTGCATTTAGAGAATTAAAAGCTGACTTTGAAACAGCAATAACCTGTTCTTGCCTCACCTATGCTAGAAGTCGAATGCTTTTCCTTTCTTAGAAAACCCTTGATTCTACAACATTCAGAAATCAATGCTACATTCACAATGTTTAAAAATAACTTTGCCTTACCACATCTAGCATTTTTAGTCCTTGTATCGCAAGCACTATATATAGCATGCACAAACGTTGGAAAGTTAAGGTGACACAAGCATAACACAAACAGGACATATAGATTAGGGAGTATTTATAGACTGAAAAAGAAATAACTTGCCAATTCTGCTCGATCTACAAGACAAGGACAAAACTGACACTTCTTTTCCTGCATGCCACATACACAGAATCACAGAAGTATAAGGTGAGAAGTGACCTTTGGAGATCCTCCAGTCCAACCCCCTGCTAAAGTAGTTCCATGGAGTAGGTTGCTTGGGAAGGAGAGAGCAAACAACCTGTTGTGATAAGAGCACTTGGTACAAGAACAAGCCTGATGTAGAGACTGCCACCAATTAGCATTGCATCCAAACACAAAAGGGCAAAAGTTTCAGAGTACATATGGTTCACGAAAGATGGATTACTGTGAAGACAGAAAACAAGCACTTTCTATTTTCCCAAATAAAACACCATTACAAAGGAAATCAGTGAAGGATGGAGGGTGATGGAGGCCCAGGCTGCCGCCCAAATACAGCAACGGACTGTGAGGTTGCCATCCAAGGGGTTGTGATATCAGCTAGAAATGACAGCAACATCGCTGACCTTAGCTGCATAAATTCAGGCACTGGCAGAGACCAGCGTGGACTCCAGTTAAGCACAGCTACAAGACTTGGAATGCTGAATGAGGACTAGGTTGGGTTGTGCTGCGGGGTTGCCGGGAGCACTTCATGTTACCCATCCCACAACATTACTAGTGTTTCTCCAAATCTGCCTGGTTCAGGCAGCTGAGCCTGCACAGTGTCTGTTCACAGCAGCAGAGATGAGAGGTGTGTGGAATTGGCCCTGGGGGAGATACTGGGGAGCTGGGACCGGGAGGATTTGCTGCTGACGGACTGGGTCATCATTGCAGCCCTTTCAATGTCCACTGCTGCCATCACTCCCTCTTTTATCTCTAGCATACCCAAAATTTATCAGAAAACCAGACATATTGCTTACATGGTGGTTCTGCCATGTATTGTTGCATCGGACTTTCATAGCAAGGTTTGGGTAACAGGGGAGCATAGAGACAACTAGAAGAATGGCAGAGACAAAGTACTATAGGCTGACCACAGCTCCCATTCCCTGTCCCCCTGCACCACCAGGGGGAGAAGGAAAAAGAGAGTGCATGGGGGGGAAGGTGTTTCTTACGTGCTCACACAGAGTTCTCACACTGCTCTATCCTGTTAGCAATATGGAGGTTCATGAGTTTTCTTGCCTATGCTGAGTGTTTTGTCACAGACAGTAATGGATGAGTGATGTCCTCATCCTTATCTGAGTACATGAGCTTTTTTTTCCCCCATATTTTCTTACCTTTATCTTTTGAGTAGAGGAAGTGCGAGTGAGGTATGGTGGAGCTGAGCTGCCTATTGGAGTAGAACCATCAGTCGAATAATAGGAAGAACTGAAGTAGCAAAAAGAAAATATCTACTCCAAATTACTAACAATGCACCAAGTATTGGTGATAGACACAGAATAGTCACAAAGTGCAACTTAAAACCCTATAAAACTGCAATAGAAAGAACTTCTAATTTAGGTACTTTAAACATGCAAGCAAAAAGGTAAATACTTCTCCTATGTAGCACTTTTCTCTGAGTAAATATTGAGTGAAACCTCTTATCACAAGTCTAAATCTTCTAATAAAGTCAAGTTAACTCTAGAGTTGATCACAGTCAGACTTGTGGAACCTTAAGAATAAATGTTATGAACATTTCAAATATCAAGAGATATCATGAAACTGAGTTAGTATTGATTTTACTTCACTTAGTAAACCTTGATTTTCCAATGAGAGCTAACGTACAGTGTTACTGTACATCACTGAACAGCTCCCACCAAATCCACTTCACTGTTTTCAGACTGCAGGACAGGGCAGTGGGATGTTTCAGGCATCTTCCTTCCACCCAGGCAGACAGATACTGCTCAGATAATGAAGGACAGATTCACATCAGCTGAGGAGCTCAGATGGTGCTCATACTCCTCTCCATGGCTGCCCTGCCCATGCAGACAAAGAACAAGTTTCCTGCTCAGGAACCAAAACCCCAACCAAGTAGTTCTGCCAAACCAAGTAAAATGCATTCTATTGCTAACACCTGCCTTGTACATTAATTTGTACCAAAGTTAGAGTGAAATCTCAAATCTTTATTTAGCACAGATGCATGATATGACGATGGTGTGCCCTCTCTCTAGTGGTCAGATATGGCAGATATAGTGTTTTTACCAAGAAACACAAGTGCAAATCCTCGTTTCTTCGTCCATATCAATAAAGTCATGTCATTTGGGATGTTTTGTGGCAACACAAAGCAGAATTTACCCAGAGGTACCTACTTTGAAACCTGTTTAGCTGTTAAGCTTTTTTCTTCCTTCCACAAGCATAGAGGTCTGTGCTTTTCCAACAAGTTTCCGAGCATAAGTAGATTCATAGTTAATTTTGGTTTAGAAAAAAAAAAGGAAAAAAGAAAAAGAAGTGATAACTGCTAAAGTTACCCGAAAGATTACACCAGGTGCTGTTTTGGAGGTGTTACTTCTACTGTGGTACACCACTAGTTAAAGTGCTACAGAGCATCTAACTGTTGGGCATGACATGAAGGAAACAAATTCAATCAGATTTACCACCAGCAAGGCAGTGCCAGTTATCTGAACTGAGACAATGGAGTTTTGTGATTAGAATTTTATTGATTAAGCTGCATAGGGCTCTCTTGTGGGTTTCTGTCTTTTCTTAATCCAATACAAGTTTTAGTGGCTCATTACTGCCAATTGGGAAAGACTTTAACAATTTATTGAATGCTCATGATGAACAATGCAAACTCTTAGGAAGTGCAGTATTAATTAGATATCAGATTCTAAGTAAACTCAGATAATGGATAAACAAGTACAAATAGTTTTCGTACTTGTACTCAAGTTTTCCATGAATTTCCTTCATGAAAGGTGAATTTGGTAATCTTGGGACAACATTCACAGAGGTGACTCAGTTGATAACCCCCAGGATTTTCTGGCACGGAATGTTTTTCTGATTTTAAGTGGATTGCTTTTCCTCACGTAAGTCAGGATGTATTTATTCATATATAAAAAACTTTAAAATGACTTTAAAGCAGTTTTTTCTTTTACTTTTACTTGAACAGCAATTATTGGTACCTCTTCTATTTTGTCCATTTTTTTGTTGTTGTTGTTGGGTTTGGTTTTTTTTTTTTTGTTTTGTTTTGTTTTGTTTTTTTGAAGGACATGAATGCAACAAGCAGATATACTTACGACTATGTATATAAAAATATAAAGATACTAATTAAGTAGCAGAAACATTAAGATCTTGTATGGTCTTGCTGGTTTCATAACCAGCACTTAAACAGACCATAACAGACATGAAGTGCATTACATACAGAGAAGGTATTCAGTGCTCACTATTCTGGCTCCTAACACCTACAAATGCTCAGCTCTCACACAGAATTATTTTACTTACTCATCCACTAAAGTACATCTTTGGCATATCAGACTGGATGCTATTATCCCATAATGAACAGTAATAAAGAATTAACTGGAGCAAAACCTTCTTTTCCCCTCACCCAAACACCTGTTGCTTCCCCTACACCTATCTACTCCATGACCTTTCAGAAGTCTCATTTAACAGAACTGCTTAGGCATTTTGATAAACCATTTTTTCCATGGGAAAAAACATTTAAAAAAAAAAAAAAAATCAATTTTGGAAGAAGAAACTATCACAAAAATGTATTTATGGACACCACTTTTATCTGTAAAATTCTTCAGGCTCAAAGGGAATTTCTAGTGAAAAGTCAAAGCTGAAAATAGCCAGCAATCCAGCAGTTAGGTTATGATATCACTGTGCTTCCCAGCAGGAATGAGAATCAGCATGCCTAACATTTGAAACGTATGTCTCAATCCATGGGCTTATTGACTTTCTGCACCTTTTGCTATCTGCTTTTTCACTGATAGACAAATAAAATTAAAGGCTTATTTTTTCTTGATGTAGAATAAAAGCAATTTAGAACATAGTGGAAATCTTGCTTTCCAGCCACTTAGTTTTCACTAAATTAGATGCTGACAGGATGGTGCAATTATTATTCATTATGTATGCATATTTGTTAATACAATCTTTTTCTATGCAAATACAGAGAAGTAAATTCATTCACCTCTACCGAGGCAGGACTACTTGAAATACTATTTTAAAATTTCGCCCCAAAACATCATTTTTTTCCTTACAGCATATGTCCAAGCCAAACTATGCATGTGTATTTATATATGTGTAACCCACACATAGACGTCGCCAAATTCTTACTGGGAAAAAAAAAAAAGGCCCCCAGACTCTGAGAAATAGCACAAATAAGGCTAAAGAACAAGAAATAGCATGAAGGCTGTTTGCAAAACCAAACGCATGTACTGTTCTGTGGTAAAGAACATCTTTGTACATCATCCTCTGAATATTAGTGATAAGCAATATAAAGTTTCCTGGCTTTGTTAAAGGTTTTCTTGAAAGCAGACCACAACTTATAGCAACACCAAGCATAGTTTTAGTGTGTATATGGAGTGCAAATGCAAATGGGGATCTTTCTGATGTCACATATCTCAGTTTGTAGCACCATCTCATGAATCCGCTATATAATACAAACACTGCGTGTAAATGAAAACGAGGCAGGGAAGCTCATAAATCTATTATGTGTTCTATCATGAAACCAGCTATCAGCATTAGTAAAATCCCCAGAAGCACAGCCATTGAGATATATTTATTATCAAATACCAATATCTGTTCTATAATTTAACACTGACACTAGTTTTCTAATGGTGAACCTCATTTTTAGTTGTTGCTTCTTTCACCACATCTTTCTCTCTAAAGGGACACCTATTTTTCTAGCATCACGTGCCTCATCATAAAGAGAATAAGAGCTCTGCTGTCCTGCTGAGGAAAAAAAAGATTTAAATATCCTCAAAGATATCCCTTAAACATTAAAACCTCTAAATTGACTGTAAAACCATATTTCACACAAACATCATCATGAACAAGGAAAGTCCTTTGATACATGCACCAAGTCTCCAAGGAAAACACAGAAGCTAACGTGGAGAATGTCAGGAAGAGTAGGTATTAAACTGACCTCAAATTGAAGGCAATGGAGAAAGACTGCTTACTTTTTTGATTCTTCCTAGGTTTTCACTATTGTTTTTTTGTTTCCTTTAAAGAAACAACTTTTTTTTTTCAATCTGTGCATTTAGCAGGGGACTCAAAAGGTACAACAGAAGATCTCTTAACATTGCCCATAAAACATCCAAGCTCAAGTCCGTACGTGTCCTTCCCATTCCATCGAACTTGTCCTAAAAAGTTCAGTACAGGCTGTAAATAGCAAAAGTCATATCATCCTCCATTTTTAGCTCTAAAATTTTCCACTGCTCCCTGGCCACTTCCTCCCTAATCAGCATCCTATGCCAAACTGGAGATCCAATTTATAAAATCTATGATACATGGAAAAACACTCACTGTTAAGTCAGTGTCAGATATGCATTTCTACGGAGTTTTATATTAAGGAAGAAAAGTTTTCATCCTTTGAACTTCAATCAATATACTCTCCATGCACTTTGAGTAAATTTCTGTCTTAGCTCAATTTGTCAAACAATTTTATATGACAATATCTTCACTCTTATCATTTCTTTCTCTAGATTTAATCTCATTGTCTGCATGCAGATGAGTGACTTGGAGTGCTCAACCAAACTAGGATTCTGGAGTTTTACACAAAACGAAAGAAGCGGCAGCATTACAAACATAACCAAAGAAACCAGCACCTCATAGTTATTAAGGAGAACGAAAAGGAAAAGGTAACTTAAAAACAACTCAGTCTTTAGTCCGTTTTACAGACAATGCTATCAGAATGGGAAACAGATTTTATTAAGTAATGACCAAATGATAAAAATAATAGTATTATCGAGCCCATTATTTAAACAGTGTACTATAATTGGTAAGAAAAGTCAAGCACAGCCTGATTCTGCAATCTTCCTAGACCTTCAATAACCTTCTCTTCTTTAAATTCATCACATAGGCTCATATCAGCCTCCAATTGCCTGACTATCCTACAGTTTTCTCCACAGCACTTTGTCCACATGCTGAAGGTAAAAACGCGATCTCATTTAAGCCACTAGGATTAGAGGCAATGGAGCATATCAAGAATTTTTCAACAAAATACATATAAAAAAGACTATTTTCCTCAAAGAGAAACAACTTCTGCAATATAATTGTTTCAGATTTAGGTGTGCCTAACTTAAGGACACAGCAACAGTGATAAAGGTTTGTCATTCCCTCTTGCAGTTTGCTATTATGTGCAGCTTTGCACAGATATTAACTATAAGTAAGAATTATAAGGAAGATCCAGATACTACTCCCCTCATTTCAGACAGCACGCTGTCTCTAATATCTCTTGGATTCCATAAATTTATTCTAATAACGAACTTGCCAGTGAGCCCATCTGCAAATTCCAGAAAGCCACACACCACAACATCCTTATTTTCTTTTTGTCGTTCTGCTAGACGCCTTGATAAGTTTGTGCTGACAAAAAAAATATGTCTAGAACCATTAAATGATGGGTGCATCACACTCCATAAGATCTTGCAAGAATCTCCAGATTTCTGGAAAGGACATCATTAGATCCTGCTAGACTACATTGAGAGAACACAGTAATAGAAATCATTAGAGCACAGACAGATAACTCCTACGAGAAAAACTTGCTTTGAATTACATAGATGACTATGTTATCATTATCCCCTGTACTAGAAAGACACACAAAGACCATGCATGTCAGAAGAACATGCTTTTTTCTTTTATAAGGCTAGATTATGCACAGACATTTAATAAGCACAAAGCAAACTGATGAACAACTGAATAATTAAAATGGACCAGCATTCATTGCATAACAAAAATTGTAAGATATTTAGATATGCTTGAATTTCAGCTATTGCAGATTTCTTGATCACCCCAGTGTTGACTGGTCATCTGACACTTGCAACTGCTCAGTGACATGTTAAAGGGTTTTTTTTTTAGAAAATTATACTATGGGTTACTAAGATCTTACATATGCCATGTGAAATAAATGCTTATCCTGACAGATGGGCTCCAAACTGCTCTCTTTTGAAGCTGAAACGGCCATGCTGGGCTCCCGTTAGAGACAGCTTTGCCCTCATGGAAGCAGCAGAGTGGCAGCACACAAAGCACTGCAGGGCAGGAGCACGGCACCCACTTCCATTCCAGTGGGTGTAAACAGAGGAGGGGGAAAGAAGGAGAGAGAGGCCTGAGACCAAAAATTAAATCAACAGTAAAGAACAGTAAAGCGTCAGCATCGAGTTCAAGGTCCACTCTTCAGGAACTAGATAGCTCTCCGATCTAACTGCTGCTGTTATACTTCAGCTCCCACTGAAATCACCTGTTAAGACAGCACTGCTTTCTACATTCTCCATGCTTTTTGTTAAAAAAAAAAAAAAAAAAAAAAAAAAAAGTGGGAAACATGAAACAAACAGTTTACCAATTCCTAAAGATAGTGCTGATGAATTTTTAATGAATAAACGTTGAGCTTACTCTCTAAGCTGTAGATCTCTCCCTAACTTTCACCTTTAAAAAACAACAAAACCAAAACAGGGAAATAGAATATTACTAATTTCTCATATAAAGAAACCTTTCTCACTTCAAAGTTTTACAAATCCATATTATCCTTTGAACTAATTTCTCAGATTGCAAATCATTCCTTTGCATTTATGTTGTCAGACACACACCATAGCATTAGGCCTAAAAGATAGACAGCAGCAATGCTCCAAAGGCAGCACAGCAAGCAAGAAAAACAATTAAATTTAGTATGTTTACAAGTGATAGCCTGCTGTAAATAACTATGTCAAGCAGATCTTGCTGAGGGAGGGCGGGATCAGAATCTTGATAAGAGCCGACTGCAAGAAAGAAGGAACAGCAATTAGCAACAGGCTACAGAAGGCAGAGCTGAGCCAAGAAAAAACAGAGTGTAGCCAAGGTATGGGATAAAGAAAGATAAAGGAAAAAAATAAATTAGAGAAGAAACATTAATGAGCTTGACTGGCGGCAGTCAAGGTGAAGGGGCAAGGTAGCAGATCACGGGTCATTTTACTCTGCTGCTTTGCATTTCCTCTATAGCTTTTTATTCATCTTCCCTAAAAAACTCAATTCTTCATCTATTTTCTTATTTGCAGCAGATTACTACATGCTGTAAACACTGAACCTGAAATACCCAGACTGGGGAAACTTGCAGTTCCACTAAGTTTCTTCACAGAATATCCTGAGTTGGAAGGGATGCACAAGGATCACCGAATCCAACTGTTGGCTCCATACAGTACCACCCAAAAAATAAGTCCTCTGTCAGAGAGTGGCGCCCAAACACTTTCTGAACTCCAGCAGGCTTGGTGCCATGATCACTGCCTCTGGAATGCCCATTTTAATCTACAATGGAATTATAAACAATGTGTCTGACTGCATGCAAGACTGCAGGCACTGAGAGGCATTTCCACCTTACACTCAGGATCCCAGCATTCTCCTCCCTGACCACGGGCTGGTCACCCAATATCCACCAGCACAGAAATGGAATGTAGCTGATAAATAAGCCCCAAGTGCTCTCTCTTCCAATGGCATCTGATCATTGATGAGTGTGGAGTACTTAAGAGTAAGAAAAGTGGAAAGTGATACAACAGATGCAAGGTTTCTATTTTAGTAGCAAAGTCTGGCATTTTGAGATAAAAATAATAGAAGTAATATTCACTATTAAATGCTTTGTCAGCACAGTCATTAAAAATAACCTCATTTTACTCTATATTTATAATGACTTTCATAGAATAAAAAAATCCCTACAGTTCTCAAATCTTAAACTGGCTGATAAAACTCTCACCACAAGAAAAGACTACAACGATGAATAAAAGCTCAGTTTACTTTGCAGTATCAAACATGACAGCATCACGACTATTAAGAAGTTCTCCATAAATCTGCATTGTAAACATTGGAAGCTATGCAGTCATTCTGATGATCAAAATAATCCACCAATTTTCACGTTCAGCTCTTAAACAATTAAAAGATTAATTCTTCCAAGTTTCTCTTTCACTAAAATGTAAAAAAAAAAAAAAAAAAAAAAAAAACCACAACCATCACCACAGAAAACCAATTTCCATGCTCATTTGAACTCAAAAGAATTTTTTTTTGCGTTCTGCAAATGATCTTCAGTATGACATTGTACAAGATGAAATGATCTATGCAACGTGATGTACCTGCATTCAGAGGAGAAAGAGAGCCACAGGATGCAATGACAGCCAGACCTAAAGCACTTTGTTTATTGGAGATTCTTCCCTGCCATCTGCATCTTGTCTTTACAGTGCAGAAGTACTGTCTCACCTGCCCTTGAACAGATATAAATTCTAAAATACAACTAATGCACATCCTTTTTAAACAGTTACATAGATTCTCATTTCAAAGGATGTTTTAGAAACCATTCTCCCTTACAAAACATTACCATAGGTTTCTTAAATACTCCTGAAATAAAATTTGTCTCACTACAGTCACAGCATTACTCTGTCTACAACAGCTAGTATCAGCTGCCTTGCTTTGAATCAGAAACTGCTTGCTGCTAATGTGTTTTTTCTGGGGTATAAACATTACAAATCATAGAATAAAATCAACATAACGTACAAGGCAATTCAAATCTTAAACTGAATGTTAGAAAATCTGCAGCTCTCCCTGTAAGTACACTCTTACAAGGCCAGAAGATTTAAGGATTCTACCACATCTACTGTTCGCACACTGGAATATGTCAAATATATCTTTATTTAATGATATTGGTCAAAATTCTATGTTTTAATGCTATTCCACAAAGAAACAAACAAACAAACAAAAACAAAAAAAGCAAGACATCAAAGAGTAAACAACTGGCCATCTTGGTATGAACTGAAAATGCATGAATCTTTGCTTTTTCTAATCTAGTTTCATTTGTTATTTTGCTGTTAGAAAACTCAGTTTTCATCTTTATATATTTTTAGTCCAGATGGATTGCAGGCTTAGATAACAACATAAAAACTGGTTAATCAACTTTCATGCCATATTTATGCTGCAACAGGGAGATTTTACTGTTGCCTGCAGTTTACCAGCTCATACTGTGGAGTAGAGCCAGTGTTTTATGTACCCTTAAAACGGCAAGCTGCAGCCCACTCTCAGTGACCCTGCCACTAACAACATCATTGTTTCCTGAAGAGTGATTCAGTTGAATTTAATTCAAAAATATGCAACCTCTTTACAGGGAGTAGAATTCTACTCAACTTACGAAATTTATGAATTTTCATTTCTACTGGTTATCTTGTGTCAAACAGTATAAAGACAAGAAGCGTTTATCTCCTAGCTATGGTGTCATTACCCCCATCCCTAATGCAAGCTCTTGGTTGTATAAAATACCTCCTTCACAAGAACTGTACTGTAACTGTGGCTGTGATTATCATATTTGGATGGTTGTATCGCTTTGGCTTTACTTGTCTTATTTGCACAATGTGCTGGAGAACTTGGATAGAAAAACCTGTTGAAAGCTGGTATGGCATTCTGTGTTTTAAAATGAGCATTTATGGCAGCAAGTAACTTCGTAATTAAAACCAAATGCCCTGGTTGCTCAGAAAAGTGAAAACTGATAGCTATGGCTATTTGAACCACACTAATTACATATAGCTTGCAATTAACACTGTTACTGATCAATGATGATGTATCATGCATCTTGCCTATCTACATGACCACACAGTAACATAAAGGGGAATAAACCTTTCAGCAATTGACCTTACTGCATCACCATCACTTTAGCACTGGCACCAAACCAGTTTACCTAAATCCATAATGCCACACTGTTTTATTCTGGCTTTTGTTAAATATCGTGTGAAACCTATCAAGTGCCTATGGAGATTATATGTGGTAAATAATTTATATGTTAATTAGTTTAATAAAAGTAAATACTGGAAGGCTTTTTGCCATATACAAATGTGCTTTATTTATCATAGAACATAGATGAACCATACTGACCCGGCATTAAAACTTTCTGTACACCACAAAAACTGCTTTACAAAATGAGTAATATGCTTTATCCCCAAAACCTTGTTCTTTAATCAGTGATTACCTTTTCTGGTTTTCAATTTCTCTGCCATCAGAACACAGAAGAGACTGAGCTAATTTAAAAGGCGGGTTGCTCCATTAGTTTAAAATACAGTGACAATTGTTACCTGTCACTGCATTTTATTACAAAGCATTACACCACTACCAATTATAATAATAAAAAAAATTGCATTTATAGTTTAAAAGTAACTAACATGGGAGGTTACAAGCTCATTGGCAGAGCAGGACTGAGTATTATTTATGGGAGAACGGAAAAGCACAACAACCTACAATCATAGTTGTGTGGGAGAGAGAACCTGAACTGGATCAAAACTTGTACACGTTACAATGAACGACAGAAGCAATGGTTTATGCAGGGTGCAAAGGAAGTCACTAGAAGAAATGCTTTCTCAAACAATCATAAACAACTTTTAACCACATGGCTATGAAACTTGAGAGAGATGCATCAAAGTCTTCAAAATCGCTTAAATCCCTTCCTACATCAGTTCGTGCAGTTTCATCTCCCTGCTCTTTTCCTCACAGTACTAATCTCTTACGTTGCATTCTTTAAAGCCAGCCAAGGCAAAGTCATAGACTGTCAATCACTAATCTGGAATTTACAGCATTTTACTATCACAACCAATTCTATCTTCAGAGCTTTTAAGAAGCTGCTTCTGCTTATACCAGAACAGTTATTTCCATTACTCCACTGCTTGTATTTCACTACACTCATTTCAGTTTAATATCTTTAGGTACAATTCAATTAATTGCCATTAATCCCTTTAGAAAAGGATCCTAACTGGAAAAAAGTACTTATTAGCAAACAAACAGCATTTTAAGTGGCAAAAATAAAAAGTTGCTTTAAGTTTATTATCACAGTCTCCACAAGCAATAGCTAGCACAACTGTCTAAAATGATAAAATATGGTGTGCAAACTCAGCACACAACCCTAATGCTAGTGATTCCCAAAGAGTTACCAGCACATGTCTATTAAATTTCATGGATTAATTCTGGTTCAGTAAGGATTCGTACTCTCAACTCAAAACTCAACTAATGAGACATATCTCGATGCTATGAAAATTAAAGCTGTCAAATTTCTGCTCCTTTTGGAAGCCATCTTACACAATTTTCAACACTCAGGAGCTGGTGAAAGGGTTCCAAGTGCAGATCAAAAATATTTCTGAGACACAGAACCTCAAAACAGAGAGATTGTTGCTATCAGAAAAAATAGATCAGTAGAAATGGGTCAGTAAAAAGTGAAAATTACAGAAAATCAAAAGTCATCAACATAAGGCTAGAGTAATAAGTGATCTTGCTTCTGCTAAAAATTTTTTTCTAGTACTAGATTAACTTTGGTATTGTATACAGTTTAAACTCATTTCAATATTTTGTCTTTTTGTTGTTTTTTTGTTATCTCTGCTGTGATATCTTTGAAATCATGGAGAACATAACATATTCTGTACATCTGCAAATGGTAAAGGAAAGTTACCAGGCTCACTACATCATGGCTACGTCTAAGGAGCTCTTCACTGTGTACAAGTGGAAGAATTAATACTGTAATTTTACAGTGGTTTCTCCAGTAATCCTTAATCAGCACCATAGCAAATAACTAGAGCCACCAAAAAATTAAAGCCTTAACTCATACAGCCAGACTCTATTATGATAACTATTTTAAATATCCAGATACACAGAATTAAGTGTTGTTTCCCATCTTATTGTCTGAGAAAACAATTAATTCACAAAAGCATCAGTACAAGTAAGAAAGCTATGGTTTTCTTATACTTGACAGGAATATTATTGCGAAGCCAAACAATACTATGGGTACAGCTTCTTGAAATAACTTTTCCAACTGAAAAGCTAAATAATTTACTCAGGGGATGCAACAAAGTATTCTCCAAAGAGATTCAAAATTGTCAGAATTTTGTGCAAAACAACCGTAGCAACAAACAGAAGTATCAGCTCCCTTTGAGTAAATGCCTCGGGATAACAGCAGAGTGGGGAATTTGTGTTCAACTTCCATCCACCTCCCAGCTCAAAGGTGGGATACACTTGAATATGAAGTTACTGCAGTAGCTAGTTTCCAGCTTCTTCTGCTGAGCATTCTGCTTTCTTACACAAGTACTCACTGCATTTTGTAATTACTGAGAATCAAATTATTAATGGAAATACTCATCTTTTACTATTTGATTTCTGAGTTCCAGATTTTGCTTAACATAAACATAAACATAAATAGATTTTGCTTTCACCCTCTTAACCAAGACAGCTAGGAAAGAAAAGCAGAAGCCAAACCCTTGCTTCACTGCAAAGTGATGAAACTTACCAGAGCCTGTAACTGTTCCACTGCTGCCCAGGATACTTTCTGTTGCTTTCCTCCTGGGACCATACAAGGGGCAGTTTCCGATTTAAGAACTATGAAAGTAGTTTCTGCATTGTTCATGCCCCTAACAGACTCACACAGCTACAGAATTTTAATCACATGCAGTTATTAATTTGGTCATTTCTCACCCTTAGCAGCTACAGAGAACCAATGGAAGCCAGGGGACGTACATTTGTGAAGTTACTCACGCAGGACCCCAGTGGCCTCCTGCTACTTTTGCCCTGTGAGATGGATGGAGGTCCACTGGTTGTGTGTATTCAACATTTGGAAAGAAAAAGACTCAAACACCAGTGTTGATCATAGTACTGCACCAACCCACACCTCAGATGGGGAGATTAATTCTCCAAACATATGGTGCAACAAGGCTGCAATTCAGCCTGAAAACCACCTGCATATTCTTGAAAGAATTAGGAATACAAAGCTGTCTTCTAACAAGCTATATAAGATGATACCGCCTTACATACGGCATTTAAGAGAAGCACAGCCCACGTTGAGTGTTTTGTGAAATCAGCAGCCCTGTACAAATTTAAATTGCACCCTCCTAAAGAAACTAAGCTTTGCATAACCAATAAGCAGAGTCTCTTTTCACAAAGGAACTACAATGTATGACATCTAAGCGCTAAGGAAAATACAGCTTATCCGCTTCCCCCTAAATACATCTTTAGTATCTTCACAAATTAAGCTCCAACAAAAGGATATTGTGCCCTCACACACCACATTACCTCCCAGAGCGAGGGCAGCAGAGCAGCCCTGCGGCCCAGGCTGCTGAACAGCATCCCAAGTAAGCACCTGCCATGCACTGCAGGGAGCCAGTTCCAATCTGCCTCGAGCACATGAATGGAGTCTGACTGTTATATAGATTATTTTTCCAGTACACTCAAGCTATGAATGATTGCTTAAATTTTTTCTTTTTACCTATCTGTTTAGGAGATGCTGAAGTGGGAGATGGAAAGAAAAGCTATTTTAAGCAGTGCCACAGGATTCAACCACACAAATCTCGTCTTATAAATATTTTGAACGTTAGGCAGTGTATTCTCTTCTCTCCTGTTCTTAACTCAATCTGAGAAAAAATAAGGGTGAGCGGGCTGTGCATGTTGGGGGGCATCAAAATGCAAGTTATGCAGGTACATCAGCAACTCTTACCTTTGTAAGAAAACATAGAAAACAATGCTCAGGATATGAAATAACGTTTTTCTTTTAGTTAGCTGAAGAGCACCTATGAGTAAGTAATCTTAAAACAGGTTGTTCAGGCAAGAAATTGTGGTACTTGTTTGCAGCTCCATAATGAAGCAACCATTTTCTTTTTTCCTGATTATTACCAATCATGTTAGTGCTGATGATGATAAAGCAGCTATGCTTGAGAGCAGGTCTGCTTGGTACTTAGCTTCTGCTATTAAGTGCATTAAAAAATTCTATATGGAAAGAAGGAGTCATAAAAAAGACATTCCACTTCCTAATACCGGAACTAGAAAGAATACAGTTTGTTTTAAGAGATTACTCATATGAATAAAGCTTGAAATCTAACTTCGCCAAGCTTCCAATATAGTTAAAATCTCTGATCAGTAATAATGTAACAAAACCTTCTCTATCTTCTCTTACTTTGCATACATATGTGAAATTTTTGTGGAATTCCTTTATTCAGAAGATTGTTCAGTAACCAAAAGTACTCAGAAATGTGCCCATAAAAATACAGTTTAGTGCAAGATAATCAGCATTTTCAGAAGCAGTTGTTCTGTTTATGCTAGCTGGGAAGGAAATGAAGTGCTGGCTTTGTGTTCTTATGAGACAGACAAAAGTGCATGTGAATCTAAAAATCGTGCTTTGATTCCATACATTTCCAAACCTGCCAGCATTATCAAATACATTCACTAATTCGGATATTTGAAAATACAAAATACAACATTATTACATATTATCTGAAAATTGGTTTTAGAGGCATCAAGTAGTTCAAATTTTTGTGGTTTTAACAATAGGAGTCACATCTATTGCAGAAACATACCTTTGCAATACAATATAGTTCAAGTGGCACCCACGGTAATTCTGTAATAGAAATCAGCTGCTATGATTTCCTGCAGAAAGCATAATTCATTCTGGACTGAGGCCAACTTAAATACTTTCTGCCTTCAGTTAGATTTCTCTGGTGCAAGATGTAAAATTGATTGGTAGACTGCTTTATTGCACTTCTAACCCTTCTGCACAACACAAAAAGCCCTGAAACATCAACACGCCTCCTAAAGCCTTGGTCAAATCTATTAAAAAATTAAGACCATAGGCAATGGAATTTTAATCGCTACATTTACATTTTATTGGAAGTCCAAGCCCTAAGAGTTGCAGACTTCCATAAATTGAAAAACATACCCTAGGAAATTTAACCAAGCTGCAGAGATGTTATTTCATTCAGTCAAAATAGAAAAAAGACAAAGCTTAATATTTGGCAAGGAACACACTTAACTCTTATTTTATGGTACTGAATGTTGTTTAAGAAATATTTTAAGAGTCCTATTGACCAGATTTTTTTATGAAAGCAAAATACTTTCATCCTTACAATGTGCCTATATAAGGAATACTTTCCTTCATCACTCGGTCACAATATTCAGTGTTCAATCTGAGGAACTCCCACAGCCACACTTGCAAACTAGTTCTTCAAAACTCTTCCCAACTAAAAAACCCAATTTAAAACTCAGGACCAACACTTCCAATTCCTAGAAATAAACAGGAGTGAAAGGTTCCAACAATGCCTCAAAGTCACTGACCCTAAAATGATAGGGACTGAGATCTTTTGCAAGTCCATCCTCTACAGTGTTACTCTCCTGCTACAGATAAGAAAACAATTGTACGAACCCGATGCTGATCCAGCATTCAGGAAATGAGAAACCTACTTGCCAAATCACCTTGTGTTTCCTGTTTTTGCTTTTTGTTGTTGTTTTGTTTTGTTTTTATCATTGGCAAAACTTTCTCTATTCCAAATAAATGCATTCTATTGCACACAAATCCAAATCTTTCTTAAGTTCTCACCCACTAAGGACTTATCCCCTACAAACTAAAAACAGCTACTATGAATTTAATTATTTTATTTTTCATGTAGAACCTTCTGGTTTTGTACCTTCCACACTCTCCTTAGTTATTTAAAAACATATTGTTTTATCTTTTGTAACATTTGTTTCTTTTCAGAGTCAAAAGGAAGCTAAAATTAAGGACTTCCAGGTAGAAATTTTTGTTCTTGTACAAGCAGCACAGGTTTCAGCTATACACCCACTGCTTTTATTTTCACATTTAATTAAGAAATATGATAATCAGCAAATATCTGAGGTGTGGAGCTGGGCCAAAAGCACTTGATGACTGTAACCAGACTCTGATTTCTGATTTGAGGGATGGTGTTCTCAAAATTTCAGACTAACTCATCAGCTGTACTCAAACTTTGAATAAGATCACATTACAATAGTAAAAATATGTATGATTTGCCATAAGATATTCCACCTTTACAGTCTTCATTTCATCTAATTCTCTGTATTGTTTAAAATACTATACTTGGTGGCAAAAATTAATTCCATGCAACAGTAAACCAGCAACACAACACTAAAGTTTAGAAAGTATTAGGATTTTTAAAAGAAATACTAAAAGTTCTATAAAACAAGAGTAAGCTAATTTCTTCTTATTATTATTTTTTGCATCTTTCTACTTTAAATATCTGGGATCCTTCTGAATTTGACCAGGCACCAGAAACATGCAAGAAAATAATTGGATTTGCCTTCACTTCCAACTTCTACAAAACTAAAAGGCTATCATTACTACTTCTCAGTTCCTCTTAATGTATTTTTTGCAAGGTTTCTTAAATACATAATAAACTAGTCTGATGGCATGTAAGCTCTCCTAGAAAACAATGCATTTGAGGTTGGCTTGCTCTTGTCAAAATCTGAGATGACTAAATTCAAGGTTTGTAGTGCCTGTAGCCTACAAGAGCCCAAGAAAACAAACTTCTGATAAACACCAAGACCTTCTCATTTCAATCCTCAAAATCCAACACACACCCAAAATTGGCAGTAATGACAAAATCTGGTTCTGAATGTAGCTTTCAAGGCAATTAGGAGCGAAACTGAACAGTGATCTGCCTTCATAAAAGTAAACAGGAATGGGAATAAAGGCCATTCAAAACATTTTGATGCAAATTGAACCTCCTTAACAGCCAGAAAAGGGAGCCAAGCATCTGGTCAAGGCTCCCCAAAAAGCTCAGAAGAGGTGTTGCTTACAAGATGAATTCACGTGATAAGATCCCTCATGTCATGGCTGAAGGTCACTGAGAAGCTTGAAATACTTTAATGGTTGATTTGATTTATACGGGTGGATTTCCAGAACACCTAATAACATTACCTTAGCTGGATGTAATAATGCACCACTGATGTTTTGTTTAGACAGAGAAAAATCACAATAACCAGAGTGTTTGCAGCCCCAGCAGTTGATGCCTCATTGTCAAAAGGCTCTTCATCTGCTGCTGACGACCCTCAGCCATAAATGATCTCACAGGAAAATGTCTGGTATAGAGAGACTAAAATCAACTTTTTCTGTTGTGTGTGGCTGATTTTCAAGTTTGTTTTGTAAACTTTCGTATTATTCTATACACAAGAAAGCAGAGCAGTTTCATAAGCCCTTTTAAAAGTTCCATGTGTTTGAAAGAAGCTAACACCACAGATAAAGAAAATGTTTTAAAAAAAAAAACGAAACAAAACAATATTACCTTCATTTTCATTTTATGTACATTTTTTCACCTGCATTTTAAAAATAATGTAAAAAAAAAGATGTGGTAGCAAACACAGTAAGTACTAAGAAGCATTACTGCTCTGCTAAATACGTGTATTTGTTTAGGCTGTGTAGACACAATGACAGACTACATAGACACGATGACAACCTTATACACATAACCTAATGTCTATACTGTCCAGAACATTTTACTTGCATAACTGGACTTTAATTTGTCCTCTTCTGACACAAAAAGACCTTTGTTTATGTCACCAACATCATAACTATTTGCAAGCCAGATTACTGGCCCAGAAATAACCACGTGTAAGAAAGAAATGAGTACACATTCACTGAGGAGAGTTTCTAGGAGCTTTATCTTAGAATTTCCTCACATCATTTGATACGCTTGGCTGGACCTCTAAGTAAAAATAAATTATCGCTTTAAGTTTGAAGGTGTACTTTCGTATTGGATTAAAATTCATGCATCTTTTCATTTGATAACTGCTTCAGGCTTTCTTTTTAGGCAGCTTCAAAAGGGGAATATATACTATTTTAATGCTGAGCTGCCTTTTAAGCTGGACAAATAAGAGTTGCAATGTGCTCCAAGGGAAACAAAAAAGGAGCACATTGAAAGCATATCACTCGTATGAAGAAAATAACTCCTGAAATAGACATTTCTGCAAAAAAAGTCATGACTTACAAGCAGACAAAATATTCTTCTAAGTTTACTGGAGAAGTAAATAAACAAGATACCACCACCTGTTTAAATATTGCTTTCTTAATCATAATCATAACTCATAATCATAAATCATAATCATAATTCATTATTATGATTTAATGATTTATGAAGCTTTTTTAGTCTTCAATTTTATCAAGAAAGAAATGACTATTTCATTATGAATTCGCAGAATTACTGAGCTATCTAATTTGAAAATGTCTGCCTACATCTTCAGCTTCATTTAAAATGCAAGTCTGTGCATGTTTAGTCAACCTGGGCCTGCAGAAGAGGTTTGGTAAAGGCATTTCCAACACCACTTACATGGCTCCTGGAATCATCACTTAGTTTTTAGCATGACTTTTCACTGTATTAGTTACCGTATCAGTATGCTGTGGTTTTACCTCAAGAGTGTAAACACCTTATAGCAGAATGCAGTTCAGTGTTCTGAGTTTACTGGAATATACAATTCCAGCAAAAAAGCCTTTGTGAATAAATTACTGTATCAACAAGTTGAAAAGACGCCATTTGCATGCCGTTTTTATTAAGTTACTACATGAAAGGAACACAGAATTATGCATGCAAGTGCTTTGAGATCCCCATCTCTAATTTGATCCTGTGCATTCTGTAAAGGAACAGAGAATATACAGAAATTTAGTTTTTGGAAACATTCAGAAAAGGCAGACTGGTCTGATTTACTTTGGATTCATGGACATTCAGCAAAGTATTTTGGTCTGTAAGGAGCAAAACAGGAAAAAGTCTAACACCTAACAAGGAGATTAGAAAATTACCATAATATTTTCTAAATGAAAAAGTCATTTCAAGCAGTACTACTTGTAATAGCAACTTGTAAAAAAAAAATTTACTTTTTTAATGGAAGAGGTAGAAAATTACTACTAAACAGTTTTCCAGAAGCAGACCTTAGATTTTGCACCAAACTCTTTTGCATCAGTAAGAAGAGCTGCTCCTTTCAGTTCACTAAAAAACAACAGTTCCACACAAAAACATAATAAGAGCTTCAGCCAGCACTGAAGACTGATTTAAGTATTTATTGTTCAAGCAGAAAGTAGACTTGTCCCTGATTTAGAGAACTCAAAACTTACAAGCTCTTCAGAGAAATCACTGACGGCATGGATGTCTCTCAGCCACAGCAAGGAGACTGATCTACAACACTGCCTAAACACAAACGCATTCCATGGCTGTGCACCTAAATGGCACGTTTTCTTTCATGTTTACTGCAGACTGTTTCTAGGAAAACATGTACATGAAAACAAAACAGTACCTTCGTAATTACCATGTTTCAGCTGTCAGGAAAATCATGTGCCTTCAACAGAATCACCTGACAGAAGCTGCAATCTACAAACTCGCATGAAAAAAGATTGCCTTCCGTGGTCAAGACCCTGCCACATCTCAGCTGCCAATAGCACACAAAGACCTTATATAATTAAGCTCAAATAAATTCCTTGATCTAGCAGGGAAACTCCATATTACTTTCCCATCATTTCACAGATTACAGATGACCTTTTAGAGTCTTCCTAACAACAACTTATGAAATACAATAACATGCAACTGGAATGTGTAAACATTAGCTATGACAATTAAAGGTCTGACCAAATGAAATTCCCGGTGCCGCAGTCATGGAATACCTGAGCAGGCATAATAAACCTCGAATCAACTCTGTATGCTGAGTTGTGCAAATAAGCACAGAGCAAACACAGAATCCTCTGAAACTGAGAGATTTGGAGGAAATGAGGCCTTTGGATAACACTACAGTAGTTTAATGTTCTGATTTTATAAATGTTGAATGGCATAACAGGAAAAGAGCTTGCTCCCGACTACTAGATTATCCCAGGAGTAATGAAACAGAATGAAAGAAGCCAAAAAAAAGGGATTCTGATATTTTTCAAAACACATTTTGCTCTTTACTTGGTAAATTGTTTTCCCTGAAAAAAGCCAGTTGCATACTGCCATATTTATCAAGGTTCAAACAGAAAAATATATTGACAGGATTCAAAACAAATCACAGAAATCCTGAAGAACTGTTAAAGCAGGTATCTGGAACATATAAATTAATGTTACTAGACACAATAATGTTCTCTGCTCTATAATTCAGACAGCCATTTAGGGCCTATTCCACAGTAGTTCATTAAAGATTTCTATTGACTTCTGTGATCTTTGATATAACAGCTCCTATTTTCATAGCTATAAAAAGAAATCATTCCAGTTTGCACAGGTGCAAATTATAGTACCAAATAGAAAAAAATAAAATTAAGAGCTTAATGTATTCTTTTATGGCATAAACAACTTAAAAGGTTAATCACGTACCACTCTGCAGACAGCTGTTAAGTGAGACCTTCTCCAGGCTGATGAGAAGGATGAGCACTGTGCCATGCCGGGCCTTCCAGCCCCCATGCTGGAGAGGTGGCAGTGCCAGATTATAGGACAAACTTGATTTCACTAGCACTGACTTCTCTTCTAGGGTCTATTACCTTGGTAATGGTATCTCTACAACAAGTTACTTTCAACACCTTTGTCATTTCAAGTTTTTATATATGCCGTAGGCATTGAACACATTTTCTGCAAGAGATAGCTTCACAGTTCTGTGTAAATTGCAGCCAGCATCCTTGGATTCATCCCACTTAGTCAGCATGGGCTTGCCTGGGATGTTCTCTAACTGCAACCTCCATTCATGGGTTCATAGAACTGGAGGCCACTGGGCAATGAAAAGGAGGAAAAAAACATTAAGCTCTTCAACCCATTACATGCCCTTGATCTCTAGGAAACGTTCTGTATTAAGCAACTGGCACAGTTTTCCCAGACTTCTTTTCCAAACTATGCAACTCTAGAAGGCATCATGGCCACTCTTTTCACAATCCTCACATCCTTCAACTCCATCTAAGCTTTGAATTCCTCAATCCCATCCCTGCATCCTCAAGCAATACCTTTATATGCCTTTTGAGTAGTCCATCCCTGCTTCTGTTTTCTGCATACACCTCCTTTTCATAACTAAGCTCATTTAGGAGTTCTTTATTTATCCATGCCAGTTTTCTGCAGTGCTTGACTTTTTGAACACTGCAATAGACTGGTTTGTGCTTTGAGGAGGTTGTCTTTGATTTTCAACCAGATGTGCTGTGTCCCTTTGCCCTGCAAGGCAGTCTTTTATTTCAGTCTGCCAAGAAGATCCCTGCATAAACCAAAATCTACTTTCCTAAAATCCAGAGGTTTTGATCTTTTTTTTTTCCCTCTGCCTTGCTTGCCTTCCTAAGGATTTTAAACTCCACAAACTCATGGTTATTTCAGGAAAGGACCACCACTGCCCATTATATATTTGACCAATTCTTTGTTTCGGGTGAATAGTTCCAGCAGAACATCTCCCCTACTTCACTCATCATTCACTTGCTTCAAGAAATTGTCTTCAACACAATTTAGAATTCTCATGCTTGCACACAAACTTATTGTGCTTTCAACAGGTTTGGGGGCATCTAAATTCTTCTATGGGTGCTACAACTCCGTGCTTTCCCTACATACGTGAACATTCAAAGTTATTATCCTCTGACACTGCATTTCAGTGTTGATCAGCAACAGCACTGCTATACTCACTTGCCAAGGCCACAGTGCCACCATCCTGCCCCATCTGACTCCACAACACTGCTACTCACTTGAGCAGATACTACTATCTATGCTGTTTCTTGAGAGTTACAGAGATGTGGTCCTGCAACCAGGAGTGCATTAGCCTGATTAGATTTCCTTCATCAGTTTGACCCTCTAACTCATGCCCATGCAGAATTACACAACTTGTCCTATTTCACGACAGTTACAAGAAGTATGACAACCATCAGGAAAATAAATACTGTAGGAAATTGCAACCCCTGTTTTTAGAAGCAAGACATAACTGCCATTTGCTCACTGTTTTTTTGTACGGCGTGAGCTTGCAAGCTGCATGATCCTTGTCTTTCTTTCCAGGTCAGAAAAAGAATATTTTACCCTTATCACCTCTCATCTCTTCAGATTATAGTGACTTTTTCCTTCACCCTTACACAGTAGAAACTCATATGAGTAAAATGGCCTAATCTCCAAAATTTTTTATTCCTGATGAAGCATAAACACACTTGAGATATGAGGGTTCTGGATTTTTTTCTTTTTGTTGTTTGTTTATCCTTGCTCTAGAGAACGTTCCAAAAGAAACACTAAGCTTTGGAATCACTTCACACATATCTACATATCTTCAACAAAGCTGTGAATCTGTTTTAGCACAAATGATTGAAATTGCATCTCTTTGTTCTGCCAATCAGGTCAAGTGTGTTTTTACACACTTCAGAGAGAAGCAAGGCTGGTTTGTGTCAAGTCGGAGCTGGGAGCACTACAGGTCCTTCCAGATCTTGATTTCTATCAAGTTGTTTTCATGCATTTCACAACTAGGGAACATCCAGGATCTCACAGCCATGCACTCACAACACAACAAACCCAAATGAACATAGCTCTGATGGGTGAATGGAGAAATGGCTGTGAAGGTGAAGGTGAGTGGTGAAGGGCAGCACAAACCGTATTCCGCAAGGTGCTGTGACTTCTGATTTCTCAGAACCAACACTCCAAGTCATGGTGTTTACATGGGCTTTCAACTCTCCCTTTCCATGGCTAGCTAACAGACTAAAACAGAACAAAGCCCAAATCTTCTGCAACAAACAAACAAACAAACAAACAAACAAACAACAAACCCCTCAAAAATCATACTGTGCTACGAGATGAAAAATGATGTGCTCGGCACATCATGTGATTTAACAGGAGTTCCCTCTGTTTTGCAAGTTTCAGTCTGCTAGGATGCAGTTGATGATCTACATTTGGAAATAATTCTTGAAATTTTAGGATGAACATCTATCAGAACGTGACTTAAAAAGACTGATGTCAAAATCTTTTTTTTTATTATTTTTTTTTTAATAGCTTAAGGTACAACATCATGTATGATAACAGCACTTCCTTTTTAGAATGAATAGCTTCAGATGTATTCCGTGCTGTACTTCCAGAAAGTGACTTCCAGCACACTCCTGGCAAGTGAGGTCTTAGAAATATAGCAGCTAGCTCAGAAAAGAGAAAAAATAAAAAAAAATTTGTTAGATTTGTGGAAGATGACTTCAGTGACATCTCTTAAAAGCATCCTATAAAGAGTTTGGAAAAATAACCAAGCAAGAGACACTGCTGGTATGGGACAGTGGAATTCAGGTCAGCCACTGAAATTCTGCCAGATAATTCAATAGAAATTGCATTTTAAAAATTATTGCCTTAATTAAACTGCATTTCTTCCACCTGGATTTCCCACAAATCTTGGACAGGAAGGTATTTGTTTGCCTCTAATCTTAATCTTGAACTACTTCAAGCCTAGGTTCAAGTACACTGCATAACTCTCCAGCATTTATTGAGTATTCATAAGATGACAGAAGAACATTTTAATCTCCATTTTCAGAATAGTATAGCTCCTTCCAAAAGGACTTCTTATAGTTTAACAGCTTGAATGAGTATTAGTAGGTTAAGATTACAAAAAGGAGTAAAGAAAATATATTTTGATTAACAATGATTAAAATTTAAGACCTGAAGCAAGAGTATGAATATGAATTACAATTCATATGCAGAATTGTCCTTTGCCAAGTACAAATAACATACACAATAAACTGTTCCAGAGAAACATACCACAACTTAGCTATTATGCAAAGTTAAGGACACGAAAGGAACATTTTTTGGTTCCCTTCCTAATTCAATCAAACAAGAAAAAAATGGATCTGAGTATTACATTTGTAAAGGCATTTTGCATCATTAACAGTGTCTGGTGGTGAGATTTTTTTTTCCCTAAGAGAAAGATTTTTCAAACTTTCTGTTTTTAAAGCAGACAGGATAGTACTTAAAAGTAAAAATCTACACAGCAACATTTTAAAACACAGTGGATGAATTTCATTGATGAGAAACTTGTCTGGTATGATACCTTCTCCAGCGGCATTAACTAACACTGCCAAAATCAAAGTGACACAGTATAAAGTCTTTTAGTGCAGCCCTCTAGCAGTGCCACAATTTCTTCTTTTTTTTTTTTTTTCTTTTGGTTGCTGCTGCTGGAGGGGAGAAGAGAAACAAACAAAAAACCGTCATCCTTCTCTTACAGTGATACACCTTCAAACGAACTAGACAAAGAAGTTCAAATTCACATTAATTTAAAGCAAACATCAAGGCGTTAACATATAAACTGAGACGCTCCTAAAACACACAGCAGGCAGTGCACAATAGGCTATCACATGTATGCACAGCAAGCTGGCTGCTCCATCCTGCAGGCACTCCCAAAGAGAGCCAACGCACTTCAATTTGTGCTCCAAGGTGAGACACCTAAATCATCACTTCTAGGAACAAGCAGTATGTGCGAGGAGCAGGCTCACAAAGCATGCCCAGAAGAAAGCTGTTATCAGAGCACTGAAATAGAGCTGTACTGGCATCTGCCCACAAGAAAGTGAACTTTTTTATACCAGTCTTAGAGCACCTCTCCTTTCAGCATCCTAAGCCAGTCAAACAAACATGAACAAGCTCAGAAATGAACTGAAATAGCTGTCACTGCAGACAAGAGCTGGTAAAGACTCCAATCAATACAAGGCTAGCTTGCTTAATCTCAACTCTTAATAATTAAGCTAGTTGGAAGTCTGAACTGAAGAAGATACATCTTCATTTACACCACCTTTTTCCCCACTGGTTTATCACATTCTACAGGTCACGTGTGCACATGTTGTTAGCAGTACACAGCCAATTGTCTACAGACAGCTTTTCTGACCACCAGCTTCTGCACGACACACTAGCTGTATATTTTCGTCCATTATATGGAGTAGCTTAATTTTTACTGTATTTCCTGCCTGTATAAAATTCCCACAGAAATCAGATTTGTAACCCAGGTCCTTCAAAATTACATTTACATTCCTATGGACAGAGACAAGCAAGAACAAAAGAATTTTCATTTTGCTTATTTGCTGTTGTCTCAATCTTCACAGAGCTGCTTAGCTCACGTGGAGCAGGCTATATATTATGTCATAGTTGTATGTATTTGATAGCATTCTAAATAAAAAAATATATATAAAAAACTCAAAATTTAGTCAGGATAATCATTTCTTCAGAAGGTTCAGAACAAGGTCAGTGACACAGACCCCCATCAACTGAAAACTAACAAACAAACAAACAAAATGAATGCTTACCCCTATCTTGCTGCATTCACAAGTTAATGAATATTTTCAAATTATTTCCTGCAAAAATACAGTAAGCATCATAATCAAATTGTCTTGCCTTTTGATTTTCCTAAGAATATTCAAATGACAATGTGTCCTCACAGACTTGCCAGATATCCCTCATTATAGCTATTGTTGCTACAGTTTCATCTCCCCTGACATCGAAAATTCATTACAAACCATGGATTCCAGTTAGGACTGCCGATAGCACACAGAGAGAAAGGTGTGCTAGACAAATGTCTAGACATAATCTATGTAACCTGTGCTTCAGGAAGATGCTGCTGCTGACAGACAGAAGAGCACCGCTCCGTACTGTGCCACTCCACCCTCCCACAACCCCATCCCTGTCCTTTACTCCTCGTTCACTGTAGACATTTGTCTGCTGAGAAAATAGAGGCTGACAGGGAAGGTCACTGTGACCAATTGTAAGTCTCGGCACACAAATGTGCCTTTTAGCTGTTGGCTCCACAAACGGTGACCGTGTCGTATTATTGATAAATCTCTGAACAGACTCTAATGTATCTTCATTTCTGAAAACAACTGCCTTCAAGGTTGTTCTGAGAAAATAAGCAGCCAGAATGCTGAAGAATTCTCAAAGTTGGCATTCTCCTGAAGATTAAAAGATAATAACACTTCTATTAGAATCACTCTGCTACGCTGTATTGATCTCATCAGGGAGGCCACTGCAGGTCTAATATGAACAGAGCAGTTTTAGAATTAATCACAGGGGTTTTTATTACGGTTCATAGGCCTCCTCATTCAAATGGCATCGTTTGCAATATTTATGGTCTAGATTGGTTGCCATTATTAAGTGCAAGTGTGCCACATGGTGTCTGGCCTGCTGTGTTAAACACAAAGTCATTCTTCAAAAGTAAATCTTATCTAAACTACGCACAAAAAGCCAATTACTTTTTGATTTACATTTTAATTTCACATTCAGCTTTCCCCTTATATACTAAATTCTTACTTAATTTTTGTTTTGGATTAACTAGCATAGTCATACAATGTACACACTTCAGAGTTTCAAGCAGACCATTAGAGCATATTAATGTACCCTGCTCAGATACATACATATATATGTGTGTGTGTGTGTGTGGTCAATGATAAGCTACAATTTCTCTGCTAGAACATCAAATGAAATGGTAAAAAAAAAAAAAAAAAAAAAAAAAACAGTACCCTGGAAAAGTGGATCCTCCTCTGATCTTCAGAACAAAACTGATGTATTAAAGATTCTCAATGCAAATTGTACATTTCGAAACATAAAAAGTGCTCACTGATGTCACAGCAAGCCTTCGCTGACCAGTTCCAATAACAGAAGGCACAGCTCTTTGGGTTATATTTTGGTTCTTTTATTGTGTTTTAAGATCTTTTCCACCTCATCTATGCTCAATTACATCATTTCAGTATACCAGATCTACACCATACTTCCTTGCTGTGGCACTGAAAGAAGTTTGAACTCAAAGGCCAATGACTATATGCACCCCTGATGATAAGTTAAACTGCTGTTAAGTCCTGGGAAAACACACATGCGTGGCTTTTACGGCATTTGTGTTTGTTTTACTTTTTTCCTTTTCATCTCTGAATGCCAGGATGGTCAAGCAAGCTCCATGAGCCTGTAAGCACACTAAACAAACAATTAAAGCCAATCAAGCACACTCTCTTCACCTTTCCCTTGCACCCCTATGACAGGGCTAACAAACTTGTTGTCACGTTCTTAGAATCATCCCTCACAAAAGCAATAGAAAAAATGCTGCAAACACCGGGACCAGAAGTCACAACCATCGTGAGTTTGTTGTCGCTGTTGGCAGGGAAAGAGTACTGGTCTGTGACTGATTCCATTTCTTCTGCAGCACAGACAACCTCTTTAGACTAAAGCAATAACAACATAGCACACAGCTGTGTGGAAACTACGCAAATTCGTAACCTGAACATAAGCATCCATGACTAGCAAAAGAAGCTCTGCAAATACTCAGTTATAAAACATTTGAAAACACCTTTCTTACCACCACAGCATCCACAGAACTAGTTGCTGAAAAGCTGTGTGGAAGAAAAGGACCTGACGGTGCTGGTTGATGCTCCCCTGAACATGAGCCAGTCATGCGCCCAGGTGGCCAAGAAGGCCAACAGCATCCTGGCCTCCTTTGGAAATACTGCAGTCAGCAAGAGCAGAAATTGATTGTCCCTCTGAGCCCAGCCATGGTGAAGCCGCACTTCACATACTTTGTTTCGGGCCCTCACTAAAAGTCAGACGCTGCCCTGGAGCACACCCAGAGAAAGGCAATGGAGCTGTGAGGACGTGGAGCACACGTTTCATGTGGAGAAGCTGGGGAACTGGTATTGTTTAGTCTGTATGAGGCTGAGGGTTGACCTTACTGCTCTCAACAACTACATGAAAAGAAGTTGTGAAGAGGCAGGGCTTCGCCTCTTCTCCCATGTAACCAGTGATAGGACAAGAGGTAATGGCCTCAAGTTGCTCTGGGGGAAGGGTGGGGTTCAGGTTGGGTATCAGCAAGAAACTGCTACGTATGATGAACCCTAACTTCCTGGGAGTGGCTAAACACCTGCCTGCCCCAGGAAGCAGCAAAGGAACTCCTTGTTTTGCTTTTGCTATACCTAGAAAGCTGTCTTCACCTCAGCCCAGGAGTTCTCACACTTTTAATTTTCCATGTCTCTCCCCTACCCCACTCTGGGAGGAGAAGCTGGATTGGGCTGAGTTGCTGAGGGGGTTAAACAACATCCCCCACAACTAAGTCCTTTTTGTTTTATGTAAGCATACCTACATCACTGTACGATTTTCCTTTCTCAAAGGCTTTAGGCCTATCTTTCATTTACTAAAGGGAAACCTGCAAACATCCAGTGTTTGGGCTAGTTTGTTTCTGAAAATAAGTTCTACTGCAGAACGCTCACCAAAATAAAGTCTGCCTTGATTTTTATTTTTATTTTTTTATTTATTGTCATCTCTCTTCAACATACACCAAAAAGAAGCTTAGAGAACATCTGTGCATCACAGTTCTTTTCCCCCACAGCACTGTGTATCACTAGTGGTCCTTAGCACTAACTCAATGAGTGCAACTGGCATAGGAGGTTTTAGCCCATTACTATTATTCCATTGGAAAAAAAATCTTGGAATTTATTTCAATAAGTACTGCTGTTTAGAAGGGTTTTCAGCATCCCCAATAAGGTATGCTGCTAGTTTTTGTCCTAAAGATCAGAGTCTATTATTTTTTTAGCAGATTTTAAGCAAAACAACTGCACTGACCTCCAGAAAGCCATATAATGAACCTACACACTTAATCTCCCATTAAAAATAATCATTAACCTATAACAAAATGAATCAGAATCGCTTATTTAAATATGAGAGATTTTAAAGTCAACAGATACTTTCTTAGCTCTACTTTCAATAAGACCTTTATTATGACATTCATTTAATTTGAGGAACTAATTGAATGTTAAGCAATCCTTTGAAGGATGGAAATACATTTAAGGAAATTAGAGAATCATTATGTTTATCTGCTTAGTCAATACAGAACAGGTATGCTAAATGCTTGTTTTTTCCTAAAAGCATTTCCATGCAAAAATGCATAGCTAATGGTGGTGACCACATTGAAAAAATGTGTTTTGTAGCTGAGAATTCGCTCTGTTAAATAGTGTTATTGTGCAATTTGTATCCATTTAGTAAATAGTAGGCATTACCTTTGGAGCAACCTACATACGTTTAGTTAGAACCCGACAGGCACGTTTTTATTTTACTGTCACTGAAAGAAGAACTTAAACAGTAGTAACTCCTTCTGGCAGATAACAGAACTTCCCCAGCAATGAGTTACCCAAACTAGCCCAAGCTGCTGGACTTTCAGTATAGCCATGATTTATTGTAAGTGTACAAGTAATAGCATCACCCTATGAGGATGTTTTAACAGCACAGTCGTTTTTAACTAGGAATGAGTTCCAGATATATCTCTACCTCTTAGCAAAGCTGGTTGGCTCAGACATTGAAGCAGAATAACAAAGAATTCAGATCCAAGCTGAGACACAAAAATTCAGAACGAATCTCACCAGCCCTTCTAGTTTTGCAGCCTCTCCAGAAGCAAGCCCAGGTCTGCTCACTGTTACCAAACGTTCCTGTCATTATGGAGATGTAGTAGGAAAATGGCTTGAACTCTGCAAGTAGAACCAAGTTTCAGAGCATTAGAGCTCTCTGATCCTGGATGTTGCCAAAACACATAATGAGAAGGCAGCAGGGAGCAGATCTCCTGAAACATGCTCAGAGATGCATGTATTTGCCAGCACAAAGCCCGCAAAGACTATGCATTTTACCCAAGACAGCATTAGCTGTCATTAGCTACATATAAGCCAGATCTGCAGCTCGCAGAAGCTCAAGTCTCCTGCAAAGCCATTTCAGAGAGCTGGGTACAGCAGTCATTGGTGGGACTGCAGCTCCGAGCCCAGCAGTGACATGCTCACAGTGCTCAGCTGCCTCTGCACATCTGGCAGCAACTGGGAAACCAGAGATCTCTCCACAGCACCAGTACCACAGCCTAACAGCTCAGGCTGGTTATCTGCATACACTGCCACCCCATCACCTGGCTCTCTTCAGTGTTCTCCAAGATCCCATGACTGAAACTACTTTAGCAAAAGAAAATAGCACCGCTAGACCTCAGACGTAAAATCAGCTGGAGTTAAGATTAAATTTCAGTGCGGAGTTAACCTCCAATTTTAAAAGCAATGTTTTTTCAAATAAAATATAAATATTGCAGTAGAGTGTCACATACATGCATCAAATTCTTCTTCTTACTGAGCTTTAATTTTGTTGGGAATATATATGTATATATATTTATATTTATATATATATATATACACACACACACACACAAACACACACATAGACTTCAAAGCCAATGGCCAAAGCTTGAGGCATACTCAGAAAAATGAAGAAATCCCCAGAATAACTTGTCTCCAGTCAACTGACAATGCATAATTTCAGAAAAAAAATACTCTTAAACCATCAGTGATCTACTTATTATATGTTTGACTAATTCCTTGAACAGTGAAAAGCCATGCATGACTACATAAAAGATATAAAAACCAAATGATATATGGATTTCCTTTTGATGGAATCTGATTGCTGGTTTCCACAAATATGAAAATACGTTTTTTGGGATAAAAGCAAAGGTCTCTGTCTATTTGAAAATGCAGAGGGTTTTTTTGTTTGTTTGTGTTTTGTTTTTACAGTGAAGAAAAGTCTGGACTGTGCCTTGGATGGAATGATGAACTAATGCCTCAATTCCCTATAATGGAAGCCTGGTTATATTATTTCTGTCTTCTAACTCCCGTTCAGGGTTTTAATATGGCAGAGATTCACTGGGAATACATAGACCAAGACTGAGTTTGATTTTCCTTCTGGGAAATGTTTACAAAAAGGTGAACTTCTCTGCAGTGTTGTACATTGACATTTTCTCTAATTATTTCTGATCCCCCTTGCCCTCATCAAGTCCTTGTGATCTTCATCTGGGGACAACATCCAAAACCTTCATCTTCTTAATCTTTCAGATCAAAGTGTGGACTGAATGCACTCAAAAGCAAATTATGGGACAAACTATTTTCAAAGCAAAAATCATAAATAATAGACAGGAAGAGTGTAGGAGAGGGAAGTTACATGGCACCTTCCACCTGAAGAAGGTAAGTCTTTTGCTGTGTATATTGCTTCTAGTTAACAGAGTAGTCATTGAACTGCAAAGACACTTGAATTAACCCATATACAATGCAGCAGCGTTGGAATGTGCAGTGGATGTAACTGGATATGGGCAGGAGGATAGCTACACATTATTTACTTTGCTAAGTCAAATATACACACACACACACACACACACACACACACACACCAGGGTTTGTTGTTTCTTTATTTAAATACCCATCTTTTTGGCTTAAAAAGTAGATGCACTTTTGTTTAGACTAATAGCCTACTTGTCCTTTTCCCACTGGGGGGAGAGGGGGGGAAACCAACAGGCAAAGCTATTTTAATGCTCATAACAATCTTTCCATGGCTTCCATGCCCAGATGTAGCCTAAGAAAAGGCTACATATGCATATGACACCTCCCCTATGACCCATCATACACATTTGCGCAGAGAATCAGTGGGACCTAACACACTCACTAGCACAGACACGTCCACTCAACCAGCTTAGTGGATGGGAAATCTCACTCCAGCATGCTCCACCAAACACAGGTGTGCCACGAGTAACTCACATTCAGCTTATCTGAGGCCACTAAACCTGTGGCGGTTCATCACCCTGAGTACCGATCAGCCAAATCAGCTCTCAGTCAAGTGCAAACTCAGTCTTCACTACCTGCAGTAGAACTACACTATTTCAACCAGTTTTCATGCTGCTGCTGTAATTATCAGATATTATTTATACGTTCCCCAATTCACTCCCTATTCTTTACTCTAATCTTATTTCAGAAGACAACTATCATAACTTAACACAACAATTTTAATTACTAGAGATGAGGAACAGCTCCTGACAAAAGTACCACACCACATAATTTCTGCTACCCATATTTCTCCGGTATAATGAAAAGAATTCACATGCAAGAAATCCTGTGCCTATTCATTGCCTAGCTGCATATGTCAAATTATCAACTGCCAATTCATAGTGGTTGAATTCCTTTCATCAATGATAATGAATCACTTCTGTTAGCATATGGTTACACACCATGTGTTTGACTAGACTTTTGCCCTCTGAAAAATTAAATTATCTGAAGAGCTATTTACTGAAATTTTAGATATGGAAAATTCAACACTAAAAATTATTGATGCCCACCATTATCTGTTTGCATACACAGTCTGCAGGCTGGGCAGAGAATGTTCACTTAGCAGCGGTGGATTAGTATTTTTAAACTATTTCTATTATTGATTTAACCACTTGAAACTGCTGGAAGCAGAGTTCCTGTCACAGCCATTAATGCAAAAGGCATTAAGGAAAATCCCTACTGTGAAGGTGTGCAAAAATGTTCCCACGAAATGGTGAGGTTTCACTTTTCATCAGGATCACGTACAACTGAAAATCTCAATTTTTATTCAGCTGTGCCAAATAAGAAACACGAAAGGGGAAAAGCTACTATTTTCTTTTTCACTTTAGTCCTGTCTGAAGACCAGATCCTGCAATCTACCTGAACTGAACAGGACTTCTTTTATTACTCAAGTTGTTCCATTAATACTAATGCAGTCACTTGCAGAGCAGGGCTATTCAAAGAGAAGAAGGGTAGCAATGCAGCTCTGTGTGATCACAAATCCGTTAACAAGATCCTTAGAAATGAGAAAAGCACCTTTGTCAGAAGCTGGAACTGACTGGGCCATGCAAAACTGTTACAGCAGTTGGTGGCCAATGCTGAAGGCAAAAGAGTTTCTCTATCAAGTTCAGTTACAAATTAGTATTTGGATCTCAGTTAGGCAATATGAATTGGAGGAAAAAAATCATTTAGTTTTAATTTTTTTCCTTCTCCTCAGCAACTGAGAATTCTTTCTGACTGACACTAGATGTAGAATCTACAAGCTATCTCCAGATCTGTGCCATGCTTGGCAAAACTTATTTTGAATACTCCCCCTCCTGATTAGCTGTTCTAAAATAGCTCCTGTGTAGACGAGCTCTTACAAGGTTCATGAAGGAACCACTTCAGAAAACATAATGATTTTCAAATTCACTGATGGGCATTACACCCTTCACTTAATTTTCACATTAGCACATCTCGATCCTGAGTGACTATTTCATTGAGGCAAACAAAAATTAACGTATTACTGCCAGGAATAAACTTCATTCATTGCCTTGACAACATCACACTTCAATTTTGTATGTAGCTGATAACTAACGAGTACAAAAATTTGGAATTTGGAGAAAAAGTTCCAAAACATAAGCAGTAAGTCTGAGCAGCAAAAAAGAACAAAACAACAGCACGCATCATTCACCCCACAAATTCAGGTACATTTCATTCATGCAAACTACAAAAACAATAATTATCATACACAAGTACAAAACTGTGTCAGATAACTACTTCAAAACATCTCTGCTCACTGAACACTTGTGAGCACTCTTACTGGCAGTATGTGCTTTACTGTTTCAACTAGTTCACCAACATCCAAGCAATTGTAGTAGCTGCTGACTTTAAATTGTATTCAAAACATCTGAATTCACACTAAAATGAAAGACCATTTCATTACCTGCAGATTTTTACAACAGTATTATAAAAAGCACTGGAGAAGCACTGAAACAATCTGTCTTACTAAACATTACCGTTCTATTCTGGTCATACGTAGAAATATGCCTATGACAGCGGTTTGCTACCAAGCTGTCACTGGGCTTTTTAATAACCCAGCTGGCCTACGAATCCAACTGATGTGTCCGCTCCTGCTTTCTGGTACCTCTCTGGCAGAACAGTGAATCTGAGGAAAACAGATTTATGATTTGAACTGAAAACACTGAGAGCAAGAAAAGAATAAGATTAGCTAAAGTATGAGTAACATACTTGCAAAAATTTGGCTAGTTAACAGAGAATTTATTATTCAAAACTTATTACTTAAAAAAAAACTTATTACTTAAACAGAACTTATTATTCAAAGCTATCTAGAGGTCCAAAATCTAAGGATACAGTACAAATTCATCTCAAATTTACCTGTCTGCAATATTTTTGTATTGCTAATCAGAAAATACTAATGAAAAATAGTATGCCTTAGATTTATACTGCAGGAGAAAGAGATAACATAGCCGCTGAACCCATGGCTCTACGGGTATGCCTCAGTTTGACAGCCCTATTGTTGATTATACTCATTTTCTACTTCAGCAAGCAGCGGAATTTTATGAGATCCACCCCCATAGATGTCTGTTCTCTGACACAATCTGGTCTACAGCTACAGAAGTTGCTAAATATGATTATTGCCTGAGAAGCAAGGAAAAAACAAATTTTATAGCAAAATATGCTAATCCTAGTGATTCCTTTTCTTTTTGCCCCTCTATAATAATGCCAACATGAGGCACTCTCATTCAAATCCCACAAACTCCACAAAGAGAAACCAGTAATTTAATGAGTACAAATCTATCTATTTAGTTATACTTGAAGCTATCAAATGGAAATTACTGGTTTTTATTCTGCTTTTTATCTCAAACAGCAGTGGGTTGTTTTTTGTTTTTTGGTTTTTTTTTCTTAAGTAAAAATGTTCACAATTACTTGGTTGTCAAACAGTTGCACAGATGTAGATAGGGACAGAAATGCTCATACTCATTCCTGTTGGGTATCAAAGATTAATATCTGCAATAATAATATGTGTAAACATATAGACTACAAACTTTCTGGTGCAGTTCCTGCCTGTGTATAATGTTTCTGAACAGTCTGGTCTCATTTCATAAACAAAAGTATTCTCTTCCTTTGCCGCTTTTCCTTTTTGAGCAGTTAAATTGGAAGGACAGAACTGCCTCCTCTTCCAGCCACCAGCTCCCCAGCCCCAGTTACTTTTGATAAATTTGAAGCATTTAATACCCTGCATACACCAGGTGTATCTGTCAGCTATCATTTTCCCCACTGCATTAAATGGCATCCTTTTGTTGGCAAATGTTGCCAAACATAGCAGCAGCCTGACAACTTCTCATTTCCAAGCATATTAAAGGGTTACATCTTAAACCAATTTTACTGTTATAGATTTAGACTGAATCTACCTCAACAGCATTGTCCCATTCTGGGCTGCTGATGAAACCTGAGCTATCCATATGCTTAATTGCACTCATAAATGAAGCTCTTAACAGTTTGTGGTAGTGATGGTGTTACAGTTGCTGTTTCTGGAACTGTTCCCTAATTCCCTTTTTTGTAAACAGAAATATTTTTTTCCTAGGACTTGCACACAGTCAATAGAGAATGGTATTTTTCGTAATATATGCTTGGCCTATAAAAACGGAAGAAGGCAAAGGGAAGGCAAATGAGAAATCACATAATGAGGAAAAGAAAAGGTAACTGTATGGCCAGTTTGAGAGAGGTCACCCAAAATGGTGACTCAGGCTCAATCAAGCTTCATCATGTAAGGGGCAGCAGGATGTCAGAGCACCCCAAACCCATTTCTCTCTTGGTATCCTCTTTCCAGAGAAGCATTGCTGTCAAAAACCCTGCTAGGGCACTGCGCCTCTGCCTGACCTGGCAGCACCTGCGGGGTGCTGGGATCCAGCCACCGGCACAAGGCACAGCGGGCATCCGCACCACGCACTGCTCTCCACACCACAGCAGCAAGGGAAGCTTTCATTTTTTGTCATTTTAACGAAGACGAGGCAGATGCCATGATCTCTATTCACAAACAGATTCCTTTAAGGTTAATTACCCACATCTGAGATGATTTAATGGGGAAATATACAAATCCATATGGCTACTGAAATGAACACTTTTTTTTTTTTTTTTTAAATTTTATTGCAAAAAGAACATTCACAGTGTAATGGAAATCTCCATTGACTTGTTGTCACTTCTCCACTGTATGCATCACCTACAAAATGTCTACTACCAGCTCTTTGACTAATGTTTCACCATTACATTCCCATTTCAAAAAGGATTCAAATCATGTTAGAATGGTAACAAAAGTTCATCAAACAAAATAAGTGATTCGCTTAAGCTAAACCAAGATGCCTCAGGTCAACAAAAAACAATTGCTAACTGGAGCAAGTCTTGTTCTGTTTTTGGAAGGCACGCTGGGAAGGCATTTCTAACTAATTAGAGTAAATCTGACTGGGTGGCTGAAAACACTCCATTTTTTTTTGTATAGACTTTTATCTGGATGTAGAATGTAAGACTCTTAAAAAGTAGTCTTAATATCAAATCTTAACTCATTTATTTAATCTCTGATGAAAATGCTGCTTTCAAAACTAGCAGAAATAAACAGTTGAAAAAATAATTAAAAAACAATCCAAGGTCTTCATTTCTCTCCAGCTGCATATACTAGCCAACCCTTGCCCGCTCCACATTAGTAGATAATTTTATTTATCTAGACGTATATACATTATGTTCAGGTCACTTTTTTTTTTATTTTTAAGCATTAATAGTTTTGAAAGCAAGATCTCAGAAATTATATCCATATTATAGCATATCTCAGTTACGTTCTTCACAGCCCCACTTACAAGAGGTGATCAGACAGTACTATTGTGCAAGTATAGACTAATATTAGCAAAATTCTGTTCTTTGCCATATTGCAGCACAACTGACAGGAAGGTTATCTGATATTTGCAAACTGGTTAAAGCTGCTCACCCTGTCACTACAACTGTGAACCGTCAAAAGGATATAATGATAAATAGACCTTCCATATGCTGCAGGGAAAGTATTTTAATCATTTATAAGCTGGTCAATGGGGTTTAAAAGCACTCAGACATGCATTAAAATGTGTCTGAGTCTGGAGCTTGGAGTCAATTTTCAATTGATTCTGTCTAACAGATGCCGCTTAAGTAGGAACCTCAGTTTCTTCCCCATCCCCATCCTCCTCAAGACAAAAACTTAATTAAGAGACCATCATTCTGGTTTACGTCCCTCCAAGTAATTACAACATTTCAATAATCACTTTTACGTGTGTACCATACTTGAAGTAACTTGAAGATTTGATTCTAGAAAGAGCTCAGAATTATGTAACGCGATACACAACCTAAGTCATTAAAACAAAAAGTAGCATTGTTTCATTTAAGTCTGTTTTTCCTTGCGGATTTAATGCTCTTCTACTGAGATTGAAAAAAGTTAGGGAGAATCATATTCACAGTTTTTACATATATAAATAATAGGGAAAAAAACATACTGCTGCCTGAAATGTCGGAGTCTTATCGATTTTGCTGTTCTTTATAAAAGTGTAATATCAATTCTGTTTGCAATTATTTTGCATTTGTAACAAACTCATTATAAGCCAGTAAGACAATATTAGCCTATAGTACAGTACACTTACGGTTCATTTGCCTATACCAAGAAAAAATTCCCAATGCATCAGGTAAAGATTTTTGGTCTCTTCAGATATCTGAAGAGGCTTATCTGCAAATCTGCTTTATTGATAAAGCAGGCATGATAAAACCACATTGCACATATGGAAATATCTTTTGACATGTCAACTAAGCATCTGTCAGGCAAAAAGAATTATTCAATTTAAGCAATTTTACCAGAATAAGTATTCAAGTAGTACTCTGGGTTGAGTAGCAATACTATACTTCTTCATACCAAGTTCATCATATGCAAAATTTGGGCACAGCCACTGGAATGCTTATCTTTAATTGGAATACCAAGACTAGGGGCAATAAAAAAAAATACAACCTAGAACTCTGCAAGATCAACAAAATTTGCAAAGCATTAAGTTACATAAATAGCATCCTGAAGTTGGAAAAAATTAAGCTTTGTTTATAAATCCACAACCCACATTGTGCATTCAGTTTTTGAGCTTCATACGTACTTTGAATGCACCGAACATCTGTATTGATTTCTTAAGGTACCACTTCCTCCACAATGAAGTATGCTACATTTAGAGTACAAATACAGGGAAGAAAATGGTATATTGGATTCCTGGCTATCTTTGGATATCATAAAAAAAAGTTACACAATTTTTCAAGATTATCTGGAATATCTTAAAACTACTCAATGTTAAAAAAAAAAAAAAAAAAGCCTCTACATTTCTTTCAAGAAATAGCACAGAGTATGAAACGTAGTAACAACAAATGTGATCCTCTGATTCCACACAATAACTGACTGCATAGATTTTACAAAAAACATTTTTTAGTGTACTCTCTTCAATATATCTGTTAGGACTGCAAACACTAGAAAAGTTTAAATACATTCCAAAATGAACAAAGCTTAAGTAGATAGTACTGAAGTTGCAGAAATGAGACCCAGGCAAGTGTCATCTCTTTACTGGAATAGGGACACAAACAGCTTTCAAAGAAAAGGCTTGAAAATGATGTGTAGTGAGATGTATCTCTAGTTTTCCACCAAAACCATTCATTCAAAGAAGCACACGTCTTTAAAGAAGACATAAACCAAACCTTTTTAATCACAACACTATGACTGTAGAACTCACATAAAAACATTAAATATAAAAGCTAAGGAATAGTGTTCATCTTCACTCATTTATTCAGAATTTCTGATCATGTAACCCACCACTGCGAAGACATACTATTATTGTGCCAGATAAAACTTCATATCTTACAATATATTTTTATATTTTAATATTTAATTATCTGCTAAGTTTCAGCTTTGTTAGGTATTAGGTATTATATTTATCTTACTTAAATGCTTCACAGTTCCCAACCCTGATTATATTTTTATCCATAAATACAAGTGATAAAAAAAATACAGAGTACAGCAAAGGTTCAATTGAGAACCAACATTACCATCCATTTCAGAGTTTCTAATATTTTTATCTGTTGTGAAAGGTGATATGCCCCGAAATGAAATGTTTATCTTGGATAGAGTCTACCTCACAGCAGCGGCCCTTCTAAACGCTCCTTGAAAATACCTTCAGATATTATCTCGCTCTCATTTCTCCTCCTTCCTTCTCCTATTAGATTCTAGGCAGCAACATTTGTTCTTCCTTTTCTGTGCTTGGTATGGATAGACTGCTGATGTGAAAAATTCCTGTTCTGTATATTATACCATGCAAGAGGCACCCTGATGTTTTCTAACACCGAACTCATTCAGCACAGCAGTACCCAAAAGACTGACTAAAATACCACTGCTTACCCACAAAGGAAAGTAGGACTACAGTAATAGTTATATTTAAACTTGCTTATGCTCAATATGCAGGGGCAGAGTTATTCAACAAACAATCTCAGGAAGCCACATATAATATTATCTCATTAGCTTCCTTTTAAGCAGTAGACAGCACTTTCATCTTTGCACAGAACTTAAACATTAAAAAACCTGCTGTATGAAAAATAGCTTTCCAAGACTACTTGCATTGTTGTGAGGGATTGAAACATTATCATTACAGTGTAAATAAGTCTATTCACTAAATACATAGCTAGAAACACCCACACTTATCAACCATGCCAAAAAAGATTTTTTTCAGATTTCCATAGTAAATGATATATTTGTAGTTGTTACATTTTACTGACTATCTCATGCCTGCTTTCTCCCACTGCTTCCTTTGCACTGTAAATCTTGAAGTACACCTCTATAATTTTAAAAGGCACAAGAGCAATGCATGGGAAGGTAATCCTGACTCATCTTGCCACTTGGATCTTAGTGTGTTTATCTACCTTGGATCTTTATATAGCACCATGCCAAGAAAATAGTGCAAAGACACAAGAAGCTGAATTCACTCCTCACCTAGGCAGAAGGTCATTTTCACTTGATCATATTATGCCAGCTAGAAAACCAAGCCTGTCCAGATGCAATGCTAACCAGGCTGCTCCCACAGCAACCATAAAAACTGGTCAAAAATAGTATTTTCCATAATCAAAATGAAGACTGGAGTCTAAACGCAACAAGCAAGCTCCTTGGGCAGTGGCATTTTCCTGTGCTGGGTAAGCACGCTGTCATGCACTGTAATGAAAAGGAGACAAATGAATTCTGTGCTGAGAGGTTTCCACATGCCAATTCAATCTCAAATGAATCACAGTAGCCAATTGCATGGCCAGCACAGCATGGGTCAGAAGAGCAGACCCTGCCTATCATACAGCACGTGTATCAGCAAACACTGCCTTTTGTGAAAGAGTGAAATATAGACAAGGACAGCCGAGCCCATGCTCCCCCAGTCTCCAAATTAACTTAAAAGATACCGAACTGTCACAGAACAAAAAAGTCCTCACAGACCATGAACAAAGGGCTGCATTTTCACAGCAGGAAGGAAGAGTGCTGCAGCAATCCAGGCTAGGTAGCACTGCTTACGTGGAAATCATCACCACAACTCTGCCTTGCACACCCCAACAGGCACCCATTGCCAGGGAGCACTGCAGCCTTTCAGTATAGAGCAGTCTCTAGAGTTCAAATCCAGGCTTCCCATACTGCTTCTCCTTAATGCATTCTGTGATCATTTGAAAGAGCCTCTTCATATGATCAAACATCATTTCATATCCCATATTCTGTTTTTATTTACGATTCATATATTCATATATCTGCGCGGGTAGGGCTGCCCACTTCTTAACCAAATAAAGCAGTAAAAGGGAAGGTCTGAAGCAATTAGTCAAGCTACACTGCCAGTACATAAATGAACCATCTGTCCAAAGGTATACAAGACTGGAGTGGTTTTGTGCCATAAAAGGCAGTTCTTTCATTTGTGCAATATGTATAGTTTGAAAAGGTACTGCTGCTTTGAAATCAAATGTAAAAAGAGCACTTATGTCACCATACCATGTACAGTTTCCTTTGGTTGGGGTTGGGGGAATCTTGTGTTTAGCAGAGAGAACATATATGAACACTTCAATTTAATGTAAGAAAATCCACTCAAAAAGTTTTCCAGAACACACTGCATAAACTACAGCGTAAAAATCAAGTGCAAGGCAATGGACTTCCGGTATGTCACCAAGGCTCAGCAAAATTCTTGACTAAAGAAATGTGACCTTTCCTACTGGTTCGAGGGTGGCTTCTAGTTTGGGTGGATACAGGGAAATGAGGGATGGGCGAGTGCTTTTTTCTCTCCTCAGAAGCACACCTAAAACATGACTACATCCAGCACCCAGTTCTAGAATTATTTTCACAGTACATCACTGACATTTATATATGCCAAGACCGAACATGCTCATTATGACTCTTTATTAGACAAAAGGCTACCAGTAGAATGATAATTAATCTGTTGGCAATGATTGAAATTCTTGATGAGATGAAGCATGAGCTGTTGAAAAATAATTGAATGTAATCAAAATCCATGAATCATCCATAGAAAGCACGTTTATTAAAACAGAATTCATAACTAAGATATTTTGTCTTTTTTTTCCCTTCCTCTTTGAATTCTCTGCAGATGAATAAAGAAGTCTTACAGCAAACCTGAGAACAGACATCAATTAAATATCCCATGTGATGATAGCATATGAGCTTTGATATGAAACTTATTAAAAAACTTTGAGAAGTATAATGAAGTACAAAACAAAAGATATTTGGCATGACAGTTTAGGAAATGCAAGGGAGAAAAATGGCAGTAAAATCATAGGAGACCTTCAAAAGAACTAGCCAAAATAAGTTTGCATTCTGCTACAACAGAACATTTTTTAATTAACCTAGGATGTATCTGGTTATCCCTTCTCAATACTGTTCTCTGTAATGGAACAGATTCATAATGCAGCGTCACAATTTCAAAGCATTTACAGGAAAGTTCCTTTGTACACAGAAATGAAGGATTTTTCTTGTGTATTTGTTTTAAATCTGTCATTGACTAAACAGGGAGCAATACAACCAAGACAAGAAATGTTCCTAATAATAAAAATTGCAGACTATTTTATTATGAAATACATATTTAAGAAGATGGGATTCAATGGCAGCCTCATTTTCTGAGGACTGAAATTACATCATGTCATATAAATTCCGTCTTTAGAAATCATGAGTAATGATTGGTGCAACATTATATGAAGAGCATTGTTAAGTTCCCCTTACACTGATTGATATTCAAGTAAACATGAACTTACTCAGCTAAAACACTTGTATTACAGGAGGAATCGTGACCAGTTAATCCCAAGTGTTAGACAAGGATAGATCTTTAATCACAAAATGTTATATTAAAGTAAAAAGTTGTTTTTAAAGAATTTCAATAACAATTTTATTTTCTGCTCACTATCTAAAATTAAAATCTTTACAGAGACCAAATACCCCGTTTAAATATGTGTGATTAATACTATGAAGATGTGAATAAACATAAAATACTGATTTATCTGGTAAATCCCAGAAACGTGCATCGGAGTATTTGAAGAACGCAAATATTTCCATTTCACTGGATCATGCACATCAGAAAATCTTACTTACAGCCTTCTTCTCACGTCCATGGAGAGCAAAAGTAGTTTAGCAAGTCATAAGAACAATTTTTTCTTCAAGCAGCATGTAGTCGCAACATGAAATTGCAGATTGGACTAAGAGGTAGCAATGACTAAAAATACCTTTCTACTTCTACGTGACAAGTCTTCTGAACAAATACATTCTTTATGCTATAGTAGCACCCCAGTTTACTATGGATAGCACTCTGCATTCTTTAACTCATCTCCTTTATTCACAACCAGCCAAATCAGTTAGGCTAAATTCTGCAGCATGACCTCTGAACTCTACCAGCATTGTTTCAGCATCCAATCGAACAGGCAAAGCAGAGTACTGACTGGTTCTTCTGGACAGGAAACCAAACAAAACCTTTCCAAAACAAATACAATTATTCTAAATAGCAGCTAGTTTGGTAAGAAGCAAGGATTGGAGAGAGAAAACACTATGCAAAAAAATTACACAGAAGACAATTCCTTTTTCCTTTAGGAGATCAGCATTGTTCTAACAGAGATTCAAGATGGGTTTGTTAAATAACACAACCAGGAGCAAGATAAGCTGGCTGCACTGTCAGGCTTTCAGCCTCCATTCTTCTTCTAGCACTGTTTTCCTGTTAGTACTTAATGCACAAGTCTTGAGCATACACATTACAATGAATGTAAAAGAGCATGGGGCAGGTTTTAAATATTACGTTACATACAGATAACACAATTACATTTTAAAAACAGTTGAACTCTACCAAGGTGAAATAAAGCACAAAATCACTTCGCAAACGAAAAAGCTTTCAGAACAAGATCTGCCTTTTCTAACAGTACGTTTATGTTGCTCAGATGCATGTCCTGTCACATACTTACTGCAATGGCAATGCGTCTATAAAGCTCTAAACGGACAACAAATATTACCAACATGACGTTACTTTAATAGGGCACTCAAATATCTAAATGCCTAAAATGCTACACCTATAGAACCTGAGCTGATTTTCATTGACACATATTTTCAATATCCACAACTTCCACCAGAAAGACTGATTAAAACAGATTGGGGATCAATCTAAGGGAGACTGAGGAAAAACTACTGCTTATATGCCGTTAACAAAAAAGCCACGATGGCAGCAGAAGCAGCATAGCCATTGCTGAGATGTTGCCATCATTACGTTATTAAGAAATTCTCTACAACTGAACGATACGACAGAGAGCATTGCCACCACTGACAGAGCACCTCCAGTAAGAAGACAGTATGAAATGAGCATGTGCACACAGCCTGCATTCTACAGATAAAGACAATACTAATGCAAGCTCTAATAATAACGTCCCATACAATTTTATCAAGTAGACTTTATTCCTATGCATTATTTATCCACATCTACATTTCAGCAAAAATGACCTCAATCTAATTAATTGAAACTTTCTTATAGTGTATTTGCTAGAGATCAGTATTACACATACCCTGTTTTATGTTATGTTCCAGCTTTATCATCACAGGCGTCCAATAATTATTAGCTGAGTTATTTAAAATAAATACCAAATAAAGGCTTCATTTTCTTATTGAAATCATCGAATAAATTGGCTTTTTTTGCAGAAATCTGAGTAATGTACAGCGTTTTTGGATTCTTTCCCTGGTATTATTTCTGAACCAGTGCATTTAAGATTGAGTGCTCTACCAAGTTGAAAAAACACAATGAGATAGTTCAGAAATTAAAAATTTAACTTTTTGAAGATGCTGCTATAACTAGAAGTCATGCGGATTTAATGAAAGCTCCCATTAAGTTCTTTTAATATGACAACAGCAATTATTCCTTTTCTTCCTCATCAGTGATATTCTCTTTACTTCTACACTCTGCATACAAAAAAAAAAAAGCGCTCTAGACGTGTAAGCAGTTAGGAGAAAAATCTTACAGGCAGCCTCACTGCAGCCCTTGTTGTCCTTGTAAAAGTCCCCTGCTTAACCACTCTCTGGTCTTATTTAGCTGCACAGCTGAGAAAGGTGGCAACACTGGTGGAGCTTAAGGAAGAGTTCTCATACAATTAGAATGCCTTACAAAAAAAATCACATCAAGGACAGATAAGAAGGACTCAAATCACATTTATGGGTTTTGAAGAACTCATCTTAAACATGAAATTATTAAATCACATATGCATTATGTTATACTATGTACATTCTGCCTTTATAATAGCATCACTGTTCATTACCCTAGATCCTGCAATTGCCTTATGATTTGCAAGAAAGAAAGAGGATCTTTCTAGATCTTGCTGCTTAGCTTACATTGCAAGGTGCAGAAGCACGAGAGGAAAGCAAGGAGCAAGTACTCCCACAGGTATAGCACAGATAGGGCACAGATTATTATGAGAAGGAAAAAGCTGGAACAGAAGACACAGAGAAGCTGCGCTGCACACGAAGCAGAGGAAAACAAACAGGAAGAAGGAATTTTATTTGCTGCAGGTTATGTTAGAAGCACGTGTGTATGGTTTAAGTGCAAGCCACAAATGTTAGGCTACATCTTGTGTACACGTAGATTCTCAGTAGAATCATAGGTGGGTTAATTTTAGGAAAACAGATTGCAGAATTTTCAAGATTTAAAAATACATTGGTAGGAGATGATTATCACAGACTGATTCTTCATAATGCCTGTACGTATGAAAACTTTCTGCATTTCCAACTGCTCCTCTCCCTGCAGCGATCACGTTGCCTGTAGGTTACTTTATTGTTTTTCCCTTCCGTTCCTGTTGAACTTTTCTGTGCCCACCACAACTGGTTGCCCTGTACACAGACTCTTTATCCCCCCTCATGTTGCCTCAGGCTGTTTTAAAATGGTGCCACACGCACAGCACAGGAAGTAGAGCAGCTCTCATTGCACTGCTTCCAGCCTTATGACAGCAGCACACATCTGAATGGTTCTGCTGTTACATCACACACAGCTTTATGGTCCCAGTAGTAGAAAAAACCTTATGTATTTCACTCCAAATACATGACTTTTACTGTGTGGTTCCAAGTCATCAAGCTTTGCAGTCTTATTTAGCCCCTCTGCTTGCACATAAACCTGGGCTGTATTGTAACACAGAGTCTTCCATACCCAGCAAACAAGACCCAACTACCGTTTCGATTTCCATACCTCAAAAATAACTGAATGTCACAACAAATACTGCACAGCGCTCACCGTCAGTGGCAGCACATGAGTTGTGCTACTTACGTTTCAGATAGAATCTACAAAAAGCAGATCAAACAGCACTGACTAATTATTAAAGTACTTCCTTCTAACAATATATTCTCAAGTTCGGGACCTGACAGAACTGAAAGAACTCTTCCGTACACAGACTTGCTAAAAAAAAAAAAAAAAAAAAAGTTGCTTGCTGACAAACATGTTCAGTTATTATGAACGTTTTATGCTGGCTGTATCCTTAGTCATGAATTCAGAGTTCCTTTGCCAAAAAGAATCTGATATGAAGCACCAAACTTGTTACCAAGCAATGAGATTTTCAAAGTCCCACGTCTAGTTGCCAGTTTTGGTTTTATTTTCTCTCACAGTATATTTTTCACTCCCCAATTAAACGAAACAGACAATATTCAGAGTATTCTCAAATGTTTGGAAAACAATTTCTGATCTTAAAAATAGCTGTGTTTTTGCCTGACAGCCCTGTGTGTTTTGCTGATAGCAGGAGAAAAGAGAATTAAATGCAGAATAAACTACTAATAGCTGTAAGATTTTACTTTCTGTCTTTGCCAGGTAATTTCCTATCTGGGATCCAGGCATGGAGTCAGCATGTAAAAGGAAATTTTTAAGTATCCAAGAAATTCCTTAGACCTCCTTATCAATCCTGCTACCTGCATAACTGCCAGAGGGTCCTTCTGCCACTTCTGACAGAAGCAAAAAGCCACTGACTACAGAGTACCCTTGCTATATGCAACAGGAAATAAGAGGCAGCCACTAAAAGTGATCCCTAATAATAATTCAGCTTGGTGAGAAAAACTCCAACTAGAATATCCACGTAGTATCCAAGATCTTAATTCTTCACAGTGTTGAAGCATCAAATTAGTTCAACCTGTACTGTGACCACTTGCCACAGTAAAACTGGTGAACAGGTTCAGCAAATGGAGCTGCTCTGATGCAAACAGTTCAACCAACTGGCTACTTCTATACAGGAAAATGTTATATTGGCAAATTGTACTTTTATCATGGTACCTCACTCATTCTAATATTAATCTGTAAGAGACTCAGCATTTCAGGATCCTTTGCATTGAGAATTCCCAGACACCAATACAGCTACCAGGCCCTTTGGGTAGTTTTCCATCCAGCAGCAGCTAACCAATGCCTGAAGACTGCAGCAGCATTTCAACAATCCTTACTCTGCTCTGTTGCAATGACAACCAGAGTATGAAATAAAACCTTACATAGTCTTATTGGCACATGCATTATACCTATTACATTTGCAAAGACTTCAACTTACCTAAAACTGTCAATTTCTGCTTTTTGTGTCATTGTGTATTCTGCCGCACATCACTATATGCAGTTAAGCAGTGTCAGACATGCAACATCAATTCTAAATAAACAGAAGGTCACAAAGCTCACATTCTCAAAGCTATTACAGAAATTGCAGGCTTCATCCAATCTCAAATCCCAGTGCTCACTTAAAAGCTCTAACCATATAATTAAATGTAGGTCAGCTTAAAAGTGGACAATTCGTTTCAGGCTTTACACAACGCTCTTCAGTAAAGCCTTCAGCAATTCTTTTATCTTGGATGGCTGACAGATCGTTGTCAAAGTCAGGGTCTTCCTGGTAAAAAGTTTCAACACAGAAAAAGGTACAACAGCATAGGAGGAGATACTTAGAAGGGAATAAATCTCTAGCCTTCCTTCTTCAAAGCCAGAATTCCTCTCTTGACTAAGACATACTGAGGACAATTGTATCCCAGGGTAACTCTTCTATAGTCTAATGGCCTTTCACCAACGAATATTTTGACCCAAACTGTCTGAGACACGCCTAGAAAAATAACCTGTTTTCCTCATGGTCCTGGCTGCAGAGCAGGAAATGTTTCTTGTTGCACCCTCCAGCTCTCATGTCCTAACTCTTGTCTAGAAATTATCCCCTGGCTTTCTTCACCCTTAGTACCCATTTTTCATGTAAGCTGGCCACATTACATTGTTCGTTACTAGGGTGGATTTTATTTCGATATATAAGTGTTAGAAAAACCTGGCTTTGGGTTTTGGAGTTTTGCTATGGCTTCTTACCAATTTCAATTTTCACTTAGCAGAACTGAATCTATTCTCTACAATAAAAAAAGTAGCATTCATTTGCTATACTTCTACATCTCTGATTTTAACCATGTTTTATATTGTTAGTCATTATGCTGTTATTTAAGCTGATTCACTATGAAAAATATGTACTCATTTCAATTTACTTTCATAGTAACCAATACCATATCTTATTTTTCAAAGAAATTAAGTCATCTTAGTGTTAAATATCCACAGATATTTGTTACTAACCTATTCTGAAAGACATCTAAGCACCTTAATCTTTTATTGTAAAATCAATTCATAATTTAATTACCGAAGATTAAAGACTGCCTAACCTAGCTGCATTGTTTCTTTCAGTCAGTACAAACCGCTGATACACTACTGTTAAAGAAGAGAACCCAAATAAAGGCAACAAAAGAAAGCATCTTTTCAAATCATTAAAAAGGGACCACAGATTTTCTATTTCAGATGTCTTAACACTACGTAGTATGAAAAAGCATCTTGTGCCTAGTTTTACATACAGGTAATTAACATGTGAAGGGGAAAAGCCACCACCCAAGGCCCTTTGTACAAAGACATTTTTCATTTCCACAAAGAATTCCCAAGCAATGCCATAATTCGAGATATTAAAGCCAACAGCATATTGAAGACACAGCTCGCATTCTGCTCATTCTCTACATCTTCCCTTCCCATACCTCCTTACCTCAATCACATGTTGAATTGAAAGAATTAAGCTCCCATTTACTTATACCTACTTTGATTACCAAATGAAGAAAAGCTACCTTTCTTCTGATTGGGCATTTAGAATTGTATATGATTCAAGTCAATCCTGCCCAGCCCTTTTTAAGAAAAATGTATGAATATTCACATGAAAGGCATCTTACACTGAGCTCAAATCACTTGCTTGAACAGACTCCCACTGCATGAGTAAATGAGAACAAGTCTGCCAAACTGGAGCTGGAACGGAAACGATTCAGTCATTCCAGAGCAAAACAATTATTTATGCGATTACACAACTATTAAAATACAGAGAGTACTATAGGTCAAAATTACTAATACTAAAACAATGAATTCTATTTACTCCTCCATTACAAATTATTAATATCACTTTACAAATAGGTGTATTATCCATATATTTCAGCAAGCACACCTGTGTACAAAGAAAACTCAGTCGTCTTAGCAAAGCAATGAAATAGGTTGAAATTATCGCAATTTCTTTCAAGTTATCACTGCCACTGGAAACATAAATGATGGAAAACTTTTCCCATGTTGTTTGTAAACACTGAACTTGAGTTTCAAAGTTAGGCACTAATCCATGGAAACAAATCAATGTGGAACAAAAATACATGGGACATATCCAAACATCATGCAAGTAGCATATGCCTTCTCAAGTGACGCAACGTGATTCATAGACTTACATGAAAAATATCTTGTGACGAACATGGGTAACAAAATATTTGTAGTGTTACCATTCATGTCTTTAATTCTACACTTAAAAAGCAATAGGTGCTTTGGAAAAGCTCAAAACACCAAGCATTTGTGAATTTAAGTGAGCTGAAAGCTGGGTCACTGGCAAGCCAGAGCTAATGGTAGATATTAATTTAACTTCTCAACCCCAGAGCATTAGTAGTGAGGAATGTATATTACTAAGAACTGCTAATTTGGTAATTTCTTTTCTCATTCCTTCCCTATTCTTCATCAAATATATTTGGATAAAGACATATCCTTCATGTCAGAACTCAAAACCTCTGTTTCAACGCAGAGCCAAAATTATCGTAAGTGCAGTAAATTAAAGTTTTTAATTTTAAAAACAGGATTCTATTTATAGAATGTTTGCCTCCATAGACTAATTCCATTGCCATTCTCATTGGGACATATTACATCTTGGCAAGAAGATGAAGAGCTCATTAATGAAATATTCTACTTTTGGAGAAAGAAAGAGCCACATGTATAGAAATCCAAATCTGAGCTACCTCTCCGTAGCAGCCAAATAAGCTTCAAGGTTCTCTGAACCAGAGTAATAATGCTGAATCGAAGTTAGAAAATGGATATAGTAACTTTTTCCTCCACAAATGATACTCTGTTCAATTGTACAGCAACTTTTTTATTTAAACTACTAAAATCTTGCATGTGACAGCTCTTTCCCCAAGTCTGGCCCTCATAATCAGATGTCTTCCTCTATGTGCTGCTACTACTTTCCATCTTAGAATCTTCACAGACTTACAAGAAACTGGACAATTTTACAAAATGGTTTAGCATTAAATCCTAACAACAATAAAATAAAAATTATAATTAAGTAAATATAAACAAATCAAACTTTGCTCTGGCATTACCTAGTATATACCTGCCTGCCATTTTGCAGGCCAGTTCAGGCATTACATTTATTTATTCATGTTTGATACGCCTGGACGTTACGCCATGTCCTGTGTGCTGTAGGTCTGAGCTAGACTTTCCAGAAGCTCAGAAATTTTTACTGCGAACATATATCCAAAAGTGAATTTTAAGTACATCCCCAGAACCCACCATCATACCCAAATCAAGATGGCACCGTGATTTTATTCAAGGCAAAAAAGACAGAACAGTTCTTTACATGTGGAGAAATTTAGTTTTCTTTCCTTTCTGAGAAACATCCCCATCTCTTCATTTTTACTCATCTAATACAGGCTCACATGCATCCCTTTAGCCTAAACAGCTACACTGCATACTCAAATGGCCCCATTGTGCTTTCTTTTCTCTGCATTAAACAACTGATAGATCATAGAACTGGTAGAACCAGGGCTTAGAAGCAACTATTTAAACTTCTGTTACTATTCCTTTACAAGGCGTTTCTCAAAAAGATTGGGAAAGCATTTAGATATACCCAAAACCCTCTTAACAGACTCTTTTTTGGGTTCTACAGTCACTTGTTAACACCCTCCGCAGCCCAAAATCCACCATCTGTTTCAGAGCACAAAAACACGCATAGGAAGGAAGGCTCATGCAGTGTACATGACATACAATTCTTTTTCTCTCCTCATTCTCTTTCCACTAACTGAATGTAGCTGGGCTCCTAAAGCTGCAAATGTACAAGGAAAAATAATTAGCTAGTGCTGTTCACACATGTTGAGTATGACTACTCGCACATCAAAGTTTTATTTCTGTCTAACAAAAGAAGTCGAATAAACATCTCTAGCAAAAGCATCTTCTCAGAGTCTGCCTCAGAATACCTGAATGCTGCATTATAAAATCTTTATTACACAGTGATTTTAGTGACACCAATGACTAATTGCCGCTGAGATGAAAGAATATAATGTGACAATGTTCATTTCAGCATACCAAAAAAATGCGTGTTCGGAAGAATGGTAGGAAGAAGTGCACCTTGAGACTTCAGGCTAGAAATGAAATGCTCTTCTTGGCAGCTTTTGGTAAACAACAGTGAAAGACGAACTTCAGCATAACTGAAATTCAAAAATTATTGCAAATTCGTATAATTAAAATACATAGAAAAAGTATTATAACTATTTCAAAGATTCAGGCGTTCTGTAATCTTTTTCTCTGCTCAAGTCACACTACTGAAATTTACATTAGCTTGTGATCTAACACAGCTTTAATACTCGTAGCAAACTGAAGAATATTTTTGTAATACATAAAAAGACCTGCCTGAACTGGTGTGCAAACTCCAGGCAACTCCAGATCAACAGAACAGGCCTTTGTCTGACTCATATCATCACTACTTAAGCTGTAAATCCTAAAGGACATCTGCATTTGCAAACAAGCCTTCCCCAAATTCTCCAGCTTTCCTAGTACTGGTTCCTCTTACTGCATGGCTGTATTTCACAAACCGCTTTCCCACACTTTTGCTCTTCTGTATTTGGTACCCAGAATTTTATAACATACAGGTAATATACAAGTTTTTTTTCTTAATGAAGACTATCCACAGAATCAAGATCCTTTACCAGATTTGCAGGAACACACATCTTGTCTGCTTTACTGGATCCAGTCCACCTGTATACAGTGTTCTTAAAAGCAAAGAAGATGACAAACTGACATCTTAGTGAAAGCTAAACAAGACTCTAAGAATTATACTTCCTAGTAGGTTTACCATGAAAGCCAGTGTAATGAGCAGAATAGAAACACTAGAAACAAAAGCTTCGTGTCATGTAGCAAAAATTTAAGAAGATGCCTACCCTTCACTAGGGTTATGCACCTGTATGTTTTTAACACTAAACTGCAAAGCAGTAGCAGTCAAAACAAATAATATGCAAGCCCAGCTCACAACTTCAGGCTGTAGTAATTAAGAAGCTAAAAGTGTTGGGTGCTGGAGAAGGAGATATAGTGGCAGTCAGCATGTGCACACAGACAGCAGCCCTACTCCAATGCGCAATAACAGCATTTCCAATATGGCACCCTGCAGTCACTAGAGAGGTGGAAAAGTGAGCAAAGTCCTGAAAAGACAGCATTGCTGTTGATGCCCAGAAACTCCAGGATGCCCGGTAACATGCAGAGCAATTATCTCATTGAAACGAATCCCAGGAGAGCATATCTAATTTAAGTCCATGAAGTTAACACCATTAGAAGATACATTTCTTGATGATTAAGAATTAAATACACAAGTATCTCAGAGCTTTTGAAATAACTTAGGACTAATGAAGGACTAATTGCTTCACTACGTATCTTCACATAATGATATACAAAAACATTGTGTCAACTGTCTTATGTCAACTTTTGCATCACTTAACTACATGTTTGTTATCAGTCATCCACATTAACAATTAAAACATGAGAATATTCTTATAATTAGTTTTCTTTTTTAGAAGATCAGACAAGTGAAGGAAGTGTAGAAACTCAGTTACTTTTTTGTTATTAAAGATGATACAATAATTACAGCCATGTTAAAAATTAATTCCGTGGCTAGTTGGCTAATGCTAGTAACACTGAATTTCACCACTGCAAAACTTTGATTTTCAGCAAATGTAAATCCACTAATTTCATTTATCTCTCACTTATTTTGAAATATGAGCAACATATAATTATTTATCGGAGTAATAAATACCAAAATTCACTACTCCTTTTCACAGAAATAAATGAAGGACTGGATGGCCTTTCATTTCATTTTATTTTTTATAATCTCACAGGTTGTTTTTTTTTTGTGGTTTTTTTTTTTGTTTGTTTGTTTGTTTCTTCTTTTTACATTCTTTACTTATGGTGAATGCCTGCATGTGGCAAACAAAGTCAGTAGGTAGCAACTGCCTAGATGTGAGACACTGTTAGAGGGCAAATCTCATAGCTGTACTGAGTGGAATTTCTTACACGAACAAGTAACATAGTTTTAGAAGAACGTTTGACAAAACAAGCACAAAAATGATATAACAGTCCTTTCCCAGAGACTCCCCATAAATGATTAGAACACAAAACCACCCACCACCAAGCCTCAGCCCCTGCCTGCTCTCCAGGAGCATGCATACACACAACCCCCGCAGCCCTGCAGCTGCACCTACCCTCCATCATACATGTAAATGAAACACTGATTTTTCAAACAGCCTTGAATGCATTCTATCCTTCTGTGAGTTGAGTGCACCAGTGTGACTTGGAGGAGTCACAGGGACACTTGTCATTTTGGAAAGATTGCTTATGTCTTCAGAACTTTTACATACCAATCCCCAAACTTCCAGAGCTCATCCTTTTCCACTGCCATCTAATTCCTCCTGAATGGACTTGAAATATAATGAACATGAAAAGCAATAATAAATCACATAATGTGCAACCATGAAAACGATCCATCCACAGAACATGCTTTGTATGCCGCTATCTGGCACATCACATCTTCCATGGGGCAGTCCACCCCAGACAGGACGCTCTCAGTAAGGACAGCACATCCTAGTCAGTAACCCTTGCACTATCAATACTGGAATTTACCAACGCCACTTCTCCTAGGACAAGAGCACTACTTCCAAGCTTACAGCAGAGAGACTGCTTTCTGTAATGAGGCCTCCAGCCTCTTAACTAGATCTGACAGCGGAGAACTCTCCATACATCCATAGATGCTTCCAACCATGTCTAACTGATGAGGCAATAAACATTAGCAAGCAGTTAGCCTTTAGCACACATTCCCCAAACTGTAAACACGTTTGGAGTCAGAACTGCATTTGGGAGAGAAGTAGGGGCTGCAGCACGGCAGCCTCAGCCTTCAGCCACAGCAAGGGACTGCCTTCAGCTCTCCTGCAGGATGACAGACTGCTGCTAGCAGGGTATGGATACTTCAGGTTAATGGCAGCACTAACTTGCTGGTTTGTAATCAGCACCTGCTATCACTAGCAGATAAACAGTTATGCTGCTCAAATTCAAATAGTATCCAGAGCTACGCGTTAAATGACAATGTTTAAATTAATTTCAGGTGACATTTTCCTCAGAGCTGTTCGGAAGCTCCAGAACTACAAAGCTTATAAAATGGTGGTATATTGCTTTCTAAGCATGATAAAGCTTAATGAATCATTGCAGTGTTTCAATATTGTTTTTATAGCCAGCAATAATTAACCTGCTCCTATTCATACCAACTCTTCAATAAAAATGAAGCTATTTTCAATGGATGAAGACTGCATCTGCCGTTCTATTCCACGTGGGCAAAAAGGTCTTGCGCACTGCTCATTTCCCAGCCGTCTCCAAAGCCCTCCAGTCGCTTTAAAGCAGACAAGTAGTCCCACTGATTTCAGAAGATTATTAAACTTATGCATAACTGTTGGCATGTTCAAGTGCTGAGACTGTGCACTCTTCTGAAATGTAAATGAACTGCTGACGGTAACTAGCATCATGAGAAAAGGGGGAGGAGTCAGAGCCTTTCAAAATGAGGTGAGAAAAGTTTCTATGGTTTTGTAGTAATGCTATCAAAACAAGTGACATCAGTTCATATTAAAAAATAAATAAATAAATATTGGCAGTTTAGACAAAAGATTCTATTTCACATTTTAACCTATTCCTATTTTAAATCAGAAAGCAATTTATTGACATTTCTACACAAACTTGTGCGCATTCGTTTCGTTGAACTGTAAGACTTAACCTATACTCAAGGCCATTCTAAGAAATTATGCAATTCCCCACCACCTGAGGCAGATTAGCAACTAAGCAGGCATTTTCCCATGATGCTGAATTTGGAACTGAACAAGACTGAGCACTGCCAAGCAGGGGGCAACCTGTGGCATGAGTGGTCAGGAGCTGAACATGCACAGCAGGACAGGTTCTGACACTTCTACTCCTCAGCCTGCTCTTCATGGTCAATGCCTAAAGTCATGGTTGTTTGGTGTTTTTTTTTGTGGATCCATTGGAGGAAAACTCATACTTCCTCATGCAGCCAAAGCAGCATATTGGGGCTGTTCAGTTCTTTCAGAAGTAAATTTAGAAAAATCCTTTGAAGTACAATCTGACAGCTGCATAAAACCACTTTTTGAAAACAAAGCACCATAGCTCAGATGTCTGTAACAGACAAAACAGCCACCTCAGCTCTGCCTGGGATTTGTACTTGTCACAGAGCAGGGGCCAGGGGGCAGACAGGGTTAAATCCCTGTGAAGCACAAGTGCTACCCTCCCTTCCCATTGGCTGCTGAGCATAGGGCAATCAGTTTCAGCCACCAGATACTAGAGACAGGTCTCTATGGAAAGGAAGTAGCAAATATCAGAAACTTCCTGGATATAAAAGCTGATGTTTCAGCACTGAGGTCGAGGAGGTTCGAAATCGACATTTATGAACCTGAAGTCAGATGCCCATCCCACCCCCTTTATTTTTAGCACAGTTGTGATGAGCAATGCCAACAACAGTTAATAAAGAGGTATGCTGAACCAATCCTGGGTCCACAAAGAGTCCTAGGAATTGCGAAGCTACTACTATTAGTTTTCATTAGCTAAGAATAAAAACTGAGGGAGGAAAAGAGGGGAGAACAGGCAAATGGGTATATCTGACTGCTGCCTTGAGAGTCAGGAACCTCATGATACTGAAACCAAAGTGCTGGAGATTAATCACTGTTTTTTAAGAAAACCAGGAAAAGGCGTTCTTTTGCTCCCACATTCATAATACTTAGGGTTTGTCCATTTGTATGCCATTAGGAGAAAAAGTAGAATCCAAGAAATTTTAAAAATAAAAACAACAAAATCTGTGGCATCCACTGGCTCAGGTGAGTAGCAAGTACAATAGAAACACCACATTTCATACGGCTCAAGATGGCCGACAGCATTTTAAGGCCCACATCATCTAATTCTGCTCAGAGTCTAGTCTACATGTCAGTATTTGAATGGCTTCCAGTACAGCTGCTGCTCATGTGAAAGTGAAACTATGACAAGAAATAAGAGAAAATAATTCATGACATAGTCTGTGCAATAAGCCATGTTAAATTGACATGCTGCATTTCTACTAGCAAAACTTTCTTGAACTGGATTGAATACTGCTATTCAGTAACTTGAATTTTACCACTGTCTGAGGAATTAAGACACAAACATACTGAGAGAGATTCAATATAATGAGCAGCAAGCATCCCAACAAATAATACAATTCACAGATTATGCAGATGGTGAAAAAGGAAAAAGATATCTATATATTAGTCATGTAATGTCATACACAACATTAACGAGGTGAGTTGTGAGAAAATAGATTGGTAGGACAGATCATTCAACTATCCCACTTACAAATCATAATAGTCAACATTGCTTTGATTTTAATTAATAAATCCTTTCAAGCAAACAATATGCAATAAATTTTACATATACTTTCTCTTCTAATGTTTCAAAGGTTTGTTTTTTAAGATCACATAATTTGATGATAGAAGGCCACTACACACAGAAGTAACCCAATATTATTCTATTGTAATTTGGTAATGCACACACATCGCCCCCTCTCATAGTGTGATGGTGACACCTCTTTGTTCTCCACTACTCTAAATGCGGTTAAGTCCCAAAATACATCTTTTTTTTTTTTCTGCAGGAAATGCTTCTTTGTTTCAAAACCAAAAGCTCATCAGTATATGCATCATTTGCATTTTATCAGTCCAATTCTGTTATATCACTGTCTGCTGAGAAGAAATTATGGGCTGCGTTTTCATCCTACTGAATTCATTAAGGGCTCTGAGGTTGATTACAGTAAAAACAAAAGGCCAGAGCTCATTTACTCCAGTTTTAGTAACAGCCTTTTTATATATACATTAAACAAGATTTAGACTACATCCAAAATTGCCCACTGAGGTTGATTCAAATCTTTGCATTTCTTTCAGGCAAATGAACAGAATATTATACATTTCACCACATTTAGATTCTTTTTTCAGGTGATCCTAAGAAATAAGACGTTGCACATCCACAAGTGCTTATACATCTATTGTATTCTTTGTATTTGCTCTCTTGTTTTATTATATCTGATAACAACCATTTGGATTAAAATAATCTGGATTTTTATCCGGCTACTTTCAATTACTACATTGAACATGAGCATGGATGTGGAATGTACGGCTGTATGTCTGCTAATCGGGTACAAATCAACAGGCTTCAAATTCTGTCTCTTATTTCTGCAAACAATTCAAGTAAAGGTCTTTTGATTTATGTGGCATCTTTATGTTTTCTCAGAACAATGCTACTCTTGCACAGGAAGCACAGCTCAAAGCAATTACTAACAGAAGTCAAAATAAGAACAGGGCTACTGTTGTGCCATAATTTAAAGAGAAACATGGCCCTAATGTTAACTAAATCAGAACAAACCGTCTTCCATGTGCCCATGCTGGTGCTCTGGCACTGCCTTCTACAGAAAATTAATCTCAAGAACAATACATAACTGCAGCTCTGCACTTTTTCTTATTCCAGTAATTACGCTTCCTCTTTTCCCTTAATAAATAACAAGCTTCGGAAAACTTTAATACAAAATTAAAAGTAAACTGAACTCAACCCTAAGGGACACTTCTTCATATACATGTAAGTTTACTGCAAGACCAAGCATGGACAGCACTAGGTGGACAATCCCAGTTTATTTGGCTAACAAATCATCCTTTCAACAGGAATGCACATTAGCTTCAGGCAGAGCAACATTTAAGAAAGTCCCCATGCGACGTATTTGTGCACCCTCTGGTGCAATTTCTTAACCTTTCTGAAGTGCAAAATTTGACTCTAAAATTGTTACTCTGCAATTAAAATAACTCTAAAATAGCTATCATACACCCACAAGGAATTAAATAAAGGCTGCAAGGACAACCTCAGTTCATTCCACCTTACCAGTTGAGTTTTAATTTTAAAATGAAATCCGCAATGCTGGCAAAGTAGGTTTTTTTGACCTTGAGATGAAATGATTTTTCCTAATATCTATTTAGAGTTTGCAAAATATTTGTAGTAAAGCAATCTTTTACAACACCAATGGAAGATATGACTGAATTATTTGTATGCTCCTCTATTGTGCAGGCAAATGCTGAGCAAAGTGAACAGATCACATGTTTCCAAGCACCAACTTTATTTTCAGGTGAGTACTCTGGAGCAAAGCAGGCAAAAGAAACTGGGATATAGCATGCTGACAACAAGCACAGTGCTCCAGTACCAATCTGATTACTCTGAGAAGGCAGAAGCCTAATCCCTGAAGTCTTGTTTCCAGGAACTCCTTAGAAGCATTTGAAACCCTCTTCAACAACTGAAGGGGAGATACTTGGAGCTTGGCAAGAGACAACAACAATAAGGACAATCTGTGATTCCTGTTCTGCAAGCGCGTGTGGGGACATACGGTTACACAGGGAGCTTCTTTACTCCTCCAAATCCCCTTTCGCAGCTGACAGTTTGGGGAACGGCGAGGGAGCTGCTACTTGTGCTCATGCACAGATGGATGGGAAAAGGACACAGCCGACATCCCATACAGCAAGCTGAACGAGGAGTTAAACAGAGCCAAGTAGAGGCTTTATGGTGTTTACTCCCTCCTGATAAGGCAAAATAGCTGAATTTTAATTCTCAGGCTGAAAAAAGTCGAGTGTAATTGAACATTCAGCAACAGTGCTACCAAATGGCTGCCAGGGCCCAGACTGCCCTCAGCCACCCATCCCACTTCCCTCAGCGTGCCACGCTGTGCACAGGGACAGAGATGGGAAAGCAATTGGGCAGAACACAGCAATGGGACTTGCGTCACGAGTTACTTGTCCATGTAGTCTTTTAGTCACAGCACAGTTTGCTGCTGAGCCAGAGGAACTTAATGGTTTTTGAGCAGCCCCACAGGCAGACATTGATGTGACAGGCTACCCCTTCTCAGTCCTCTGTCAGTGGGAGGACAGAGAGATGCTGCAGCAGCCCCATCCACTGTGATAAGGGATAGGAGGCCATGCCTTGTACAGAGCTCATTTAAGGGGCTGGATAGGGCTATTTCATGAGATATCAAAATAAAAAGACAAAACTACAGCCTTGAGATCAAGGGATGTGAATGCTGATGAATGCCAACAGAGTACAGCTATGCTCTCATCATTGTGGTAATCCTGACTAAAGTTATGAACAATATTTCAAAAACAATGAAGGTGGCAATTGTTTGGTTTTTTCTCCCCATGATGACCCTGGTCCAAATTTCCAGATTGCAGTTTGCTTTCACATACACTTCTTGACTTCACACAGTTACCTTCAGTGTTTTGAAAAACAGCTCTGCATTTGAGTGATCCTCCCATCTATTTTTACTTCACATCAAAAAACTTTTTCCATTTCTATGTAAAATGCTATAAGATGCCATATGTGGATTTACAGTATAAATCATACAGTAAAGTTTTTGAAAGTCATAGTGTGATCACCTGACAGAACTGAATAAAGAAGTTTCTTAATTCACCTCTCCAACAGCTTTAGTAATTTCTGGAAGTATCATCTGTTGCAGCAGTTTTGTTCTTGAACTGGTTTTGCATTTGCCAACCATATGCAGATCAGTCCAGTGTTACACCACCACTATTTACACGAGTGCAAGCAAATAGCAAAACAGGACAGGCAGCTGCTCCTGCTTTCGTTCCTATGCAAATGAAAGTTAAGAGCTCAGTTTCTTGCTCCATCACACAACCAAAGTTAGTCTTTTGAAGATAAAACTGCCTTCAGCTGGCACAAGTCCCAGTGCCTTATTGTGGCTTTATGGGGCTTTTCATTGCTACAGCTGTCAAATTAGTGACAGTTCAGTATGGCTTGTTGATGTGCACTTTCAAAAAAAAAAAAAAAAAAAAAAAAAAGTACAAGCAAGGCTGAGACCATCTGATCTCATTTCTGCTTCTTATACTGTTCTGAATTGTCATGCTGGATGTGCTTCTTTTCTACCACTTCAGGGCAGGGAAAACTCCACAGTGAGTCTAAGAGGTTCAAGATAAGTTCATTAAGCCAATTTGTTAATCATCTCCATGAATTGTGCTCCCATTTCTTATGAGACTTTGTGTAATAGATTTTATAAAACCTTAATGAAAATCTAATTAGAGCCAAAGGTCTTTGAAAGATTTCTCTTTTTTTTCGTCTTTTTTTCTTCTAGTTAGAAAGTGATAGGGAGGGAAACAAAAAGCCTAGTGCAAAATTCATACTCTGAGCATATAACTGTCTATACTAGAGAGGAGACCTTAATAACCGCTTTCCTGTGCTGTATTCTAAAACCTCTTTGTTACTTTCTTTACTACAAATCACAAATTGTCATCATCATTCTTTCATATGTGTGTGCTCGCAGCAGACAATGTGACAAAATCTTGATGTGTCTATGTACCACCACAGGAAACGTCATAATGGGAAATACTAGGACAACAATCACAGCACTAGACCTCAACAGCTGTTTTGTATGTACATTGGTCTGTCACACTTGTCATTAACAATGTGGTTCAGCATATCTCTTTGACCAACCATCCCTGTTTTTCCCAGATCTTCAGAATTTTATACATATAATTATATATATATATTGTAGTAGTAGTAGTAGTAGAAGATGCAGTAATGACTGAGCTAAGCAGTCTGTAGTCTTTGAAAGTTTGGAGATTTTGAAAAAAAAAAATCAAGTTTTGGCATCCTGAATACATCTCATGCTTTCCAGTTACTTCAGAAGTACAGCAGTAAAATCTAAATGGATAAAAACGTTGCTATTCAGGGCCTCATTTCAAGGATACCATTACATATTTCTTGCTGTTACTGGCCCCAGCAGCTGGCAGGACAGCTGAGGAGCAGTCCAATTTCAGTTACCTTAGGTCACTCATGCTTCCTCCAGCCACAAGTTCTGCACCTAGCCTTACAGGAGATACCCAAGCATGAATACATATACTGTGGTTTCCAGAGACTTCAGACACACATCAAGTAATCAAATCGTTTATAGGGAGGTAATAAAATACTTGTCAGGTTTTATGAGCCTACATAGCCCAAAGGGAGCATTTCCAAATGGAAGATAGTCTGACATTTTTCCTGCCCCACAATTATTCCTGTTATTAGATACATTGGAAAGAGACAAAACTGCTGATAAAAAAATAAATGTAAATACAAGTTCTCGATAGCCAACTTCATCATTCTCCTTCCCAAAACTTATTTTAAAAAAAAAGAAATTATCACTTGTATAGGAATTAAACAATTTTGCTTCTTAAAGATACCACCAATTCCCCAAAAAGCATTCTGCGATCAATCTAAATACATGCTCAGAATATTATTCATCAATCCACATATCCATGCTGTGAAATTCGATTACTCCAAATATTTGTAGGTTTGATATAAATATGATAGGGGAAAGATTTATATGTTACTTTACACACAAAAATAGAATCATGGTACCATAGCATATCCTGAGTTGGAAGGAATCCACAAGGATCACCACAAAGGAATCCCACAAAATTAAACCAAGATGGGATCTTTACAACTCTTTTCTTCCAATTATTACCTTTGCTCATAAAAATCACAAAGAGTCTTTAAGAACACATAATTTATTTCTTCTTCAATCCAGGAATACATTTGTGTGATCGAGAAACTCATTTGAGTTTGTATCCTCATCCGAGTTTGTATCCTTCCTCTAAAATAGTTATTTTTCAGCAAGTTTTCATGATGAAGAAAATGTCTGGCTACTGAATAAATTATCCAAAATATTGGAATTCATATTTAAAATACGGATATACTAACCTTACTATTCTAAATATGGGACAATAGAGGAATCAGAAGCCATTACACCTCACCTAAACCATATGCAAGATGTCAAAGACCTCCAGGGACTAAAATAATTAAATCAATTTGTACTATGATTCAATAGAAACAAATGACAAACAGTTTCAGCTGAAAAGAACAAACAAATGTACCAACAGGGAACCAAATCCTGAGGTCTTTGTTCAGTCTTAACCTGGCAACTCCCACTGAGATCAACTAACTTTGCTTGAGGATGCGACAAGTTTAAATTGAACAGGGCCGCCAGGATTTTCCCTATGAATAGACTGCACAGGAGCTTCACAGAGACGGAGCCGTGTGTCATACTGGATAATACACCGAGTCCAAGTTAACAATAAACACTGTCACATAAAAAATGAATGCTATTTAGGTCACAGCACTAAGTATGTAAAGTAAGCATGATTACCCAGTCCCATTAGATCTCCATCAGAGCGCACGTGCTTTGGAGCAGCTCGCTCAGGAGACGGGCAGATCAGAGGGAGTTCAGAGAAAAGCATCTAAGATGATAAAAGGTTTGGAAAATAAAAACTGTACTCTGGGAAAACACCACATTAAGAAAGCTTTAAAAAGACAGTAAGGAAGTAACAAAGTTGTCAAGGTTCAACCAGATAAAGTTATTTCCTGAAACATTTCTAGCATTAAAAAGTCACTGCCGTGCAGCAAAAATACATCATACTGACAAGTGCTAATTCCTGCCTAAATTTTTGGAGTGCATAGCAAACTTATAAACTGAGACTACTATTCAGTGTTGGTCTGTTCTATCCTATGCAACCACAGATTGAGTAATGCAACATTTTTCTAGAAATAATGCTACAGAATCTGCGGGCAGAGTTTAGAGCCTACGAGCCTCACTTCCCTTCTGCCACACTCTTTAACATTTAGAAAACCTCAGATGTTTAAAACCTCCTTTGTGCCTGCTTATGAAAGTTCCAGATGAACAGACGTACTACAGTAGAACACTGAGTGCTGGAAAAAAAGCATTACACTCACATTTAGGTTCAGTCTGTTCAGTTCATAACAAAGGAGCATCTCCAGCACTCCGGAATCCTTGCTTTGTAATGTGCCACAAACCAAGCTCGAGCTCACCTAAAGGAAATGCCCAAGCCATGCCAGCACAGAGCTGTAACTGAGCTAATTAAACAGAAAAGAAGGAGGGAGGGATAGAAGACAGACTAGTTAGATCAGGAGGAACATTCCTCTGGCACACAGTGTTGTTTTCTGGACTTTCGCTAATCTCTGCTAAGATGCACTGCACCACAAAAGAGCAGAGGTTCCTTTTTCAGAAATAAAGTGAGGAGCAATAAAAAAAAAAAACAAAAACAAAAAACAAAACAGATACTGAATCCAAACAAACAGAAAAAAATAAACAATCACTTGATTAGGGCACAGATTTCGAAAAAGCGAGGGCAAGCAACTAGTGGAGCAAACTACTAAGAGAAATGATTAGAAGACTTCAAGATATACTTTTTTTCCTCAGATAGACACAAACTCACAAACATATTCAGTTGAGCTCAAGAGAGCAATAACTTCTGGACTAAGTCATAGGAGGTCATAATCGATTTTCTGCACCCTTCTATAGCCTTAACACTTACAAACCTAAATTAAAAGCATGTTTGACATTGCACTGCAGTTCTGGAAAATATACAACCTTTGTTAGGTTGACTGCAATCAAGGGTAAAGTGACATACTGCTTTTTAAGTGCCCTTTCAACTGAACACAGGAATACAACTTTGTGTGGGAGGAAAATTGAGAACGCTGCAATATGCATGATAGGAATAAACAGCAGCTGTCTCTGCATACGCAGAAGCCCTTCACCAAATCACAGCAGAGGACACCAGCTTGCCCCCTGCCTCCCTGCAATTTGCCTTCTGAGTGCGGCGGTGTGAAGTGAGGAGGTATTTGGAGGGACCACGTTGGCAGCACACAATGAAGACACTTATTTCTTAGGTGTGGATGAAACGTTTTATTATTTATACAGAAGCGATGACACAGAAGGCACTGTGATAATAAGAGGCTATTTTAGGATACGTGCAACTCAAACACAGCTGCACTATGACCACACTCATTACTTCGTCTGCTACTTTTCTGGATGTTCTGAGGCTGAAGTCTGTTACACCTCCTCTGAGCATTTCAGAAAGTATTCTGTTTATTTGTGTAGACTTACACTGGCACCCCCAGTGGGACTTGAATTCGCCATGCTAAATTGGTCTGCCTGTCAGGTAGCTTCTCAGTCACCAAGTCATGCAAGTGAAAGGCAAAGCATCTCCACAGAACCCTGCCTTGATGTTGATGTAGCAACAGAGAATCCCACAGCCTGCGCCCTTTCTATTACATAAAGTAAGGAAATGCACTTTTCCCCACTTCCTTACTTGTTTCCAGCAGATGGCTGTGCTATGAAAAGAGCAGAACAAATGGTTTTGTTTTACTTAAGTAGTGCTTCTTTAACCCACATTCATAAGCACAACAGTCAGGAAAGAGCCTTTAGCACTCCCAAAGGCTGGATTGCTTCTCCCACCCTAGTCATTCATGTTATTCTTCACTGCTGTTTCTGGGTTCCATATTTAGAAAAATACACTGTTATTCAGATTTGTCTTCTGGAGTGGTTTTGGGAAAGCATGCAATATTTTGTGGCAGTATCTTCTATCCACAGAAGTACAATTCGGAATATCTGCATCTTGAATTGTACCTACAGTGCGACAGCCATAAAAACACATAACTTACGGTCCGAATCGAATGACAGAAATTATCCAAGTTTTAAATTGGAACAACCATACTCCCTAAAAGAAAATCCATGTTGAAAAGTTTTGCTTTAGCCTGCTTTTACAGCATGCACGACAGAAATTCAGTTTAATATTAAATCTGACCTAGGCCTCCCAGCTGCAATCAGTCCTGCAGTGTAGAACTCCTGTGAATATAGTTGTACCCAGTGTTAGTAAAAGACCAAAGACTTTTTACCCTAAAAACAGGAGGTTGCTTCTCATAAGGATGCAAAACAGCAATTCTATTGCTCCTTTAACAGTTTAATTGCAAAATTCACAGAGATATTTATACTATTTTTTAATCATGAAATTCAAACTTTTCTATTACCAATACATACCTTCCCTATATGAAACAGACATGTGACTGAAATCAAGTCCTGTACCATATCTCACCAGACCAACTACATATCTCCTTTGTCAATGTACAGAACACACCAAATATAGTGCATATCTATATTAAACATGTAGTCAATCTAGCAGAATATAGAATCGACGTTTCACTTTTCCCTAAGCAAACAGCCTCATGGTGGGAAATGCAAGCTTCACTACTAAACCTAACTGTCAAAAGAGAAAAAGTAATTCAGTTCTCTCAAATAGGAACTGTTCGATTTAGGAGTATAAACACATAATTAAGTATATGAATTTAGGTGGAGACGTTACTTCTGAAACTGCTATTTTTACCCTGGCAGACTCCAGCACAAAGAGTGAGGAAGATTCCAGCTGGCACCTTTAGGCTAAAGCAACACCACCCAGCAGCGCTCAGTGGGCAGCCTGTGTAACATTTTATCAAGACATTGGTTTTGAAATTGGACACACAAACTTCTCACCTACAGCTTGCTTCTCACCCTCAGCCTGCTGAGCATCATGACTGTGCCTGTAAAAAATAAATAAGTAAAAGACTTCTTTGCTTTTTTCTCTGTTTTGGACATTACTATTTCCATATCACTTTTTTATATACTGCCTGCTAAAGTTTCAAAAGGACTCCTTCCCTTATCCTGTAAGGCATCCAGTAGCAGCTGGCATTCCTGGCTTAGTTGAGAAGTTTAAAAAGCAGGAAAAAAAGCCAAAATCAATACTAAAATGCACTTTTGAAGTTAAGGAAAGGGAATTTGCCTTTGGTCTGAAATAATTACCTTTTCCTTAAAGAAAAAAAAAAAAAAAAAAAGAAAAGAAAAAGAAAAAGAAAAAGAAAGCTCCTTATTCTTTGCATTTATGTCAAACACCTAAACAAGAACCGGAACGGGTATCAAGGCTTTTCTAAGACTCAAGTATACAGATTAGATTTGTGCCCTCTTCTGCCAGCAGTCTATATGTTTACTTTAACAAATATCTCATTTATGTGCATTCATGCATGATGGACAGTTTTCCCTGTTTAGATGACGTATTTTTAGTCCTATTCAAACGACCAAAACATATATACAGATAGAGTTATACAAAACCAAATCCACAAACAGATGAAACTGAAATCTAAGTGTGGGGAGAAGCCTGCTTACATTATCTCTAGAGAAAAAAAATAACTCTCCATTTTATACTTAAGTATCTACTTATGCAACAGTTTCATTATGGTTTTTGTAATTCAGCAATAGAAAGGCAAAGGGCCAGCTAATCAACATCTCTGCTGCTTACAACTGTTCCCAGAAGTAAGAGTTTTCAGTTGATACCTCATTCATTTTATTTTAAAGCATATCTGTTGGCACAATACCTGCTCATTATTCATAAGATAACGTTACAGATATTGCAGTAGTTTCTCATCATATTTCAGAAGTTTCTTAAGAGTTCTCTTGGCAAGTTCTATGTGCTCATAGACCTTGTAAATCTGAAGTATGTCTTAAGATAAAGCTTAGAAATAAGACCACTATTCAAATAAACAACAAAATACTGAATAGCTTTCTAGAAATATTCATCTTTTCGGGAATCCTGACCACAATTTACATAGATCAGACAAGATCCTACAAGATCTCAACATGATTGAACTAGAAATTCATTTGTTACAAACAGAAGAAAAACACTAAAAAGAGCAAGCCAATACAAAAACAGGCATAGCACAGGCTAAACAGAACTCTGTAACGCTGTCTGTGATGTTATCAATAGTGTGATGAGAGCAATGGAGGTTCATTAAAGCCCTGCAAAGGCAGAAGAGCAGAAAGCTACATGAATAACAACGGTACAAGACAGCTGAATTCAGGTAAGGAACTGGTGACTTTTTTTTAAGTCCTAATTTGTTAAGTCGCATCGAACTACAACCTTAGAGACACAGCACTTGCATGTGACAACTGCTCTCTGCAACCACTCAGAAGGTGACTAACCCTTACACATAAAAAAAAAATCAATAAGATCCCAGAGTTCACAGCATTATTGCACTTTCAATTTCTGTCAAAGTGAAAGTATGTGATTTCATACCCTTTAGATTTCACAAAGCCATTACATTAAGTTGAAATCCAAAGAAAGCCAATTCAATAAAAACGAAGTGTTTTAACAAAACTTTGAACCAAGGCAAAATCGTCTTGAAGTGCGTTATTTTCTGCTGTTTACCACATCACTCAACTCTAAGGACAAATGCAAAACCTACCAGCAGCCAGCAGGACAAGTAAAGAGATGTCAGAGCAGCTACTCAAATCTCAGTAGTAAATCAAAACCAGACAGAAATAGAAAAATAATGTCTGTGACTGACAAATTCTATGGAAAGATACAAACCACTTCCAAAAGTCACAAAGTCAGATAGCAAACTTATTAGCAAAATTTGCTTGCAAAGTTGAGAAAAAACAAGGATTATCATCAATTCTTGCTTTTCAAACAGTACTACGAAAGTCTCAGGCATTGACACTCAAGTTCTTGACACATCTTAGAAATAGGCAGCTAACATCCAGGAGAAAAGAAACCTCCATTTACTCTCCCTCCTTCAGCTTTGACAGCAGATTGCTGCAGCAAGTTCACCAGACCTCTCTCTTGCATCATAGAAGGGTGTTAACTTACAGTGATTAAATAATTACACAGTACCAAAGAAAACATGAAGCATTCCATTTATTATCTCCCCAGTAAAAAATATGTCAGGGTTCCTGCTGAGCAGCTTAAAACATGCAGACAGATGGCCATTTTAATGTACACCTACCTTTGTTAATCATTGAAGCTTCCTACATATGATTAATGTACCTTATTTGCAGCCTAGGATTTACTAAATGGAGATAGTAGAGGAAATAGAAAAATCTTGGACATAACCTTCAGACTATTTCCAGCTCTCAACATTCTTTCAGTGCTCAAGTTTTAATATATCCTCTCCTGGCTCAGGACATGCAATAGTTACACATGCACTGAAGTCTTCCTGGTACCTTTCCTGCTTCCACAGGATGTGAAGGCCTGAAATAGCTGCCAGAAAGCAAGTAGTTACAACCAGTTGGACTTCAAACCACAGAAAAAGAAAGTTGAGAATTTTTGACTGAGACTCAAATCTGAACCAGCGCTCAAGATTACTGAGGTGATCATTTATAAGGAAATATTTTTTTAAATTTTAGATTACTAGTGTTATTAAATTGATAAGAAAGCATGGGTTTTTTTGTACCTAGCAATGTTGTCTGGTTTTGAGTAACTGTTGCTTATTTTGTATATGCTATCTTTTATCAAAATTTAACTATTCAAACTGTATTTTTCAAAGGGGAAGAAAAAAAAACTGAAAACATTTAGAGACCAAAACTCTCCAAAATTCTCTTGTTAGTTTTCTGTTTTACTGTAAAGCCAGCACAAAACCACTGCCCCCTCTGTAGTTAGCAAGAGTATCAGAAACCACTGCAGAATTCTTGGTGGTTTTCATTCTGTCACTTGATACATTTAACAAGTTTTGATTCAGCAAATTCCACTTATCTGCATTAAAAACAAAATAAAACAAAAAAAAAGACCTCATTTTGTCTAATTTATCATTTATTCCTTAATCTTCAGGCCAGCTGTTGCCGTTTCATAGCAGATAATTCATGGCTCTTTTTGTGTTGTCTAGCAAATCAGCTTTGGACACCATTCAACCACTGCAAAAACTGCTCAAGCTTTAGCAGTCAGACCCGTTGCGCCAACAGAGAATAAGCAGATAAAAGGGAGACACCTGCCTTACACCTCTGTGCCACTTTGATCCAGCCAAAGAATGGCCAATGCATGTCTCTGCAGACTCCTCTCTGGGATGCTTTGAAGCACATCTACTCCTTTTAACAAATTCTCTTAATTAGGTGAAACGCTATTGCTTATGAGGAATTTCTTTTGAAATTAGGAGGAACCCTTCCTCAGATGCTCAGAGATTACTGTGTCAGCCTGGTGGTGCTTTTGCAAGCTCTGTAATGCCAACTTCATTTCCTCCCCTCCCCCCCTCAATACAACTGATTGGACTCTGCATCTGAAGGTGTAATCCATGGGGAGCTAAGGAATATAAAATAACTGGGAAAGATAAAGAAAGTGAAAAAGTAGAACAAAGACTCATGAAAAAGAGAATGTACTCTGTACCCCACATACAATTTGGAAGCTATTCAGAGTTCTGCATTATTTTCATGAGGGTTGATCCCTGATCAATCTCATGGCTGAGCACAGATCAAGCACAATGCAACATAAGCGTAAAATGTATTTTGACAAAGTTTTGCTAAGAGAAATTTCAAAAGATTTAACTTCGCTTTCAATTCCATTATCACAAAGTCTTATAGAAAAGGTAACGTACTAAGCATAACATTCTGTATCACAAATTACAAAAGCTTCCTTTAATTAGGATACCACCTGCTCTGGCAAAGAAGCAAGAAGGAGAGGTTCTGGAATGCTGCATCCATCCAGTTAGAATTTCTTTGGGGACGAGAACTGAAAGAAGCATCAGAATTAGTCTGCAGTTCCACCAGACACGAGGGAGGAGAACTCTGCATGGGTGGGCGAAAGCACATAACATGAATCCATTATGTGCAACTGCTGACATCTCTTTCCTGAGAGTTTTGGATCAGTGAGCCCACAGCACTGCAGCAAAGAAAGAGCCTAGTTTAAAATTGCATGGAGAAGTACTGGAAGATACAAATGGCTTACACAACTTACACGTCTACACATCAGGATGTTTTTCAGTGTCATCTCGTAGCTGCCTAGATAGCCACTCTTCATCAAAAGCTACAGTTCTCCAGTTGTGGACAACTTCCCTCCCTGTCACTACCTAGGAGTGTCCTCTGGCTTCAACTCATTTCTGCAGCTCCCTGCACCAGTGGCCCCTGCGTCAGTCCTACTGCCAGCGCCTGCCCCTTCCTCCCACAGCTCCTCATGCATGTCAGAACTCCCCAACAGACAAATAACCTGCTGATACACCAGGCTCAGAAGGGCAGAAGGAAACCTAAAAACCACATAATGTACAGACAGGCTTAGAAAGAGTTTAACAGAAAGCTGATGAGTGTTTCTGCTAACAAATACAACACCGAACGAGTGACCAGTTCCACTCCCAGGACATGATTTCCCTGCCAGGTATGTAGCACAGCTACAGTAGTGCCATTTGTCCTGCTGGCACGACAGCACTATTAACAGGTTGTGTGACAGTAGGCATGGGGAGCTACTGAGTTTAGGGGATTTAAACTGGAGAAAGATTAAAATGCTGCTGACTGGTTCTGAGTGCTTAGTAGGCATGACAGCTTCTTTTGTGATGCTTTCTAACAATTTATTTTGAGGATCCTCTGCCATAAGAGTCTTGGTTGCTACAATATTAAATAAGAAATAAATCTAAGGAAATTTATGTGCTACTATTTTTTTATTTTTTTATTTATTTTTTTTTTTTTAATCTTCCTAATGTTGAGATTAAGATCTCAATTTAGAAAGCACTAATAAATCTGGAAATGTTTGTGTTTTTTGTTTTGTTTTTAAAATCAGAGCACTTCATGGTTCCAAGGACTAATCTCACATAGCTATGTACTGTTATTTCTAATCACTGATCAAATTTCTCCCAGTAGGCAACATTCAGGCCCAAATTTTAATCTGATTCACAGTTTAAGCAGAATTCTAAAGGAGAGCAAGCTGTAACCATTAAGACCCAAGATCCTCTTCATCAAGCATTGCCCTTGTGTGCAGGTGTCCATCTTCTTAGACACTGTACTCAAAAAGTCAAAGCTGACCACATGCAGCTTTCTGCCTGCCACAGAGACTTACTGCTTAAGCATTAGAGAGATTACAAGGGTATAATATAATGTGAGTTATATTATAGGCATCAGCACAGACGGAACTTAAGCCCTGAAGCAGTCAAAGATTGCTTTAGATACCAGCTTGTTCTGCTCACTTTCCATTAGAATTCCTTCCTATAAATGTTATCTTTATAAACAAATAAGGTGCAGCAATGCCTTTTCTCCCTCTGCACGTTGACATCCAGAACTCAACTTTCTAATTCAAAAAGAAGGGGACTGGTGATGAAGAACAGCCCACACCGGAGATGACAACAAGAATTACTGACTGGAAGCATTATAAATGAAGAGTAAATAAATACAAGTCTATCTTACCAGAGGCAATTCAAAACATACTTGTTCAAGGCAGATTCCAGATGGCACAAGCATGCTGCCATGATTCAGCTAGCCTCTAAATATCTAAAATATTCTACATAAATCAAGCTGAGAAGGTTCAAATCATTACCACATTACCTGTGTATCTCTACTATAATACATAGTTCAATACATTAGAGAGCAACGAAAACACGGCAAGCAGATACGTAAGGGAAATCTCTAAATGCAACTTCTGCGAAGAGGTAACCCCCAACAAATGACAGAGTTGATAAGTGGAGGCAGGCGTTTCAAATATGTATGAGACTTGGCAGAAGATATCCACCAAGATGATGAGCCCACACCTGGGAAGGCAAAGTTAAAAGGGGAAAGCACAGGCAATCACAATGCACTTTCCAAGTCAGCTGGCCAAAGCCAAACAACCTATTGCTACATATCCTGATAAGAGAGAGATTTACAATAAACACAATCCTACAACATTCTACATGGTGAAGAGAAACATCTAGCATAACTATCTGTTGCCCCATAAAGGATAAAAAAGAACAAAGATAAGAAAGATAATTACAGAAAAAAGATAATTACAGAAAAAAGATAATTACAGAAAAAAGATAATTACAGAAAAACAGAAGTTAGAATTAATAACTCAAATTTCTTCTTTAGAAATTATAAGTGAAGGTTTATTAGGAAAAATCATATTTCTGCCTCAATGATGAGTGAGAAAAGCTTGAGTTTATATCCCATAGGTTAGACATAACAAGAAATAGGCATGAGACAGGTAAGACTGTTTTCTGAAATACATTTTCTAGCATATAACTTCCCTTATGCAAAAATAAACAACGCTACTCAAACATTTGCATTTTTAGAAAGATACTATAGATAACGATTTATTATTACTGTAGTTGTTGATCATATTTCAATAAAAAGTTTTTTCCTTTACACACTAATTCATATTAAGTACAAACTATTGCCAAAATATGCTGCCCCAAAAGAGCTTCTGCTGCTGAACTCCAGCTTCAAAAGAACTGAACGTTTCCAGTACAATCAGCACAGCTCCTCCAAAGGGAGGAAGTGTGCCACTGTGCCATTGTTACCTTGAGTTCTAGACATTCTGTCCCTTATTCCCAGTTTAAATCTCAGGTGAAAGAGGGATTAAAATACACAAGCATATTAATTTAATTTCAGTGCAACTATTCAAGTACAATACTACTTATGCTATATTCTGGAAAGGGATGAATAACAACTGTACTTGAAAACAGAAATTAACAGAAACGGGTAATAGCTACCCACCTACTTTCTGCCAGGCATCCCCCTAAGGCTCAAGTTACCTGCATGGCCTATCTGCACTTGTTTACACTGACTCTTGCTGTGCCACCAGCACTCAGAGCACAGCAAGTGATTGCAGTGTCACCTGCACAAAGACTGTGTTGCCAGTGTTTAGAAAGGCACCAAATCCCAGGTACAAAACAAACTAAGTGGGGGGGGATAAAAAAAAATAAAATCACTTAATCATGAATATTCCCCTGGAAAGGCAGAAAAATATTTATATGCTATAACTGTATGAAAAATAGGATCATTAAAGCAAGCCATTGCATATGCATTTAAACCCTCTACTGCCTAAAGCAAGCATGAATGGAACAGGTCATGCCATCATTTTCAGCAAAACCAGGTATTTAGAATTAAATAACATTCAGCTTTTTGTTATAGTTTAATCACTTTGCATCCAGAGCAAAGAAATATATTTAAAGAAGTGAATATAATTTGGGTGATAAAGGAGGATCACATCTGCAGAAAGCCAGCAAAAGGAGAAGGAAACACAATAAGGCAGAAGAAAGATGGGGAAGGCCTTAACAGCAGTGCATGGTGCTGACACTCACTCTGCTCAAGGAGGTTCATCTCCCTTGCAGAGCTATGCCACAAGGGCACCCACTGGATGGTTTGCTTTATTGACAGAAGAATTCTTTCCATAAGCATCAACTGGAGCAGAGCTGGACCACAGCAGTGAACTTACACACCAACATCAAGCAGTCACAAAGTGCAACACCAAGCAATAGCCCAGTGGTGATAACAGAGCTCGCCCTGTGCAGGCACACACTCTGTGGCTCAACAATAACTCAGTTACACAGCTGAAAACATTCTGATGGATTTTTAACGTACAGATTTGTATTAGCAAATGCAAATGATATATTGAGTTAGATTTCTAATTCAATGTATGAAGTTCCAATTATTCATCAAGCAGAAGATTATGACCTTATATGCAAAATAACTTGTGCGCTCGTCTGTTTTTAATGAAGCACAGTCATCTTTGCACTCCTCCCATGTCACACAGTGCTGTGGGGTACTTTGTGAACTGATGGTAAAGGTCAGTCATTTGAAATTCAGACTTTGTTTTTCATTTCATATGTCTGGCATTTGATTTTTTTTTTTAATTTTTCTTTGAATGAATGGGTAAAACTTGTATTGGCACTGCCTTCTCTCCTAGAAATGGGTGGTGAACCTTTTCATGCAAAAGTGTGAGGAGGTACAAACTGCACAGTAGGGGCTTCACGCTCACATGTTATATGGGGGGAGTTGATCAGAGGGGATCTTTACTGCAAGTGAGTTAAGAGATTCCCAGGATAGAAACAGAAAACTTCTGCTGCCTCACTCATTGACTTCTGGCAGTTGTTCTTAATGATGAGACAACTGGGGACACGGCACATAAACGAAGAAGAATATCTCAAAGATGATCTACATCTCTACAGATTGAGAGCCACCAATATTTTGTACTTTTTATATTTCCCAGCAGGATCCTTTTTCAGAGTTCAAACGCTTCCACTTTTTCTTCTCACTGTTTCCAGATGTTATCTTTCCCTCAGTCTTCACCACAACTGCAGCTTAACTACACAAACCAATTAATATGAATCACTGTGTTTCCACCTACTGTTCAAAGCACAGTATTAGACATGAGGGACTTCACAGTGCTATATAAAGATTTCCCAATACAAATGCCTCTACGTTGCATAGCTGTTATTCCAAAAACAGACAGTTAAGGTATCTATGCAACACAGTCAGCAATGTCATTAACCAAGCATTTAAATAAGAACACCACTTGGGGTAAAAATTTCACATATCCTTCAATTTTTAAGAATAAAAGTCTATATGTCACCAAGTCTTAATTCCATGCGCTGGTGTGTAGGCACACAAAATAAAAAATTCAAAGGAGATGTGTAATTCCATAACCAGGTCTGCACACATCCAATGTGGGGGTCAGAAAAGAACAAAAATGATACATCCTTTGTACGGTCCTAATACTCTTCAGTGCGACATGCACTATATTCCCTTTATTTCACCTGCAATGCTTTATCTTGACCATGCCAGATGGAGCCATATTAAAAACAGTATGTTAGGTTTTTAAGCTTTACATTTGATTGCAATGTTGTCTGTGTATAGAAACAGTAGTCAGAAATTCTACCAGACTACTTCCATAAAGAACCAGGCAGTCCATACTTCTGTTCACCTTCTATGTGTTCAGAGTTTGGAAGATGTTTAGAAATACAGATGTGTCTGAAAATGTCTGGAGAAAAAGCCAACAGTATGAACACTCGCAGGCATTCAGCTGTTTGGGAACTGAATCCTGCTAAAAAGCAATTAACATAAATACCCAATTCTAATTGGTATTATTTCTAGCTGAACATTGCCTCTGATATCACTTCACCTGCCCCTAAATGCCACAAAATTCTGATATCTATAGTACAGTGCTTTAATATAATATCATATATACACAAACATACAAGAACTAAGGCAAGCATATATTAGACAGAGTACACTCAGCTGCTCAAACAAGGCTGCATTAACTGGGCAAGTAAAGGCAGCAAGACTGTCTGATCAGAGCCTGGATGTTCCAGTGCATTTCCAGGCACAAGCTAGTTCTGAAGCAGTCAAATCCGGATTCCTTAAACACAAGCCAACAACGTGCTTTTGAACTGTCACCTGATTAAAATGCAGCTGCTGAAAATTTAATATCGTAGGCACGCTGTATCAGAGTGGTTTGACACTGCCAGTCCGGAATCATTTGAAGCAGACTGAGTTAATAATAGACGAGTTTCATATGGTTACACCAATTCAGCAAAGATCAAATGCCTGTAAACGTGTCCCAGTTTGCTCAAAGGATGAGCATTTCCCATCCACCTGCTGGTAGGGACTGACCAAAAGAGCTTCCTCACTTCAGAAGTCAGTCCTGCAGTTACTCATTTTTTATCTTCGCCACATTAAGCACACTTCTGTTCTTTTAACTAAAATATATATACACACACACCCACCACCACAACACCACAACATACCACTAGCACAACCTAGTACTTGATACAGAATGACAGTCTACAGGGAAAAAAAAAAAAAAAAAAAAAAAACAACAACAACAAAACTCAAATGCCATGTTCTACACACAGGCCTAAACTTACAGCTAATGGGTGGCTCTGCACCTCTGTACCCCAGAATCAACTTCTTTGTCAGCATCCCACACAAAAGGCCAGCAGCTTACTGACATCTCACAGAGCTGCTGGCACGCAGAGAGAATCCAACCCAGATTTTCACAAGCAACTCTTCAGCATCAAAAGACTTAAGAAGTCTTTTGAGGTCTGGCAAATGTTTGTAGGCGCTGACTTTTCCTACCCATTTACATCACAGACATCTGTTTAGTAGGAGATTTGTGGCTTGATGATTGTTCATTATTTCAAATGCATTCAAAAACAGAATAATTGGCACTTTACATTGTGACTATTCATCAGTTTGTCATTACAATGCATTTTAATTAACACAAGTACCTAAAGCTTTGGGATTGAAGATAGAGCTAAGTCACATTAAAGTCAATAACTGTCATGTTTTGGTTCAAATTCAGACAGATCAAAACTAGGCATGTCTATCAAAGCTGACATTTCAACAGTAGTAGTTAAAAGGGGATGGGACCAAGTCAGTATTTTTAAAGATATCTGCACCAAAGTGAAAAGCCGGGTACAATATTCTTCAAAAATTCTTAGGTCAAGTGTAGCACTGCTACATGTAAAACTGAGTACCATTAAATATCACTTAAAGTCAAAAAGCTAGCACAACTTTGTTCACTTTGTTCAATCTCTAATTAACCACTGCTGAAGCCAGACTGAGGTGCTAGGTTGGCCATACGTAGACCTTTCCACACAAAGCGTCTCCTATGCAGCACTACTACTACTCTTAGCCTCCAGATTTAGACAAAAAAATAAAACAAAAACTCATCCCACAGAACCATATTCCATCCTACATACCTTCAAGTGACTAGGGAAGGAATTCCAAATAAAAGCCTGAGGCACAGGGTGTTTCTCTCTCACCTTGTACTCTTCAGAGAACCCTTTGGATTCTACCTGTGGGACTGATTCCACTAAGGTAGTTTTTTTTCCATTTCGTTATCAATTTATGAGTACAAATCCACCTCATACTTACAAAGCTTGACTAATTCATGCTCTGCCACAAATAATTTTTAAAGATAAGTTGATAACTATGCCAATTAAACTTCACAGGAGAAAGACGTATATGCTCTTGTTTACTGTTCATTATTTAAAGTGGAAAAATTGAGTTAGAAGTCTTAGAATATAAATTTTAAATAGCAAAATCAATGAAATCTTTGTTAGGAGTGTGTTGCAGTATTGTTATGTTTCTCATGAAAATGCAACAGTACAGTGGAGTTAAATTAGAAAGCTAAAGAAACATCCATAGCAGCTGTACAGAGTGCTCCATACAAGCCTTGTTACATCTAACAATTCAGATATAAATTAGATAGTTAGCATGTTATTAGAACATATAAATGAATAAAAACGAGTAAACACACACCAACTGTGCACTGAACACAACGGGGGAGAAAGAACTTTTAAATTAGGTTTGCAGCTTTGTAATGAGACTGAAATACCTTTCTGTCTGACATAGTTTGTTTGGAAAATGAACTAAGCAGTCATCCACCACACATAAAGCATCCGCTCCTATTTCATTAATAGGCTGCAAAGTCCTAGGCCAGGTGCCCACCCTGCTAGCTACAGAGCTACGTAAGATACTCTTGCATCAGGGCACTCTCACACACGTAACTAATCATTGACTCATTTAGATTGCAAAATACCACTATGTTTATCTAGCTCAACCTTCAACTCACTTGGAAACAACTCACCCCTTCTCACATTCTGATGCTGGATGTACAAAAACTATAAAAATGTAATTCTGGAACAAAGAATTTTCTTGTGAGAAGCAGACTGTAGGAGAGCAAGTCAAGGGTGCATAAAGTAGAAGCAGCACCACAGTGTGTATACAGCCACAAACCATACACTTCTTTTAATCCTACCTTAGTTGTAAAAAGAAGGCATACAACTATCTTAAATTATCAAAGCCATAACTACCAAACAGCAGAACATGCTCCGATCATGGCAGCAGCAGACATTCATACTTTGTATTTTCTCTAATCACCTTTTCCACACAGTAACAACTCAAGTGGACTATCCATTATCATTAAGAAACTGCAAACAGATCCCTGCATCAGAGAAAGCAAACAGGTGGGCCGCAGGTATTTTTTCCAATCCTTTTTGTTATAAAGATTTATTATCCAGTGACACTCCTAATGCTGCAAATTTCAATAGCCCTGGCTTTTATAACGCTTCTCACTTTCCACTCTAAACTTCAGGTTTGCTGTCCCTGAGCCCAGTTAGTTACCCTCAAGACCAGAGAGCAGCCTCAGACTTGTTATTATCCATTCTGCTGCCAACTTTTTTTCAATAGGAGTGCAAATCACTTGCAGGCAGAGAGGTTTGCTGAGAGCAAGATAAAACATGTTCTCTGGGGCTAGCTGATTATGGTTTGAAGATATTGTTAATGAGTATCTGACTTTGTCCATCGGCTGTACTTTAAACACGTTTGCTTCTACCTCTTCCTTAAAATGAGTACATCATCACAGTGACAGTTAAAGACTTCAATACTGCAGTGATGGGTGCTGCAGAAGCCTTTGAGGGGAAAAAAAAAAAAGGATCTGAGAGTTGAGAAATGGATTTTTGTGCAGCTCTGAAGCCTAGGTTTTGCAGCTCCCAACCAAATGGAAGCTTGATAACACCACCAACATATGCTAACAGAAGAATCATGCAACCTTAGCATGAAATACTTCAAAAATTAATAATTGCAAGCACATCTTGTAGGTGTGAAACAGGCGGGCTGTTCTCGTCTAGTCAATGACAACCCATATTTATAAGAATTTATGCAGTTTACCAGGCATTAGCCCTATGTAATTAGGAGTGTAGCAAATTAAGCTAACTCATCCATCAGCCTAAACATTAAAACCCTCATGGAATCCTGATAAAAGCCTCACCAAGCAATAGCAAAACCCAGGAGTAAATAAGTTGCTATTGCTGTTTACATTAAGGCCAAACAAAAGCTTTGCAGTTCGTTTGCTTCTCAATTAATTTCTTCATTTCCAGTTGGAAGTCTCCGCTTTATGCTAAGGGGAGACCCTTGCTCTCCTGGCAGCGTGAACACCTGGTGCTCACAAAACTGCAAGTCACCCACAACACCACCAGGGCTGGCAGGCCCTTAGCAGCTCCAGAGCCCAAAAGACAGCTTTCCTCCCACACCAGCAGGTATTTTCCCTCTTCACTTGAACTGTTTCAAGCCCACACTTCTGGTTGACACGTGAAATGGGTGAGTTTGTTTCATTGATACTGGCATTAAGGTTACTCCTTGACACTTAGAAGCACCCAGCACATCACTCCAACCTACTTATTTTGGTCTCCTTCTATGTCACGCTGTAAATTCACGCTTCCTATAGACAGACTGCCACTGTAAATCGGTCTCTTGTCATTAACATTCACCATGATGGTGGTGTTCCCGCTTCAGGAAAGATTTTATTTAAAATTCTGCTCATTAGAAGTGAAATAAAATCCTGTATCATCAATGGAAATCAAACAACAAATTTTATTTAATGGTCTACTAACCTTAGTTGGCAGTTTTCTTTCATTTACACATTAAACTATAGGTATAATGGAACACCACCTGCCAATTAAGCATTTGCTTGAAGTGTCCTCTGCAGCCTCCTACCTTACTGTGACAGACCTGAGAAGCTTTCAGCACCAAAAATGCAGTCATTTTGTGTCATGTTATTTTTCACTGGTTTGTTTGCATCACTCTATAATGGAACTCTGAAGAGAGCTAGCTAAATTAACCATCATAACACTATAGATAACTCGCGGAAATGCAACATATTGCCTTCTTTTAAATTAGAATGTTATTTAAAAATTAATTGGGTTATAATAGTGACACTGTGCACTGAGTAATTGAGCGAAAATTGCTATTTTACAGAGGCTGCCATCAGTACATAATTAGTACACTAGCAGCCCTTACTTAAGGCATGAATCTTCTGTCCACCCAAATGCAAGGGTCAGGGGGTGAAAGCTGCCTCTAAAAGCTGAGGCAGCACTTCCCCATCAGCTTTCATTTCTGCTGCAGAACGGGAGCCATCCTGGGAGCGAGGGGCAGTGGCAGCTGTGGATGGTAAGCGGTGGAGCTGGCATTAGCCCTGCCCAGGGCTGCCTGCACATCCCATCCTGTCCCTGCCAGCTGCCTGTGCAGCACCCTGAGCTTATTTCCCTTCCCTTTGAATCTCCATGCCTGCCCTATGCTTTTGAAATGCTGTTTCTTGTTTTGGACTCTCATTTATTCCAAAGAAGTTTCAAGTCCCAAATGAGAAGGAAACCACATAATTTCATCTCAGCATTTTTGTTTTCACAGGATGTCTGAGTTTTAAGAGCCTGCAAGGAATTTTCCATGTATCTAGATCAACATTTTCCAGCTCCCCCTATTTCAGAGTAGGAAAAACATCTAGATATTCAGATGTTCCAGCAATGCTGGTATTTGCTGGTACTGATCTAGAAACTGAGACACTTGAAACTCCTTGGTCCACATAATTACACATGGAGTATTAAACGAACTTTCCCCCACCCCAGTAGTCTATCTGTTTTTGTCTCCAATTCCCACAAAATTCAATTTAAAGGGACCAATGTATTCAATGGGAGCAGAACTGGATGCTGAAACACTCACATTAGTACGAACCAGGCTCTGCTGGATGCATCAGAGTCCCACTGAGATCAAATCATTTGAACAGCATATTATTATCTTAAATTATTTGCATATTTCCAAAGAGTAGCTTCACTGTTACTTCACTTTGCCCTGTCTTTGCCAAACCAAAATTTTGCTCATTTCAAAGCAAAGCCACAGACTGATTTCATCATCCTTGAAGCCAAGGAAAACAAAGGGGAGTGAGAAGACAAATGCATTTTGGACCATACATCACTCCTGTTAATACCAAAAATACAACACCCTCACATCACCAACTCATTTGCTAACAGTGATAATAAATTAAATACTAGTACAAAAATATTCCCATCATTCCCAAAGTGCTTTTTTTCAGGTTGATAAAGCAGATTAAGGCAAGCTCACTCCATTATTCTATCAATATAGCAATTATTATACACAGCAGGAATTCAATCATTCGTGATCTATTTGGGCTGTTCAGACTGCTTGTTGGGGGCAGACTTGTGTCTCTGCCACACACTAAAAAGATGCTCTGATTCTGCCTTCCAGTGGTTGGGCAGGTGGTCTGAAACAGCTGCTGCTTCCCCAACCCAACACAGGCACCACCAGCCCCGAACCAATGCGCCTGGTCAGCCTCCAGCAAGCAGTGGCAGGACTGGTGAGTCACAGCTAACACAGCCCTGCAGCACACTTCCTTAAGGCTCGGGATGACAGACACATCTCATTTTTTTCTACCTCCCTCCAAACTGTCTGCAAACAGACTATCAGGAGGCTTTCAGTGTTTTTGAACAAAGCCTTTTCTTGGTAGTGGTCACAAATAGTAAAATCAAAAAAAGTAGCCCAAGAAAATGGATTATTACTTTCCAGCAAGATAGATCCTTTATCACATAGAATACATTAAACCACAAGCGAAAGCAGGGTAACTCTTACCTGAAGTGGTTAGTTACACTAAATCATAATTGTTCATTATCACAAAGAAAGACGTTGCGTAACTAATGACTATACAAACAACTCAGAACTGCAGGTATGGCACAGATCTTTACCCTAGGAAAAAAGATCAGAAATATGAAGAACGCCATGAGATATTTAAATACCAAAACAACAGTTTTTACTAGTCTAAATTATTGACTCTAGCAAAGAGATTCAACAGCTGTACAGTCAGTTCAGTGTAATAAAACCCTCCAAACGAGGCCCACTGAAATGCTAACCAATATGCGTAATTTGTCAAATCACAGCTGGAGAATTACTATTTTAATCAAAGGGATAACATCACCAGTATAACACTGATGCTTGATACCAAAGTAAACACCTCTGGTATATACATACTAGTTTTTCCCCACCTCCTTAACTTTCTTTTTTTGCTGAATATTATTTTCCCCAGTGCGTATATCTTGTTTTCAGCTTTGCAGTTGGTTCTTTCTGCTCAAGTACAGAGCTTGTAAGCCCCCGGTGGCCCCCAAAACACTGATCTGTTTGGTTTTGATACAACATAATCAGTTCTCATCTTTTGTTTTTACCTGGAAGCATACTGCAGTACACTAGCTCTTCTGGAATCGTATTGTTGTTTTTCTTTTGATCCTATAGGCAAAACCAGAATGGTGAAACAGAAGTGCCTAAAACATTAGTGCAAACAGAGAAAGACAACATTTGCAAAGCAGAGTGAAAAACACAAGAACTTCTAAAAGAGTTCAGGTGCAGCTTTCTCTGCTTTGAACATGGCATTAATTAAATCAACATATAAAGGCTGTTCTAGAGAATCAGTTCATTGATTATAGATACCTTTTCAGAAGGAGCTTGAGAGACTGTAATGTATTTCATAATAAGTGGAAAACTTTAAGGTGCTTTTATGACAACAATATGAATATGCATACATAATGTATGTGCATGTGAAGGCCTTCATAAGTGCATTATTACAGCTGCTGTTTATAGAACAGCAGACATGGACTGTAGTAATAAAGAGGTAAAATAATGAAAAGCCACGTGCAAGTCAAGGCTTGTTCCTCCTTACACATTTCCAAAAGGTACATCATTAGTGTACCAACAATCATCCATCTAAAAGCACTTAAAAATACACAAACATAATCAGTAATGATTTGTGGAAATTCTGAAGTCACCCTCCTGAGTGCATCCCTCTTCTGTAGCTATGCCTTGGGGCCATGATAATCAGCAGGAGAACCAGCTAATAGATTTGAGAGCTTTCATCTTGAAGCTGATTTGTATTCTTTCCGCTTATGTACAGTTCCTACATAGGTCCGCACCACCCCATGCCGGAGTGCGATTGCAATGCATTTCTCAAGAATTCAAAGCAGATAACGTCCCCATTTCCAAGCAAATCTTATGAAAAGGTATCCAAGAGCAGAGGACACTGCCTTATTTCACTTGTGTTGTTTCCCTAAAGGCTACTCCATGGCCAGACTTGCACAATGCTTCTCCTATACAGGGAGTATCATTAAGGAAAAGAAAAAATAAACTATGCACAGTAAGTTTTAATAAATCACTTGAGTCTATCAACTTAATCTTCATTACAATCTATTACTACAAAGATTCCTACAGTATGACAGAAGATTTACAGGGTATAAAGATTTGCCTGAAGGCTGCATGTAATCAAAAATGGTACAGAATAAAAAAAAAAAACACACTAGCTTGTCAGCACTGCTACATAGAAACATATGAAGAACTCTTAATAATGGTAAAACCCATGGGAAAAGATGGAGCTTTCCTCAGTAGCACTTCCCAGGAAGTCAAGACCTTGCCACATACAATACACATTTCACAGTGATGTTCTTGCTGATTTGAGGAAGACATCTGGTTTAGCCTACGGAAAGATTTTATTCCCTAACACCTACCTGTATGATTAACGTGGGGGACAGAAGGACCCAGTAACTGCTCTGAAACTGCAAAACACTTTTGTTAACTATTTCAGTAAAAATAATCCTCAGAAAACAGAGGGATAGACACAAGAATGACGATGATTCAAAACAGTTAATAGTCATTTCCATTCTGCATACACTGCCTTACAACTGACCATGCCAGGTAAAAACAGACCAATCCAAAGCAGCGCATGACTTTCCTGCCCGATGCCTGCAGTTCTGTGGGATCTTTACATTACTCTCACATACTTTGTGATCTGCTAAATGGAGCAAAACATTTTGTAGTCCATGTTATATTTATACATAAACTGTCTGTTTGCATTAACAAGATTAAAGCAACCCAAAAAGGAGGAATTATAGGTACATACGAAATCAGATTGAATACTGATATTTATTTACAAATACCTGGGAAGTGGTATTTGCTGTTGCTAAGTAATTGGGCCATGGATTTCTCCACCATCTCAACTAACTGCAGAAGTAATAAGCTGCTGATAAGGACAGAGATCAATGATGCAGCCAGGGTGCTCCAACAGCCTGTGACCACCAGAAGGGAAGGTCTGCCTCCTCCATCCCTCATGCCATCGTGCCTTCCAACATCTCAGTCGTGACCTACGCCCCAGGTCAGCTCTCTGACTCACAGCACTCCTCTCTCATTTAATCACATTCAGTAGCTCAACAGAAGATTGTTCCTTGGGAAATCTGTCCACGTGGGAACATGGGGGTTGGGGGAGGGAAATATCTGAGGTGAGATGGCTGTTAGGAACAAGGTGAAAAAGTAGTGTTTCTACCACCCTGCGCTACCAAAACATCTCTCACCAGATGGAACCTCACCATCACTGTTCATTCTTGTGAGTGATTACAGTTCTTACATATTTTTGTGTAACAATACTCTGCTAACTCAGGAGAAGACAGAAACACAGCATCAGGCACAGTTTCACAGTATAAATTGAAGCCTCCAAATTTAAACATTCTGCAATGTGCCCAGAGAGTAAGTACCAATGAAGGCTTCCCTCTGGCTCCTGGCATAACAGCCGGCACTTCAGAGGAGCAGCAGCAATGGGTCAACCTGTAGCTGTAGCAACAGTTCATTTTCTATATAGGCACGTGGGTATTTAGTTATTTGGACTTGCTACTGTGCCTGAAGAAGCCTGGTACCATAGAGAGAGTAACCATAAGCACAGTAAAAATATTTTGTAAAAAAAGGCAGCGTATTAACACTTGACTTTGCATGTGCATAGTCAAGAAGAATTTTGTTAGATCAAGATCTCTGAAATCCTATTCTTCCCCTCACTCTCTAATTCCATTTATTTCTGCCTATTATCAACCATCCGCTACTTTCTGAATGTTTCTGAGCCATTTCATAAGATAGTCTTCACACTGAGCTACATACACACACCTTTGACGTGCTGTCTGTTCTTCAGCTCTTTTATCCCTTGACATGTAGGTCCCCACCTATGGGGACAGGCAGGGGTTGCGTCCTTCCCTGGAATTTACATTCACATTCAAGTTTTGTTTATTTCCTACCCCCATCCAAACTTGCTACCTTGTCACGGACTCAGCATTTCTTGGAACGCACAATCTCATTCATAGCTGTCAGCCTAGGCTGCTTTCTGCTTAAGACATATGGAGAAGCATTTTTTCTCCTTGAGGGGTGACGAAGCAGACAAAGCTCTCGTGCAGACTCTCACAGAAAAAATGCTAGGAATGGCTCAGAGTAAGTTCTGGGAGCAGAAGTGGATTAAATTGATTGAAGCATTTCCACAAAAGCATTCTCTCCACTGATTCAAACAACGTTTAGCGGGACTGATGACTGATATTGCTCCTTAAAACAATTTTTTAAATCATCAACTTTTGCTAACAAAGCTGGCCAGCTGGAACGGTGAAGGGACAGCCGTCTGGGGCAGCTGACTTCCTACCAGTCCACAGCTGGAATGTCTCTCCTCCGAGTACACAACCGAAGACCTCCAGACTTCAAGAATTCCGCTGCTTTGCCAGCAAAGTGATCCAGCCAACTGCTAAGCTGTTCTTCAAGATACCATGGTCACATAAGATAACATTCAGAACTCCATTAACTGAGAAGATTTCAAGCACTTTTTCCCTCCACCTCACAAATAAAAGTAAATGAGATAGAGTTTTTCCTCACATATTATTTTTACCACATTTGTCGTGTTTCAGGTCTGTTTCTTGTCTGAATCATTAAAGTGCCTTGATGCACAACGGATTAAGTACTTAAATAAATAGTTCACTTTTCCTCTAAATTGAGAAAGTGATTTCAGTTTTTAATCTGTTCACAGGAAACATTTTAAAAAGGTAAACATCCTATTCACTGTGTAAATACAAAAAAAAAAACCCACTTTCAGTGTTGGCGCACTTCTCTAAAAATGTTTATAAATGCCTGCAGTGAAAGAAAAAATAAAGAAATTATTTTTTCTATTTTTTTGTTTTAAAAGACAGCAACTGCTTCAGATTCAAGGGACAAGAGCTGTTGCTTGATTGGTCAGAACCAGATTGGTCAGCCAGGCTCTTGCAGCCCCTCCACTGCAGAACCCCTTTGCCAGAGTGAGAAGCCCTGCTAGGGCTGCAAACCTTCCCTACCTTCCCTGGAAGAAGGAGCAGCAGCAGCTCTTACACACCATTCATTTGCTGCCCAGAGGAGAGCCAGGCAGCAGGCTGCCTTGCTGCCATTCTGCTACTCTACTAACAGTACTTGTCTGGCAGAGCCTGTCTTAAGGAACAATACAGATATATTTGTTTGGATACTGTTTATTTCAGCATGAAGGATGCCGGCCAAACATTTCCCTTATGTTATTTTTATGCCCCAGGGCAGTCTCAGACAGGGATTGATGTCATTTACTTGAAATATTTGCTGTAAAATAAAATATGCCTATGTTCATCTAGTAAATCTAGCACGAAAGAAGCAGAGAAACTGAACTTAGCACTTTCTGCTGTGGCCATTACATTCTGATTTCTGGTTGCACTTCACATCCACTTTTGCCCTACAGTCTTGCCACATTTTACAGAGTCACATTCATAATTTTTGAAGAGTCTGGATCCTAACCCAGAAGCCTATTACCTTGGGCTCCCCACAGAGCAATATAGAGAAATCATCTTCTCCAATAGGCAGTTCAACCCACAGGCAATAGTGACAAACTTATTTCCTCCCATCACCTTCACAGAACTAACAGGCTCCTAGCTTCGGAAGCTTATATGGATGCTTAAGGTTACACCAAATTAAATCCATGAAACAAGCCCTGTCCCAGTGCCAGATAGGTCAATGCTATATCTGTCTGTGATGACAGATCTCTGTGAAACTGGGTTAAAGTAAGCCTCTACATAAACCTGTATGAACAATTGTAGAATTGGTAAAAATAAATAAATTTCCCTCTTATAATCTTCATTAGAGGCAAATCTCTAGTTCATACTTACCCCCTATTGATCCTGTATTTCCCAGTTAATTGCATAATCCTGACTGCAAGTATTCAACTTACACCCCATTCTGGGCCAACAGTAACCCCAGTTCCTCACATCCTTATGCTGGCAAGGGAAATCCTGGTGCATACCAATGCATGGCTTTCCTTTAGGCCAAGGTAGGACGTTAATGGTTTCAGAAGTCTCCATATATGGAGAAGTGCTTAATATTTCCAAACAAGTAACTCTAAAATGCATCCTGAAAGGAATTATAGGTACAATAAAATCCTCACAATGATATCTACAACCACTCAGTGGCTTTTGCCAACAGCATATTATAAATACACAATCACTGACTCTAGCAGCCATTTCTACTGTAGAACTATCTTTGTCCTTTGGGTTATCCTCATAAGTCAGAGCATAGATGAGAACCAATCTTAACCACTGCCTCCAAATATTAAGTTAAAAGAACCGTACAAAATCCACTACATCAAAACACACTCATTTGAAAAAGTCTGAATTCTTAAATGTAGTATCACTAACTCACACCAGTGAATTCAGTTTTAGAGATCACTAAAATACAGGTAGAAACATTAGTAAGTGGTAGCATTAACCTAATAAATGGAACCCCAGATCTACGGGATGGAAGCAACTTTATTCCCCTCATAACCTGAATAACAAGCTGACCATGGTGTAAAGAGAAAAAACTCCATGGTGACAAACACAAAGCAGGTTTCTAAGTTCAAGAAAGAAATTCTAAGTCTAGTTCAGGAAAGGGGACAATAAAACCTATTAGAAAAAAAATAAGTAGGTTTTGGCTTGAGTATGTGAAGTTAGTGGTATTAGGATATCTCACAGTTCACTGTGTGCGCTTCTCGCTACCCAACAGCCGTTTCACTGAGACAGAATGCTGTTTCATCCCCTGCAACAGCTGTAATTATAAGCAGAGAAAACAGTAAGAATAGGGTGAATACAAACTTATCTCAGAATGCTCTCCTATCTTTCATGTGTTTTCAGCTTATATTGTTGTTTTCTTTTTAATCCAGTTGTAGTCTGTGTATTTAGTAACACCTATGGATTCTCCTAATATTTGTCCAGTCTCCTTCTAAACCTATGTGACTACAAATACTTTTTTCTGAGGGTGCTGCATATTTGAAAACGAACAAGAAATCCTACCACATTTCCAAGGTAACTCAGGGACATTTTTCTTCCTGTTCCAAATATCAGCAAGAAAGGCAAAATACGTTCATAACAACCTTTGGCACATCATGCCCAAAAAACGGAGGAATTTATCCTGACTGAAGCTTACAGACATGCAGTGCTGCTTCTCATGCAGCTGTCTTGATAGGCAAAGCAGATTATATAATGCATCTCCAATGCAAAGAAGGATACTCCTTACAAAATAGATTCAGTGCTTATTGCTATCATAACACGCTCCAAAGTGAGTGCCTTGATATATCCACTAGGTTTACTAACATTTTCCTTGCATGCAGATAATTGCATTATTTCACAAGTAAGTGGCTTTTTATTTCTCCTTTTGTACTAGCTAGTGGGCAGCCTGGAAATAGCTGTCTTCTGTACAGAAGTGCAGAACAGATTCACTAAATTGATAAGAAGAAATGAAATACAGCTATAATACAGATAATGGAGAAATACATTGTGGCATAATGGTGAGCAATTGTTACCTGAAAAATCAGCAAGAATGAGAAGCAAGAAGGTTATTCAACCTAAACTTAACATCAGAATACAGAGCGATCCTAAAGAACATAAGATCACTTAGTCTGAACGAAATTACTGGAAGGTGTACAGAAAACTAAGTCAAAAACCTACCCTAAGGTAACCACAGTGTCAGACACAAACAAAACGCAGCCAGACACAGAGAATGCTGTGCTGATGAAGCAAAGGAGCCTTGCAGTTGAGAAGGTACAAAGGCAGTACATTAACAAAGATATAACCTTTCCTGTAACTGTACCCAGAACACAAGGAGAAGTGATTTAATTTCTTGGAGGCCACAGCTGATTGCAATATATGGACTCAAAGAGCTGTGAAAATCCGAAGTGTTCTCTTAGAGGACACAGTTGCTCCTAAACAAACAAAAGCTGCGTAGCCTTGTACAACTTCAGTCATATGTTTTAGATTAGCTCTTTGTCAGCCATGAAAGTTGCTTGTGAAGGCATGAATCATAGTTAATATGGCAATTTCCCCAGCATCAGACAGGTTTCATTAAACCTACAGGTTTTCTGTGAAATACCTAGTGGAAAAGATGATGTTCCACAGTCTTTTTTTCAAATGCGAAACAAACATCTGAACTACATTAATTACTCCACGGACTGTACAAGGGTATCACAGGCATTTTTATGAGATATGATTATTATTAAAACATAACCATATGCACACAAATTACAACTGTTTATTAGAGGACATCCAGACCACATCCAGTTCGTCCAGACCACAGAACAATTACGCTTCATTGTTTTTCTAGCCTGCTCCACACTCACACAGAGGTTACTGTTATTTGTTGTCAGAGGCACACACCATTTTCTCCAATGGATTGGCATTTCCAGGTCAGCTGAGGTCAATCTACACCAGCGTGGTTCTGGGGCTGTTCCTGCATCACATCACCAGCCCCAGGCCAGCTCAGCCCGCAGCCATGAAGTGCCAACACAATTTAGCTGACTTCAGGGGAGAAGAAAGCAAGCTTGCAGAAAGAGATTGATTTCAGTAAGTGATAAACCTGCACTTCCTAAATGCCTAACTCTTCTAAATCAATTACAGCAGGGCAGAGATGGAATGATACAAGATGTCTGCTAGCAAATTCTTTGAAAATTAATTTCAAATTCTTAATTGCTTTTTCCTTTCCTGTTGTATTTAGAATAATACTTGTTTCTTTGATACAGCAAGTTACACAAGCAGCTTCAGAAATTTTCAGAGCCTACTTCCTGAGTGCAAGCAAATTTTAGAAGTGCACTTAAGCTGCAAGAAAAGTGATTTTGCCTTCTTCACAACTTCCAGATTGTCTTCACTTCATTTAGAAATAGAAACTTTCTGACAGGCTGGGCAAGAGATTCAGAAGGCCCCAAGACCAACTAAAGCATGGCATGAAGTTGGCACACAATGGCATGTACTGAAACAAAGCAGAGATTTCAGACTACAACCCGATCATCTTTAGTACAAGTTCTTGCATTCTGAACACATTCAGGCACAAGGAACAAAATGAGACAGTGCTCGTTCCTCTGGCTGAGGTATCAAATTGAGTGCTGCCTCATCCTTCACTGGTGACAAACGTGGTGCACGCTGGCACAACACCAGAACATGCCCACGGTGGCAATGGTACCAAGCTGCCAGAGACCCTCGCATAACAGAGAGCCCTCACTGCACGCAGCATCTCCAGGCAACAAGGGCAAGTTCTTCCTAAAGAGGAAATCAAGGTGGTTGCTACAGATAGTTTAATACTGAAGGCTAACTCTAAGAAAAGTATACGGTAAATTCTGGGAAAATCCTACTGATTAATGTTATGGGTAACTGCACTTTAAAATTGGATTCAAACACCTGAAGACAAAAAAAAAAAAACCAAAGAAAACTATTCCTGAGATTAAGAACTGAGATTAAAGATAGAGCTGGTGAGGCAAGCATAAAAATTGATAACACAGTTCTGTTGGAGGAAAATAAGTGCAAGAATATTATATTAAGGAATGCAAATGAACGTAAGGAAAAAGTTGTTAAGTGTTTTACGTTGGACAAGCCTGTTTCAATTAACACCAAGCAAAAACTTTATCAGCATTGACTGAACACGTGCAGAACTCCAATAAAGTCAGCAGGACACAGCTGAAGTTGTGTTTGTTAGATCAGGGCCTCATGTCCCCAGAGTAAACTGTGTGCTCAGCAGCGCAACCACTGACTGCTGGGGAAGATACAGCTTCTTCCTTTTACTCTAGCCACAAGGGTTATTTTATATCATTAGGCTTCTGCAAACAAATTATGTATGTATGTTGTCACATACCTTCTGTACCAACCAACACATGCTGTCATCTCAGTTGACCCCACTGGGTTTTTAAATCAGTAGCTTTCTAATAAATTAACCATCATTTTTAAATTAGGTGCAACAACTTCTGTTCTGGACAAACATGCATGACAACAAATACTAAACTAAGGATACAAAACAGTCCATCTGACTGTTTTGTCAGCATCACACTAAGCTGACAGAACTAAGGCAGATAGCCAGCTGATAGCCCAGATTACACACAGGCTATGGAAAGAGCACTCCATCATAATTCACTTATTCCTGTCCACCCTCCACGCCCCAGTTTAGACTTAAACATAGGTGAAAACTACATTTCCGCAACAAGTTTACTGCACAAAATGGTTTTCTCTGCAATAGACTAAAATAAACACACTGTAACATCTTAGAAAAGTTATAGCAGTAGGACAGCTGGTAAACTTCAGTTGCATGACCCAGGCAAAACCTTAAGATGCTTTCTTGTACACTGAACCCTTTGAGATTTCTTAAGTTCTTGAATTATTTCATTCTTCTCATGTTTTTCCACATTCCCTTGTCCCACCACTGCCATGTGCATAACAAACAACAGAAACCTAAAAAAGGTTACAGTCCAAAAGAATGAAAAACCCACAGTTGTGGGGGATATGAGTGGATTCCAGAGAAACATCACACCCAGAGCCTGGAAAGAAAGGGGACATCTTCTGAGTGCACATCCAAATTTCAGAATAAAAATAAACACCTTTTGTCACAGTTAATTCAGGAGCAAACAAGTAAGGCATCACAGGAGGAAAAGAGAAAGCTCACTGTTTATGCATGCCAATCAGGACCTCTTCTGAGAGAAGAATGAGTTCACGATTAAAGCACTGGAAGGGGACCCTGGAGATCTGAGTTTAGTTCTTGTGTCTCTCTCACAGACCCTTAAGCATATCCTTAGGCAAGATGCTACCCTGCCTTTTAAATGGAAACACTATTTTCCAGCCTCTCACCCCTAGTCATCTTCACTTCTGCAGCAGACTCCTAAGGACAAGGCTCACACGTTGCACTGTTAGCATTAACGCTTCCAGGTCTAGCTTGAGGCACCAGCTTGACAGCAGTGCAGAAACAAGCATCTTAATGCTAACGCCTACCTCAGCCTCTGCAACCCACCAAATTAAAATTGGACGTAGAACTTTAAGTTCTCCATTTCTGTACTCACAGGACCATGAAGTGTACAAACAGTTTTGCTGCCTAATTGCGACTCCTCTCACTAACTCCTTTTGGTAGAAATTCTCACTTCTAAGAAAAAGACCGAAGAAGGTGGGCTGATTAACAAGAGTCTGTCCCTAAATACGCAGAGACAAGCTTAATTCTGAAGGATGTGGTTTTTCTTACCCATGTACTAGTCTTGCTAATCATTCTCACAATGATTTTCAGTAACACAACAAAAAAACTGAAAAGAAGATAAAAATGTTGACTGTCCTAAGACTGGACAACATGATAGCTGTACTACTAATCTGAGCCAACAAAAGTGAAAGTTTAGATCTGATATATTGTGTCCACCCCCTCAAAATAAGCAACTTTGGCTCCAACTTCAAAATCCAGTGGATTGTCCTGGAGAAATCTGTTCAGTTTTGTTAGAAGTGCATGCTTCTACACAAAAGTGCTTAGTGCAATACACGTGCATGCGTTACGCATGTGCATTATATTAAACGAACATGAGGATCTTCAGTGTCTAGGATCTACATCAAACACGAAGTGTGGGAACACACAAGTTAATATGTTCCTCCAAAATATTCTTGTTGCATCAACCACGTATCCTATTTAGTTGTTTAAAACATGATACTAAGAGAAATGAAATAAAATCCACATCATTCTCTACTGACTGACCACGCTTTCTCCTATCATACGGTCAAAACATTCAATATTATAACAGTATTTTTCACTACTTGAAAAGGAATTAAGCCTCTTAGCTTGAATGGAAGAGTGCACACAAAGTATCTTTAAAGCTTCAGAGAGATGACTCCATAAAAAATGTCTTGCTCTAAAGTTACACTGTCAAAAAGTCGATTAAAAAAACTTGACAGGTGTACTGTAATACTTCAAGACTTAAATAAGAATTTCATTTTTAAATACAGGAAATATAGATGGATATATTTTCATATATTATACATGCACGTTTGTGTAAATCTTATTTTGCCAAGACAGAACTGATTTTTAGTCTACATTGGTGATCTTCCTACCAGAATGTCTAAATTCACAATAAAATCAAAAGCACAAGTTGGAATGCAGTCCAAGAAGCATCCATAAGCTCTGAGGTCATGCAATGCGATGTGTACATACAGCCACAGCATATCGTTTGCCACTGAGAGTAAAAGCATTAGAAGAGGATTTATCAGTTTTCCACTAGGAAATAGATTTAACATCCTAACTAAACAACTTGTTACAAAATTCTGCTAATAACGCCGTAATTGCTGTGAGAAAGCTTGAGACAAGGAACAAAGGTGAAGTTGTGCTACACCACAGAACAGAATTTTCAATCTTTACATAGTTATAATTTTACTGCTCAATGGCACAACTGTGTTTCCATTAGAAAGTTTTAAAAGCATTTTTTACAGCAAATACAGATACTAGTGGCTGTTAAGATGCTGCTTTACGTCACAAGCCAGAAGTGCTGCTAGGTTTAATTTATAATCTTTAAACAACAGTAAAAGAAAAATGAAGTAATCTGTTACTGTATCTAAAAGCTAATGATTACATAGCATTTTAAAAAATATAAAATTATCCCCTAGGAATCCTAAAACTGAACAAAAAAAGTTCATTGAAAATCCCAAGCTTATACAAGAGCAATGGAGACCCTAACATAGAAATAAACGTACTGAAATTATTTGTATACCAGGTTCCTAATATTAACATTGAGAAGGTCATTTAGAGGAATTTTAACACCATCCCTCTCATTTTATACTCGAGGTTTCAAATCTACCCTCAAAATATTAAGCTGCCTTTTCCCCTCCTCCCCTCCACTAATGCACACTCGAACAAAATTCAGTGCCAATTCCCTTCCTTTCTTTTTCTTCCTTTCCAAATCCTCATCATGTGTGTGTGCATGCATATATCCTCTATCCCCAAGACTTGCACAATTTTTGAGAACATTCCAAATGATGGAGACTGTCTGGGATTTTATTTTCAAAAAGTTATCAAAGCCAAGAAATTGCTGAACACTTTCTGCAGAGGTATTGCAAAGAAAATTTGTCAAAGGCCACATCTCAGGGGGAGAAACACTTCCATAAATTCTAACTATATCACTTCTGAAAACTCCTAGTAGTGTGATTACAAGTTCAGTCAGAAGCTGAAAATAGGATTGGCAACAAAACGCCTTGTGAAGAGCAGATCAGAAAGCCTAACTATCCCTCTCTTTGCTTCCACATACTTTGTGCTGCAGTTCTTGCTGTAAACTTCACTGACCCAACAGTGTATGCCACTAGATGTTTTTAAGCAAAGGTTTAAAATGATTCCATCTCCATCCTGTACCCTTCCTCAATCTCAAATTTCAAAATCTAGGAAATGAAGGGCTTGATGGTACAATTACAACCAGAACATGATAAATGTGGGCTCAAGCACAGAATGAAAATGCACATAAAATATCCAGGCATGCCTGTTGTCCATCACAGACAAAAAAACACAGCTAATGATGATGACTACATTGAAAAGTAGTGTTTTGTAGCTGAGAATTTATTAAATAGTGTTGTTGTGTTCTTTGTATCTGTTGCCATTTCCACAGAAATAAATTGGAGGCATTATTTTCAGAGCAACCAACATACAAGCAAATTCAAGAAAAAAAATAGATTTATCACATGCAGTTTCACCCCACTTTCAGTGATGTTAAAATAAAAAAGATTCATTTATTGCAAGGCCCTACAATATTTCAGATGCCATTTCTTAAGGGACTCTTTATTATCAGTTTTTATGTAGTTCAAGGTCAGTCTAATTATCTGAAATTTATCACTACTCTTTTTACCATCTTTACCTCTAATTTTATTCAATGGTTATACTAATATTAACTCCAGATGAATGCAAGAAGTCATAAATTACTTGATATGATTCACTAGAAAAGTTAGTATTTTAGTAAAGAGCATAGATCAGCACATAAAAAGAAACAAAAAACTTAAGTACAGACCCAGCATAAGCTAACAGTATAGATTCCCTGAGAGCAGTCAACTCAGAATTACAAGCAAAAAATCACTCTGCAGAGACAACCCCAAAGCATCTGCCCTGGTTGTGAATTTCTCCTTTTATTTTTCAAGTTAATCCTGGTTTTAAATAATCGTGTATGTATGCATTTTTAAAACATTAAGTAATCTTTATAAATACTTCAAAATTTAAAAATAATAATAATAATAACAATATATTCTGGGAACTAAGATGATATTAGATTTTTTTCTATTTAGAATAGCAATAGTAACACACACAAAAAAAACGTGGTTTAAAAGCAGATCCGTCAATTAATTGTGGTATTGATCAATGACCCAACTACATATTTCCTTCCAATCAGCTGAAACAAATAAAGCCAGCCTGCTATAAAATACATGAAAAAAGCTACAGCAAGCTAGAAGCTGCTCTGAGGAAAAAGTTAAATAACGCCTGTGATGTACCAAAATTCATAGACTGTTTCAATTACAAATTGAAATAGGCCATTTCAAGACAGGGAGATATTTCAAGATTATGTGGCACAGTAGGCCCCTTAATGCCTAAACAAAAATGGGGACAACCTCATCCATGGCATCACCTTTAAGACTGTCTTCCTTAACTCAAGCTTTCCAATCAATGATCCATGTGCCCCCTGTAAGGGGTTTGAGTTGTGGGATCAGCACTTCATCTGCTGATAAAAATATCAATTGGCACATTCAGAACTAGGCAAATGCCTGAGATTCTGTGATACCCTGACAGACTGCACATCCTCGATTTTTAGGTTGCCCTAAAAGTAAAGCCTCCTATTTATTTCTATGGCAACTACAACAGATACAAAGAGCACAATGACAATATTTGATAGATACCAGGCTCACATGGGCAGGGGCTCCTAACACAAACAGCTCACCCTTTGCATATGGATGTACAGAGCATGTTGTCTGCCAAACTGAAGCCATTTTGTAGTCTTAACATAAAATAAATGCCTTGCTGCCTTGGCCCTGACACTTGCAACCTTTACAAACATCACTTCCATATTTAAGTTCCAATGCTTAGCAGCCCAGGTGTGCAGGGCAATGTAGTTAACAGCTGCCTAGGAAGATGATGTCAATGAGAAAGGTGCAAAGGCTGAGTGAACTGGGTCTGTTCAGCCTTGAGAAAAGGAGACTGAGAGGGGACCTGATCCAGGTCTATAAATATCTAAGGTGTGGGGGGCAGAATGGCGAGGCCAGACTGTTTTCAGTGGTGAGTGGAGACAGGACAAGGGGAAACGGCTGGAAACTGCAGCATAGGAAGTTCTGCACAAATATGCGCAAGAACTTCTTTACAGTGAGGTGACGGAGCACTGAGACAGGCTGCCCAGGGAGGTGGTGGAGTCTCCTTCTCTGGAGATGTTCAAGACCTGCCTGGATGCCTACCTGTGCGACCTGGTGTAGGGAACCTGCTTTGGCAGGGGGGTTGGACTCGATGATCTCTGGAGGTCCCTTCCAACCCCTACAATTCTGTGATTCTGTGATTCTGTGAAATAGGGAAATACCAAAGTACTCAAAGACTTGGACATAGAATTCTACACCTCACTGAAAAATAAGCAGGTTTAACAACAGAATTACAATATTCCTAATTAGCAAATAAGTTTACCGCATAACAAACTCAAAACCTTACAACAACATAAGAGACCAGTGAATACTTATGCAAGAAGATCGTTGCACCAAGGCAGTCAGCCACACACAGCCAGTGGCCTGGTCCAGGGACACGTGCAGGAAGCGGCTGCAGCAGAGCCTTGATTATTATTATCTGTGTCAGCACGTCAACGGAAAGAGCTTTCTACTTTCCAGTCACTTTTTGAGATTAGCCTTTTTTCTTAAGTGTTTCACTAATTGTTTTTTCTTCATTTGCATCAGCAGGAGACCCAATTATAGCTCTATCTTCAATTTGCAATAACCTCCTTTTTAAATAGCGTAAGTCACCTTTTCACCTTTTATTACCGAGATAGCATAAAGGTCTGATAGAGAAATAGTGCGGATCCTAAATTCCATTTTTCAGAAATAGGATTTTCTAATTGTTGGTCACTTTCTGTCATTTAATTTAAATCACATTTACATCCTAATATGACCTAGAAGAAACTATTTCATGGTTTTCTGTATGCAGTTTTAGTTTTTAACATCATCTAAACTACTCTCTATTGTTGCAGATTAAAATCCTCACTCCTCAGCTTCAGAAAAAGAAAAGAAGAAAAAAACAACTTTCAGCAAGCTTACTCCAGAAATATTATCACTGAATCTATTGTCACTCATTGGAAGTTTTGTTTTTTAAAGTAAATAAGTAGGCTATCTATCCTTGGGCGTGCAGGCTTAACCTTGAAAGCTGCTGTATGAGGCAGACTGATACGGATTGGATAAACAGAGCTGAACAAACTGGGGCAGCACTTAGTTGGAGTAAGTTCCCAAGATGCTATTAGTTGTGATTTCAAAGAGACAGCTCTCACTTCCACCTGGCAAATGCAATTATGCAACAGAAGTGAAGCTCAACAAAATAAAAAACAGCTCAAACCACCAATTTCTGGAATGACGTGCACAGTCTACTCTATATGTATTTGAGGAGCAATGACAATAAATCAAAGGAACGTTCTCATACTAAAAACCTGAATCTCCATAAAACCATCCAGTTTTCACTTGAAAATAATCTTATCATCAGTTAACAGAATAGCAAGTGTTTTAATATAGCATATGTAAACTGGATTTTAGAGACGCGTTAACAAAAATCAATGTATTATTGAAAAAGAGAAGAGTTTTGTAAGCTTTGAAGAAAAATGAGCCTCATTGAACTTCAGTAAGGACAAACTCTTTCAACTCAAGATTAAAAAAAACTCACTACACACACTGTAGAAAAGGAAGGTTAAAGAGGGATACAACTGAAATCTTTAAGATGCTGGAGGCTAACAGGATAGTGCTCTTCTTGCTTTTCAGCAGGCAAACACTTTGAAATAATAGCCAACTCTGACAGGTCACTAGCAAGGTTAGTGCTTCTTCACCACAGTAAATGAGTTGACACCTGCAAATAACTTGGCACCAGAAAGGGAGACGCATTTCTAAAGCAGCACATTATTTTAAATTACTTATGAAAAACAAGGAGTTTCATAGGCAGGATTTGTATTTTCTTATAAAAAGCATAAAGCAGTCCTAATGCTTCCTCATTCTGCCTTTTGATACTCCCAACTGTCTGTATAGCCTTGACTCTACCCCTAACGGTAGAAATTCAAGTCCAAGTGATCAGTCAGAAATCGTTCACAGAGCAGAAGCTGTTGTTCCAAGCTCTGCTTCCCCATTTCATGTAGGCTGGGATCTTTTCAATAGCTCAGAAGCACTAAGTGCTTCGTGCTGCTCTCAGCTGCTTCCTCTTCCTTTGAGCATTCAAGGCAGCTAACCCAGCCTCTACCACTGCACAGATCTTGGTGATGTACTTGTGACACAAGCATATGGCTGACAAAGCTTTCTGCAGCAGTTAGGTTTAGATTCTGCTGCACTTTCACACTGTTAGAAGGAAAGCACTGCAAACAAAGCATCTATAAATAAGCATATGGTCACAGCAAGAAGAGAAAGATAACTGAAGAAAGAAAAAGTCTTAAAACCTATTTTACTTACATTTATCCTGTCCACTACAAATCACACCTAAAAATTCCAGCATTAAAATAGTAACTATAAATACATTTGAGAACTTGAAAGCTGAAGTTTTAAATTGATTTAAAAAAAAAAAAAAAAAAAAAAAAAACAGTAAGCCAAAATCCACAACTGAAGGATAACATCTATCATCCAAGCCCAGGACCTAAGAACACATGTGGTTTCTAGTTAGTCTGGAAAGATCTGTAATAGCTTCTTGCAGAGCCCCCACATGTAAAATATTCACTTACTGATACTTGTGGAAAATAATCCTACAAACTGTACCATTAAAAAGCTTCATTATCTGAGACACATTGGGAAACCGCTCAAAAGAAATAGCTTTACAACTTAAAATCATTAAGTTTGATCAACTCCACTTGGGAGGTGGGAGATGCTTTTCAGGATTCGCTATTCTGGAGCTGTTATTTGTTTTCTTTCCTCTGTTCTAGAATAAGAAATTTTCTAGGTTCTGGGCAAGTGCTACAGCTCCAAAAAAAAAAACCCCTTTGATTTCCAAACAGAAGACCAAACGCAGAAGCATTTTAATCCAGTATTGCATACACTCTCCTCTCAAAGAGTTTCATTTGTACACGTTACGTAAATACTATTGGAAATACACCAACAAATGTATGCATTTCTTCTTTTAACTGAATCTCTTGTAATTAGCAGTGGGATACAATAGGCATAAAGAAACACGATAGGAACCAGCTTTTCAGCATGATGAACCAAGAAACATACAATATTCTAACCTGAAAACAAATACCATTTTCACTGCCGTTCTGAGTACAATTAATAAACAACACTTACCACAGGGTGACACGAAGAAGGGGTGAGCACCATGAAAGCAACACGAGTGGCAGCAGCGTGACAGGGTCTGTCCTCCCATCCTGCACACTCACAGAGCCATCAAGGAGTACAAAAGGAGAAGAAAAAATAAAAAGGAAAAAAAAAAACATTTCTGGACTCAGAAGCCACACTGATCGATGGGTGCAGTGCACACACAGTGACTGCAACGTGGCTTATAAACCTGATCCCGGACTGCTCCACACGCTCAGATTTTCTTCTTGTGCAGCTACCTCTGCCACTTATCTAAACTAACCAGTCAGAAAGACTTCTGCTTGCAAGTTTCCACACCTTTAGGCAGGTTCAGCACCATTGCCACAAGCCAAGCTGAAGTCAGAAGAGCAGCACCCACATAAATGGCCGCAGCTGTGCTCCCTCAGCAGCACTGAGGAGGCAGTGCCAAGGCTGGGGCCTGCAGGGGGGGGAGACTCAGGGGGCACCGCCAAGTGCCTTCATTTGTGATGGACACAGGTGAAATGCATTAGGCCTTTGGGAAAGGCACAGTCCTACACCTGGTAGATCACACAGGTGGTGAATCAGAAGGAATGTGGTTGGGTAAGAGCCCAGTTTTCTCACCTCAGGAAAACCAATGTGGAAGATGGATTCCAGCTGAAGAAAAGATGATATTAATACAAAAAAAAACAGGTTTAGGATTACTGGTACCCCTACAGCAGCTGTAGTAAAAACAAAGCCCACCTGGCTTCTAAACCGGGGCTGGAATCTTCCCCCATCCCAGTGCACCAACATCTTTTCTCAGGCACTGCTGCAGAAACCCTGACCGCCCTCCTCCACAGCTAGGAGCAAAGCAAAATGCCTGCTGACCTGGGTCCCTGCTTCTGTCCTCAGCATGGCGGCCCTGCCTGCTTTCCAGGCACACACTCTGCGACCCCTGAAGCAAACAAAACCCTGCACCGACCTTTGAGGAGAAAAATCCAATTCACCAGCCTAAAAAGAGGGCCTCACATCTGATTCAGAGCGGTGGTCTTCCTCACTAGACTGCAAGCCTCCCCTGCAACAGGGGGTGGACCCAGAGCCAAACCACTCAATGCTGCTGCAGGAACGCACAAATAGCACTGCTATGTTTTTCTGCTTTTATCACAAATGCCATAAACCTAAGCATTTTGGAAGTTACGGTATTTAGAGGAAAGAGTTGCATTTTTCTTTGGCCAAATTATGTGCCCAATTTGAAACAAATGCATGGATACATTCATCTACTCCAAACTTGTAGTCTTTAGGTGAAATTATTTTGAGTCATAAGTCGAGATAGATGCTCCTGTTTGCAGCACACTAGTCAAATAATAACTTAATAACAAGGTAGTATATATTTGGTTACTTACAAGAAGTATATTCTGAACTACACACATACGTAAGACAGCGCATTGCCAATGGAGAATCCCTCTAAACTCACAGGTCTGCATTTCAAGAAAAGATCATTCCCAAGTCATCCCTACTGATGTACTCTGGCATAAGGGGCAGTGAAATCCCGAATGTTCTGTGTTTCCAAAAGGTTTCCAACTTGTGAAACTTGGAAATAAACGCCTGAACAAATGAACAGTTCACCATGACCAGTTCTCCAGGAAATGCTGCATTGGATCACTGGATTTACATGACTCAATTCCTAGGTGCGTGCAGAAGCATCACTTTTTCTGCATCAGACAACACCACACACACACAGACAGCATTTGCTGAGGATTTCAGGATAGTGTTCCAGGTCATGGGACTTGCTGGAAATACATGTTCAATTTTTTTCTATATCAGGAGAAATGGGATAAATGGAGCTGCATAATAGCCCAGACCTTATTTATCAGTCTTCAAAACCACTATCCCAGGATGTTTATCTCTTGCTTTAAGTAGCCAGCATATCCAAAATGCCAGCAGGCAATAGCTACAGAATGCTGCCAAACACACACGTACAATATGATGTCTAAACAAAAGAAAAACAGGTCTATAAGATGAAATCCTAAACATGATGCTGTCATTCTTTTACTCTTTATCTAAAATTTAGCAGGTGTGCCATCCTCTTTTTTTTTTTTTCTTTAAACAGGTGGAAAATGTCATCTTGTCATGAGAGATTTGATGTAAAATACTCCAACACTCCATTGCAGTGGTTTATATATCTCAATGTTCATCACATAACAATGGGATACAATAGCTTTTTTGTTCTCTGAACCATAATTTAGTTTGTCAGCTACTGGCAAATATATTTCAATGTTGCACCCCACAAACATGTAAAAATATCAAATGAATTGTATTGCTAATAATACGGTTGTAAGTCATTCATGGCAATTAAACTTGCATTACAATTAAATCTCTCCTGACCATAATGATGTTCCTGTTATGCCATTTTATTACTGCACAGTGTAAAGTACAAATAAATGTATACCCAGCAAGAAAATGTAATGAGCAATGCTTGCTTGTTTTAAGTGCTTTTAAATGCTGTCCTTTAGAAACGTAAGCTAGCATAAAAATAACACTGATATAGAGATTTCACACAAAAATCAACCAAAACTTGTTTTTTTCCTTATTTTTCTCATTGACCTGCATGTTCACTGATTTCCAGTTATATTTTAGTACTAGATATTTCGTCTTATTGATATTTTGAGACTGGGCAGTAGATTTTAACTGTCACTTCTCAGTTGAGAATCAATGAAATCATAGTGCTATCAGAATAACATCCCTGAATTCTCATTCCCATCAGGCAACACCGCTTTGCAAGTGTTACTAAACACTCTTTGCTTTGTCTTAATAACGTACTCTTTTCCTTTAATATAATAGATTGTCTACGCTAGTAAAAAAGCAGGGAAAGGGTAAAAAAATAAACCAGCAAGATTTTGAGACTAAAACTCCATTTCAGGTGGTAACTTAAGAACAACAATTCATTTCTCTGGATCTAATACCAAGCATTAATTTCCAGTATTTCTGGTACTGGATATGCAGAAATTTCTGGCTAGCTTGCATTTAAGGAGGAGGCAAAAGTTGTTTTTTGAAGACCTAAAGCCAATTATTTTGTTTTGCACTGGAGTTCTAATGCACTTTAACCCCATGTTCTGAAAAGATGAATTCAAACCAAAATAAGCAGAGACAAGGAATACCAGAATGATGGAGGAGCTATTGGAGAAAATAAAACATTCGGAATGCTTATTCTTAGCAAATCTAGGGCTAAGAGCGTATTATTGATAAAGGGCAGTCGTATCTGGCTGGAAAAATGAAACCAAACCCTACCAATCCCAGACTTTAAAGATGGAACTGGAGTCAGTTATGAAATGAGCTAAGAAGCAGCGTCTGCTAGTTACTGCCAGCAGGTAGAGATATGGCCCCACAAGGTTTGTTGTAGTTCTGCATTTGTCCCTTACCATGATAGCGGAGAGCTGAATGATGAAGTGGACGCAGTGGGTAGTGGAGAGGATTGAGTCAGAGCACAGTTTCAAGGTGAGCTGCCTCTGCAGGGCAACAGCTAGATGGTGGCTCACCACTCAGGTGTGGGCTTCAAGCAAAACATACTCCTTTTCCCTAAATTGCATTAATTACCTTGCAGGGAACATCAGATAGTCATTAAAGCACAGTGGTAGGAGTCATAAGGTTGGATTCTCTCTTAACACTTTCAGAGCTCTATTGTGTTTTTCTGACTTTTTTTTTTTAAACTAATCTACATCTGTAACACTGAAAATAATATTTTGCTGTCTCTCACAAGGGAGCTAACAGATAAATGATGGATTATCAAAAGTAGCTTTCAAAAAATCTCCATCTATGTCTGTAGATATCCAAGCACATTTAATATCTGGCCTTAGAGCCATCCAGGTTGATAAAAGTGGCGAGGCAAGTGTTGCAGAGGTATAAAGTATTATCTCGGTTATTAAGTATACAGGTTTCCTTGGATACAAGTCAGGCTACACCACCATTTCAGCGTTGGGTATTTTTTTTTTTAAACTATATGCTAATTGGCTTTTGCAAATTAATTAATAAAGGAATTGGACATACTAAAAGAATTACTTGAATGATGCCTGAAGGATTACTACTTTTTAACCTCATTTGCTTTGAAAAATTGAAAGTATGAACAAATTGTCCAGGTATGCATCTGATTCTTTAAACTGGAAAAAAAAAAACAAAAAAAAAAAAAACAAAAAAAACCCCACTTTTGTGTGGTAAAGAAACAAGGAGAGTCACCAGAGAGCTTTTCAGCATTCCATGTTTTTCCTGTTGCTAAGGAACCTTCCCTTCATCTGCGCTCAGTAAGGCATCCTCAGTAATTCTTCCATAGAAGGACAGCATTATGGATCCGTGTCAGAAAAATCAGCTAACAATAAACCAGAAAACTAGTCACTGAAATGTTTCAGCAAGAGAGTTCCCGATTTCTTTTACAAAGCCAGGGATGATTTGCAGTAGGGAGGAGCAGGGAGGAACTATTGCAAGGCTGTATGATTCCTAGTCTTGACAGAATTTCCCACAAGAGGCAAATGTAAAGAAACGAGAATAAAGCTAATCACTTGGCTTGCACTGTATAGCCTTTCTCCCATTAGCTTACCTGTTCCTGCTCAATTGTACTTTCTAAAAGACAAAACAAAAATCTCCCTCTGCAAAAGACTAGCACGTCCTTTATTACCATCTCTATTTATGACACTTTAAAGGGAGAAGGAAAGAAATCACAAAAATGTCTGTATTCTAGTAGATTTCATTGTCAGTTGCATGTGTTTATTTTCAATCCACTGTATGCACACCACCATAGCTTTAAATAAAAGTATTCACCAAACAAGGTAGCACTTACCATGAGAAAGAGAGCAGAGTCTTATACTGTAAGATTTCCTATTCTTTTCCAGCAAAGGTTTACCTACTTTTGTTACAGAAGTCTTAAAATGTAAGCTGCCAGCTCTTTAGTATGAAACAAATAATATAAAAATACTGCATGTCTTAGGTGGACTTCAGAATCACAATCCTGCTGTGTTTCATGCTGCAATAAGGAGGAAGAACAGCACTGCATCTATCTCTTCCTACACACACAAGTTCTGCTAGAGGTGGAGACCACCACCAGCATTTTGCCACAGCTCCATTAATAAACAGTGCAAGAAGTGGGGTTCCTATAGGGTTACCAATCTCTAACATACCTATTACTTTATCCTGTCCATTCTCTCTAATAGTCATTAATGACCTTATGCTCCAAGCTTTTGTCTAATTGCTTTTTAAAGCCATTTGCACTTTTGTCTAGTGTTAAAATACGCATATTACTCCCGGTAGCGTCACTCTCATAGAAAATGGGATACAGGAGACACTAAACCAAATTTTCATTTCCTATAAGCTTACTTAAAGTAAACATAAGAAAAAGGAAAGACTATGAAACCCTTCTTCCCTGAAGGGATGTAGTGGTTGCCTTACACTGTGCATTCTGCAATATTCACTTGGAAAATGCTCTGTCTCCTGAAAAGAAGATGGATCTTTGTATGATTTACTCTGTGGCATATCTCTGCTCTAAGGGAATTTCTGGTCAAGCGGCCATCATATCTGTAGAACTAGAATTTGTTTTTTCCTTTGAAGTCTCTTATTTTGGCATACAATTCCTTCCTGTTTCAGAACCGAACTTGATCAATCTTACCAGATACAGTTGCCTCCTATCTTTCCTCTCATCCCAGCAGATATACCACCCTAATGCCTGCAGAACTGGTTTTGTTTTCTGACCCAGATGGGATCATGGAATACAACTTATAAAAAGCCATAAAATGACCTTGTCAGTGGCATACTTTCTGAAGAGATTTTATTTTCTTTATAAAAAGGATCTCAATAATTTTAATTTCCTATTCTAATACTTCTTTCTCCAAGAAGACAATGTTTTCTATCGCATGATGTTGCTGCTGAAAAACACATAATAGATATCCCATTAACATCAACACCTGTACCTTGGCTTACAATTATATGTAATTTACACATGTATAATTCATAAGCATCTTCTACATATGCAGTTCAGTAAATATTTCAGACCAAACCTTCATGTTTTCGAGCCATAAAACATTTCTTGCTCCTTCTTCATTTTCTGATTGAGACATGAATTGTCTCCAGCACCAGTGTTTGACTTTGTATACCAGCCTGTCGAACGTGACTACAACATCGCTTCTCTGGAACCTCCCAAATCAAGTCTTAGCTGTGCTATCCACAATTGCTTATACATAAAAGCTGTGTGCTGAAATAGAGCAAATCTGTAAGCAATTCCCTCCTCCTAACAAACTGAGAACCTCAAAGGGATACCATTTCTTTACAGATGGCTTAGGTTGTGCTCACAAGACCTCAGCTTTCATCTTGGTTAGCAGTGAATCTGAAGGAATGGAAGACACTGAAGTACTGTGTATGTTTGGAATATGAAAAATGCATTCTATGTTGTTTCTTTGATGTTTCAAGAAAGAAAACTGAAAGAATATAAATGCAATATCATTTTAAAAACACATTACTAATCCAGAAGGGATCAAGAGACTGATTTAAAATTTTTTGCTCAATACTACTTCAAACTAGGATTTGTAATCTGTTGAGGAAACCATCAGCTATAAAGGGCTTCAAGATGACATTGAATTCTACAATTTCTTGAATGAAATATGGATGACAGTTTTTTGCACAACTTTGAAATAACTTGAGGTGACAGTTGCTGGTTAGAGGAAAGAAAAAAAAACGAAATGATATGGTGAAGATACACCAAATATGGAAGATAATGAAGCATGAAATAAATGGAGAAAAACTGAGCAAAATACTGGAAAGTAAAAGTGCAGAAAACGGTTTGACCCACCAGTGAGCCCAGTCCAATTTCTATGGAAATGAGCTCATTACTGCTAATTTTTTTTAAGCTCCTAGTTGATTTGTGAAGTGCTTTTTGAATCTGATAAGGGCTTTATGAATCACTGGGAGAAAAAAAAAACAAAACCACACAATTTGAACAAAATATCCGAAGTCAAATGATTATCAACTCCCATAGATTAATCAGCTGTCTGAGCACTTTATGTAACAGAGAATGTACTAGGAGAGCCTGCTTTCTCCCTTGGTATGAAAAGTCTATAATGTTTCATTCTACAAAGAACAGGGATCATGCTTCTGAAATATAATTCTGGATGCTTACTCCACCCAAGAGTCTGTATTAAACAGGAAAGACACCTTTGATTTTTTTCCCCTGCTGTTTCCATGTTTGAACATGTTTTAAAAATCAGCATCATGAGAATTGGCCATAGAATTGCTTCTCATTCTTGAGAAATAAGAGTATCTCTGCTATTCACACAAACGGTGCTCACACATTTGTAACCATGTCAGCGTTGGCTGCTGGCACTCCTAAGCAGGAAAGAGAAATGCCTGAGGGCCATAACATTGGTTCTTCTTAAACTTTCAGGATGCTAAAATAAAATTTAAAAAAAAATAAAAAATAAAAAATAAATCAGATACAAATGTATTTAAATGGCCAGTGAACTTTATTTTATAAAAGCATCTATTTTTCAGATTGCCAGCACACAGACCAGAGTGCACGTCTGTGATAGCCTGGGTTTTTAAATGAACAATGCTGACTGACTTTACACGTTGTACAAAAATCATCTGCACTGAATGCCTTGTTATTAATTCCCTGAACACTTCAAAACAAACGCCATGGGCAAATTCTGCGACTCTGCTAATTTACCTTGTACTAATTTTCAAGGTGTGTGTAGGTCACTAGCATTCTCCCACATGCATCTTGTAACAATGCACTCTCTGGAAGTCAGATGAAATAAACCTAATCCTATTGCACATAAGTACATAGCATCTCTTTTTCAAAATCTTTCACTTTTTAAAATGGCTCTATACATCATACTGCAAAACATGACAAACAGAATAAATTACTCATCCTCATCAGATATGCACTGGCCTTACTATCCTGCAAATGTGCACTCTTCAGTTATAGGACTCGGCACTGTTAATTGCGAAGAATCGCTAATTGACATTTGAAGTGACAAGTATTTGGATTGGCCTTTAAAAAATGTTCTATAAAGATGGATGGACATAAACACACTGCACTCGACAGTTGTGAAAGACCTTAAATGATTTTCATTACTTGAGCAATAGGAGCTTGAGAGATGAATTTCATGATAAATTACATGAGGAATTACACTGGTGTACGTAAGAAACGACTTGGCACCTATGACTTCACGGAATTGGCAGATTTATACTTATTTTTAAAGAACTCCAAATTCAGCATTAATTTTGGAAGATGGTTATAAAGTAATTATGTTATTCAGTTTATAACATCAATAATTATGCAAAAAAAAAGAACTTTCACTGTATATATACCCATACATTTGGACAGAAGCTTAAAAGACAATAAAGCTGCTTTGTAAAAATGCTTCCAAAGTTCTTTGGCATGTGTTTTTAGTTTTGTTTTGTTTTGTTTTTTCCCATATCACACATTTCTACACTTCTCAGGGCACCAGAAGCATAAAGAAATCAGCAGCTGAAGGAAAACAGAGAACTGATGTGGAAAATATCAAAATTTTCTTTTTGTGGTTGTGAACTCTTAATACAAAGTTGTAGAGGAGAATACAACTCTGGACTGAAAGTTAGTGTGGTCTGCTTACGCAGCACAACGTGAAGCTTCAGAAGTACTCTAATATATTTGAGACCTTACACTCTCTAGCTTTTTAAATGCATCTTAATTTTTCACATTATTGACATCTTCTTTTATATCCTATTGTCCTCTAGGGAAATCTACAGAACAGTTTATCATTCAAGATTTAGTATTTTCTCTTTATTTATTTCCAGTTATATTTGAGAATAATGATATTTTTGCTTATTCAGTTCTAAATTCAAGGTGATGAAACCCTCTCCAAAACTAAGTATCTATAAAATATAGATTAGCAAGAGCAGAACTTCCTTATGCTAGCACAGACATAGACCAACACGTAGTTGCCATTCCAGAATTTAAAAGACAGGCAAAGCACAGGAAGAAGAGAAAAAACAGACATATCTCATCAGTGCTGCCAGTTAGGCATAGGAGGAAAAAAAAAACAACTACATTTTTTTGAGTTATTATTTGTAGTTATTGGGATAGCGACTAAGAGAATATAAAGAAAGAAAAATCAAAAAATGATCACTGAAATCGTTGTAAAGAGAGGAGATCCCTGGATGGAGAAAGAGTCTGAGGAAGAAATACTCAACAGAAGACTGCTGGAAGCAGTAGTAAGCCAGCAAAAGGGAGAACGGCCACAGCAAAGCAGAAAGTATGGCAGATACATCTCGTGTGTGGCGGTGCTCTCTCTTTCCATTTCTACCCTCTTTCACAGCTGTGCTTTCTAGCTCCAGACAGACACATCTGTGCAAAGTTCAGATACAGGTTTGATTTACAGATTGCACAAATGCTATTTGAAGGACAAAGGCTATTTTTCAAAATTAGTTATAGTTCCTTTCTTTATTAAAGCTAATGTTGGTTATTTCATCTAATTTTGTTTCAAGGCCAAGAATTAATTAATGCATAACATTTCAGTTCTGTGACTTCGTATAACACGAGCAGCTCACTCATTACTATGGACAGACAGTCTGGTTCTGCTACAGAAATTTCACCAACAGAAATCTGCTTTACAGAATCCCACTCAGTAAATGGAAGTACAGGATCCAAACGTTTTTCGCAAGACTAGAGCCTTTTTTCTCCCAAATTCTAAGTAGTTGTAGTATCTAATTTGTCTGCACTTTCCCACCAGTATTAGGTTATTACTTTGCCTTTTTCAACAAACTATCATTTGCTTGGGTGTGCATACCATTTTTTCCCATTTTGGTTTCAGTATTTTAAAAATACTAAATTACACAAAAATACATTAAAATGAAAATGCTTTTGCTTTCTCCTAGTTAAAGTAATCATATAGAAATGTGCGTGGATCATAATACTTTGTCCTTTTGCCTCCAGGCATGCATTCATACTGGAGACAAGCTCATATGGGAAGCTGAGCTCAGGCCCAACAAATGATAAAGCTGGCTGTGACATGGGCTGAAACTGAAATTCTCATTTATCTCCCAATGGTGGCAATTAATTTCCGTGAAGGGGAAACAAAATTGCCATAGTGAAGATGTCTAAATTCACTCTTTCTTGATTGCAACAGATATTCTCTAGTACTATGGCTTATGAATAAACATATAGCTGGTCTCGTGGCACTAATTTTGCTTATTTAGAGCTATTAGGTGACAATAAGAGACTGATAGATTAAATTGCTTCCTAATACCTGTTTTTTTAGGTAAGCAACCATTTTAGATATACTTCATGGCTATATTGAAAGAGACATGATATCTAAATAATGCAATCTTTGTATAAAAATGTAGTTTGTGCTATGACTGTGTTTGATAGCTCTATCAGCACAGATTTCAGTAAAGGAATTTTGATTGCTGCAAAAAATCATTAAAAAACAAACCCATTGCTACATTAATGTGACACAGAACAAAATGATATAGCTGCTTATTTCCACTGCTAGACAAGAAGACACTGCTTATTTATGGATAAAGAGAAGCTGTAATGGTTGGCCCATCCACAACATTCAAGTTGACTACTTCATATTATACAATAAACCACAAACTCTTTATTAAAAGAAAGATTTCCAGAGATGCCTCAATGGTGTTACCTTGTTGTATGTATGGAGCATATTATTCTTCCACAGTTCTTGTTTTCCCCCAAGGACAGACACATTCACGTTTACATTAAAAAAAATCATAGCACAACCCATTGCAAGTCAATATAAAAACACTAAAAAAATAATGCTATTGATCCAAATACACAGGTCTGATAAAGCTAGTGCCCTGAGTGACTACAAAGACTAAGCAAGCCAGTGCTCAAGACTTTCCTTTTTCTAATCGTATTCTGCTTTCTTTTTCCTCAGGAACAACATCAGCAACAAACAAAAAGAACTGTCCCTTCATGTCTACATGTCCTTTCTTTTTGTGGATTTAAAAGCTCTACTGTAGGATATTTATACTTCTTAAACAACCGTGCTGCATTAACAGCATTTCCACAAAAACCTTTTTATTTTTTTTCCATAATACCGATTAACAGCAGAAATATCTAGAAAATTTTAAACATATGTTTTACTTTTCATCATATTAATGTTGACAGATCTCCTTTATCAGTACTTTAATTAACAGCAGGTAAGGGAGGCAAAGTGAATCTGACATGCTATTACTTCTACTCGATTTGAAGTCTGCTTGAGAGACTTTCTCTCAACTCCTAGTAGAAATTGTCTTATCTCATACATTCCCGGGATTACTGTTTCATGTAAATGTCATTTTTGCTGTCCAAAACATTAAAAAAACCCACACCAGTGCAATATAACTACTGTCTCTTTCTGAGAGACATGAGGGAAGATGTATGCTTTTGATCAGAGACAAGATCTTGACTTCAAAGTAACACCTCATCTGTAAATATATTACAGTACTCTTAGTAAAGAAGGGGAACTCCTTGATTTCAGATAACCTAAGGCTAAGATTGTGAGATTTGCCCACATTCTTGGAGTTTTAATCTTGCTGCTCTGAATACTCACAGAAAATTAGACAAAAAGATATTACAGATCCTGGGTTGCTATCTTACAGATAGTAGACCAATACTTCATTGAAATAGCCCCAGTTATATCACCTTGAGAGAAAAATGCAGGAAACTTACAAATTTCAGAAGCATCAGAGACATTTTAAAAGTTGTATTCTTCCTTCCAGTGATAGAAAGCAGTCTCTATATGCCTACAATTGTTCTACCACTAATTTAATTGGGATCTTCTAATATTTTTCTATATCACTTTCAGTGACATTTTCACAATTCCTTCCTTTAATTGCCACACAATAGAAAAGCAAAACAAAACTCCAAGTTATCTTCATCTACTCAAAGTCCATAGGGGAAAAGGTTATTACATACTATGCTAAGCAGCACACAGTGGGGTGGCATCAATCATGCAAATAATATTAACTATTTAGGAGCCAGCTACAATGCACATACCAAGATAGTTTTGAATGAGAACAGATGAGTCAGGTTTACCATCAACTGACAGTAAAGCGTGCAGGTAACACTTCCATCTTCATGTATAGTCAACAGAAAACAGCCTAAAACATTGAAATCTGCGATACTTCTCCACACAAATAGTTTTTTTCTGATCTACTTATATTTTACAGTTTAATTGTATCTCTTGTTAATTAAAAATAGTCCCCTTATTTGAAATTTTTAAAATGTTATACAGGATTTTGAGGTATTCTAAAGTGTTTTTTCATTTTACTGAAGCCTCTCAACAGCAGGAAATCTGAAATTTCTGTTTACCTGAAGTGAACTGTAAAAGTTGTTACTTCTCATTGGGGATTAAAACCTCTTGAAAGTTTAGGACTCTTACCAAGCTGAAGCAAGTCTTTGTCTCTCCCTTATCTACTGCTTTGTTGTGCATCTTCTCATTTCCGCCAAATGTATTCAGTGCAGTAAATACATAGCAAGGAAAATGCAGAGTTCTTTCTCTGGATTTGAAAGGGTTCAGCTCCTCCTGGGTCTCCTCACCAACATTACTGAGCAAAGTATACTCCTCACTGAGAAATTCAGCATTTCCTAACCTTGCTGCATCAAAAGTAAATGCCTGTTTTTGGCGGTGCTAGCCATGTATGTCTGAGCATGAGCTAGTGTCCAACCAAGACTATTCCAGCAAGAGACCCATGGTGAACTTGGCCCAACTAAGGCATTTCTCATCCTTTGTCTACCAGCACTGCTAACCTAAAGTAAAACTTTCCTAAAGGTGAAAATACACATTGTATTTTCTTATGTTCAAGGTTTGAAGAGACTAACAGCCATGGAACAAGATAACACAACACATGCCAGTAAGCCCTACATTTATATAGAATGTGAACTTACAAAGATGTTCATCATTTTCACAGAAGCAGATGAGACACTTCTCAGGATTTGTGCTGCAAAGACATGACAGTCATTGTTTGTGCCATTAGCACGGAATGCATACACCTGAACATGCTTGGTTGCACTCTGCCATCTCCGTACTACTCTCGTGCAGTGAAACTCACACAACTTCCTGACAGGTGAAAAATTAAACAGTATAGCAGGCATAAAGGGAATTTGCAGTTTGTAGAAGCCAAGACTAAACTGAAAAGCTAAAGGCATACTTGGAAACACTTTTAAAATATATAAAATTCATGAACACTTTTCAGTTTGCAGCTCAGACATAAATATGTGTAATGAGCATATAACAGACATCTCACCTCTCCAGCACAGATGTATATTTGCTGCTTCACTCTCCCTTGGAAGCAGAGTGATTTAATGTGCTTTACTTGGTAAGTTGCCCTCAAGCAAAATAAATTTGATCTCTACTGCAATCAAAAGAATCTGAACAAAATCACCTATCAACTCTCCCCTAGGTTCATCTATCCAAAAGTCCACTGCAATCTTTATTCTCAATAAATAGAAAAATTAAAAGCGTTTGTTTGAAGCAATTTTTATGGCTCTCTGAAGGATAAGTGTGAAGGCCGGTCTTGGACATCCACATCCTTCATAAACATCTTATTTCCTGAGCCCATGGTTATATTTAACTTTCTGTGAACAAGTTGCTTTCCCAGTTACACTTTTTTGTGCCTGTTTTCAAAGAGAAAACATCTGGAAAGCAAAGAAAAGATCGGGGACTGTCTGTATCCCCTAAAAATATGCCCTGCTCTATGGATTGTCCTCCAAATAAACAAGAAAGCGTCAGTGGGCTACAGAAAAATAAATAAATGAATAAATAAATCAGCTTTTGAATAACACACAACATAACGTAATAACATAACAATTAATTCTAAATCTGCAGGTGATTTTTTAAATAATTGCTCAGGCAAATTTGCAGGCAGAGTCTTGGTGATCATTCAGCTGTAGTGTGGAAGTGCAGAGGTGCTAGACATTCTTAATTTCCCTTCCCTTGTACTAGAGATCACTGCTTCATGAATTACATATAAAGCAGGAAAATCATTGCAGAACACATCCTTTGCTCGACAAAATATGTTTTTGACTCATCCCACTCCTTACACGATAGTCAAACCACCCAAACCCTGTTTTGTCACATCATTTATTAAACAATGGAATCTGAATTTTTTTTCAAGAAAGAGAAATTGAAAACTACGTTCCTTTATTCAGAAGTTTGTTAATTTGTGTGAGCAGAGCTTACACATTTATTAATTCACCATAATCGAGTCATGTGACTATGATTTTTTAGTAGCCACCAGAGAGGGACTCTGTCTAGCAATCACAGAATGCTTGCACCAAATAGGTTATGATCAACCTGTTACAGTGTTTAAGTGACACAAATCAAAGGTGTCTTGATTAATATTTGATACTGAAATTAGAAGTTCCTGTTGCTAAATTTGTGGCCAAATTTTTTAGAAGACTCATAACAAGGTGCTCAGAAAGTATTCAGCCAGCAAACAATTCACACTTCCAGCTCAATTTCAGAAAACTTTAAACTTCAGGACATACCGTCAGATATTTTGTTCTGGAATGAGGGAGACTTAGATATCCATTCAGATCACATTGTGCATGAAGCTAGTTGAGGGTGGAGCCCAGCAATGAAGAAAGGAATCTGAACCTGATATTCTGAATTAGGACTCCTAACAATCCGGTTTCTGACACTGAATAGAAATAGGTGTCATGAAGATCATGAAGGAAATGTGTTTCAGCTAAGGCCCTCAGACTACCAGGATCCTCATCCACAAGAAAAATATACCCTGAAGTCTGGAAATCATCTTGGATCTGCAGAAGCTGGCCGCAGAGAAGCCTGTGAAAGGTGAATGCAGTCAACTCTGTTTCAAACTCAGGGAGCTTGGGTGGTTTTTGTTGTGTTAGTTGTTTTGTTGTTTTATGTGTTCCTCCTATCAAATTATTAGCAATTCCACACAATGTTGAAAATCATAATGAAAACCTTTCCAAAATAAATTCTCCCCAGAATGCACCTCTTGAAGTATGGGATCCCTCCTTTAAAGACATGATGTTGGAAATATAAGGTCAATGACTTGCTCCCTAATTGCACATTCAATCGGGCTTCCTTTGCTTAGGAACTCAGTACTGATGAAGCAATTTTCCTCACTTCTCCAACACCTCATAATCCACCTCATTGTATCAATGAAACAAGAACGTACCTGACATTTTCTACAAGTATTCGTATTCTGCATCTGTTTTCATACAACATTTCACTCCTAATTTGGGTAACAGTTTGGCTTAATTGTGCAAAATTATCAGCAGGCCATCTTTTGCTTGAAATCGTTTTCCTCTCTCTGCCATCATTTTTACAGGCAGCTCAGCAGATAATTTTATGCTACTGCAGTCACACAAGGCAGATTCTAATATTGATCTGAATTTTTCAGTTGAATATGATTTGCATTCTTAGCCTGATCTATTTTTCTTTCTTCCCATAGAACATGATTTACATTCTTATGTCTGGCTGCTTCATTTTAAAGCCATCTTGAAGAAGTCTTTTTCTAATCATCCTTCTAAATTCATATGGGAATAACTCCTCGTACCAGTGCTTAGGAGAGGAAAATCTCAAATAAACTGATGCTATTCTTGCAGACTATAATGACTGGAAACTGTATTTGTTGATGGAAATTAGAGACTTTTTTATAGCTTACTAATAATCTAGCTTTGGGACAGCTAATTACTAGGGATTGTCATGTCTGAATACTGAGGAAATGCATTCAATCTTCTGGCTAGTCTAAACAGGGAAAAAAAGCAACAGCAAAATCACCCAAAGACCTCCCTTATGCTCTACCAGTCTACTGCAGGAAAACTTGTTTTGCATAAAGCAAAGGAGATACATTTTCCTCAGGCTAAACACACATGGGTCAGGGAAAATGAATTTCCCTGTAACCATGATCTATTCCTACTTGGCCTTTCCTACTCACCCTATAAATGTCAGAGGGACACTCATTCACACAGGTGGAGGTGGCCTCATCCCAGTGGCTTCTCTTTCATGAGACACAGAATTGCATCATTCAGCTAGACACAAACAATTACAAGCTATTATCAAAACAAAGTGAGAAATAATAAAAATCAAAGTCTTTCATTCTCATTAATTTTGCCCAAGTTTATAAGTACACGTGGGACAAGAACTGAGGCTGTTGTAACCCCAATGCAACATTCGACTTTTAAAAGGTTCTTATTTGGCTGAGGTATCCTCAAATCCAGAGTGTTTGCCTCTTTTCTTGCAGAACATGCCCTCCACCACAAAATGTAGCATTTGCATTTCGAAGGTATTTCTTAATAAGAGGGAAATAAACAGGGGCATTTACGGGTCAGTTATTAATGCCATGAAAAAAGTATCACACAATGCATTTTGTTCAGAATTCAGTCAATCACTAGAATTAACTACCTGATCTCACACAACATTGCAATCTAAAAATTAAACATTTGATCTAAATTGCATTTACCTGAGCCATAATTAATCAGGCTTCGAAATTTATTAAGCCTTGTATTTGCCCAAACAGAGCTGAAGCCCAAAGCTAATAGCTTAGTCACCTTACACTTCATATACAGTAGTTCAAGAAATATTTAAAAAAAAAACTTCAGAGACTGATTCAGATCTTTGGTGCGCCAAAAAAACCCTCCAGAAGGACTCAACTGGAGGTGCCTGTTTCTTCACTGACTGAATACTGAAGGGAGGACAACGAGGCTCCTCACCTACACAGTTAGAAGAGATGAATCTTTGCCTGAGCATCCTCAGTTCTTTGCCAAACTGGGCTTTTTAATCTGTAACATACTTTACATCACTACTTCATTACTACTCACATCAATATGCTCAGAGATTGCTGGAAAGTCCTCAGTGTCATAGTACGTACACACTGAATGTACGTTGAATGGAGTACACCTTTTTCTTGGCAAAGGGGGTAAGAAAAAAGATGTGGAAGAATTTTGGCTAAAATTACATTATATAATCCTACGGACTGTTTCATATATGATTTTTTAAATTATTGTAGTTCTGATTATTAATATATTTCTTTCTTGCTGTTATGCTTTTAGAACCACATTTTTGCTTACCAGTCTTAGTACTTCCAAAGCACACTAATTTTTTTTAATTTTATGAGACATTTGCTTTCCTCATTATTTTAAAGTGTTAAATAATTATTCTGTTCTTCTGGCTACCATCACACAAGTAATGGGCTGATTTTCTACAAAGGTCAGTCCTTTGAACTGCGTGGTACAATCATGGGAATAGAAATGAGGTACATCAGCTATCCTGACTTCTCAGTCTCAAGAAATAGCATATTTCAGAAAAATTTTTCAAACTCTTAATTAGATTAGCAGGGATTTAATCTTCTACAATACTGATTGCTCCTCCGTGCTCCTTCCCTATACTCCGTACTACTGCTTTAGTACCTTTAACATTCAGCACCCTTCTTTGCCCAATACCACTACCAAATAATCTATTCTTTCTTATGTACTATATTTTGTCAATGAAAATATTACAGAATAGGGCAGAACAGGAACCTAAACATGTGCTGTTAAAAATATCAACAGTCCTATCATAAACAGGTAGGCTTTGGGACTGATTTGTTATGAATAGCATCAAAAATTACATTTTTATTTGTATGAGTATCACGTAAATATTTGTTCTTTGGCCCTGGGGTGAAAATTCCTCTATTAACACCTTTTATTATTTATTTCAGTTTCCTTAAGCATCTTCGGAAAATGCAGGTATTGGAAAATGCAGGTATTGGAAAATGCAGGTATTTTTTACAGTTAATCTCTTTTGTTTATGAGTAAATTCACGTGTCACTTCATGCATAGTATTTATTTTGTATATCCGTTTAAAGAGATATAAAAAGAAAGATGCCAAGTCCAGAGGCTACTTACTTTAATGTGGCAATGTAGAACCACAGTTTGTATTGCGTGCACTGGTTTGTTTGTACAGACAGAAAGGTACAGACTCTAAGATTTTTAATTCATGCAACTGACAGTCTCAAGCATCAAAGAGATGATTAATTAATTAATTGTTATTATTAATTAAAATATCATGTCTTGAAACCATCACTAACACCAGGGCAACAAATTTCACTGAGATAACAAGTGCATGAGGGAAAAACATAACCCTGTTCAAGAACATAATGTACAGACAGTTTCCAGACAGCTCTTAATTTTATACAATGCATGGATGGTATACTTACAGATAGCAGACTGAGTCTAAGGCCCTAACAGCTAAATAGTCAAGATTCTGACAAGATTTTTGAGTGCTCAAAAGCCTAGTGCAGTTCACACTATTGGCTCAATCTTCAGTGCAGCCTTTCCTGCATTCATTACTCTCACAATGAGTCAAACAGAAAGAAACAGAAGAAAAGTTGTACCTCTGTACAAGCATGAAAACCTTTTCTACCTGTGTGAGCAAGGAGATTTGGAGAAATGTGAAATAATGTGCAGAAGGTGGTCAGTGAAACGTAACTTTTGCAGTATGACAGTGGCAACTGTGTGCAAATATCTATGTATTATACAGTGTGACTGTGAGCAGCCCCAGGGCAGAACAGAAACTGTCAGTTGAAAGACTGAATCATAATCTTAAGGCAAATACGTAACCGCTGTTAATATTGGGATATCTCACAAGCACACCAGAAGAAAAGGGATTTGACGTGAGAAGGGAGGTGTGAGAGACAAGGCGTATGGTTATCTGTAAGATATGCAGTGATAACCTTGTTTTCGCAAAAAGAGAGAAGACAGAAGAGTTAGGAACTACTTGATTAGAAGACATTCAACAATCTTTGAAGTAGGAAAGAAAAAGCTATCTAGAAGATGCCTTCCATATGAAAAATAAAGTTGGTTTGACACATGCAGCGGAAAAAATAAGGAATCTTAATTTGGAAAAAGCTATGAACACTGGATATATTTCCTGAAAACTGTCTGCTCCAGCACTAATATTGTTCTTGTGAGGAACACAGTCACAACTATCACAACTTCAAAGACTGACCTTCTAGTATTTGGCTTGCTCCTTTGTTACCCTCTCAGTGTAGAGCTTGCTTCTTTGAACATATTAGTCCCAGTGCAACTTGTTTCGATTCCTCAATTTTTTCTATCTGTCCAGAGCCTAAGAATGAAAGGACATTAATTAGACAAGAACATCAGTTTAACTCATAGTCTGGTACATGAGGGCAAGCAAGGACTGCCTATGGGCTAACGTGGCCAAAGACAAAAGGAACACTTCACTTCTGATCTGAAGAAGATTTTCTGAAACTCAGAGAGATTGAAAGGAGACGGGGGGAGCTTATAGCTGCACTGCAATATTATATCAGTGAATGCCTTAAAAAATACACAACACAAGAGGCTGTGCAATGAAATGTTAAAACATTCTCCAAACAAGCTCCACAATCATGAATACAGAGCAACAGAGAATGTCATATTTAGACTTATTCAAGTTCTCTGAGTCACAAATTAGCACTTTTAAGAGCTTATCTTTTTCCCAATTGACTTTAATCAAGTGTTTCAGAAGCTGGAAAATGTTTTAAGTGAATAGAGCTCTTAAGCAGAGAGCCTAGGGAACAGAATAGCAGCTATTTTGTACCCTCTTTCAATGTTTTTGATTTTTTTCTTTGTTCTTGCATTTTTATGGTTTTTAACATGAGTGAAGAACCACAGCTGTAGGTTTCACAAATGAAAGAGAGGTGCAGGCAGAAAGAGACCCCTAGGGGGAAAAGTTCAAGAAAAAATTCAAAATAATTTTCTTGACAGTGCCAAGCTGATGATCCTTTAAGTGTTCAATTTGCTATGATCTCCAGCGCACTTCATGTAGACAAGAGACTGATACTCTCTAAATGACAGCATCCCAGTTTTCTAATATACTCTTTAAATAATACTTTAGAAGAAAAGAAAAAAAAATAGAGAAAGAAAAATGAAAACACTTTAAAATGCAGGTCTTCAAAGGGTTTCAGCCAAATGAATTCAGGTGGCCCAGCTAACTTTTAATGTAAATGGCTCTACAGAATTTGAAGAAAGTCTTTCACGAAGTAAACATACATTGGCTATAAGTGTATGGAAATATAGCAGCCAAATATCTTTTCCATATTCTGTCTCTTCCCCAAAAGCCTCCTCAAAACATAACCTTCATCTTTAAGGTTACACCTACATTCAATTTTTACTACTTGAGCAACACCAGGGAGGAATCCTAAAACTAAGGAACAGTGAAAAAAATCATTATTATTACAAAATAACTGTGTCTTCTAAAACCTTATCTGCAAAACGACATTTGAAAAGTTTCTCCAAAAATATAACTCATTTCATTAATCTGAGGAAATAAAATTAGGAACCAGAGCTGACAAGACTAATGACAACACAGTTCAGCACAGTCCCAGTGCCCAATGGAGATTAGATTATCAGAGCGCCAACAGTGAATTGAGAAATGTCTTTTGAAGTCCTTATGATTTAACAATTAATAGGAGGATTTGTTTGATAGCTAGATGCAGCCAGATAAAAAGGACATTCGGTTCCAATTACCCATTATTTTGACTGTAACAGATTAACAGCATACTTTGAAGCATTTTATATCCAAACCTGCATAATTGGAAGTGGAAAAATCCAATTCACCATCTTCACTACATTTAAAAAAGAATACTGAGTAATCTTTTAATAACAAATGTGTAACTATTCATGACTTTGAACAGAAAGGATGAAAGATACGAGTCCAACCTGGGAACCAGTGATGATCATTTTCTTCTATCAATTTTAATACTTACACAATATTTTTATGATGGTTTGCAAATATTTTATATTGCTCACACTGGTATATATTGAAGCAGTTGGTAAATGTTCACACCACTGAAGTGACTGAGAAATATCTTTCTTCTTTTTGAGAGCTATTTTTAATTAATTGGGGCTCCTGATCCTAACCCTGTTAATTGTTAACAGCAAAAGGATCAAGAGATCTGGGACTGTGTCTGATCTGAGTTACAAGCACTGAATATGGTCTGAATATTTCATTATAAGACTTAATTTTGTGCTGAGAAACAATATTACTTTTTCTTATCTGTACTTCCCATTGCATGCTTAATGCTTCTCTCTCACCTGTCTCAAAGTCTGCTTCAAATACACTCTAATTTGTTTTCAGAAACTTTTCTGTTTCAGAAAAATTAGAATAGTTTGGATATTACTATTGCATATTTGTCTAAAAATGCCATTTTGAGATTAGAATTAACATTGTTAAAAGCTATAAAGCTTGCAATATATAATATAATAGATACATTGGAACAATATAATCAGACCAGTGAAAGCCAATTCTCCCCAGCCCTCAACTGAAGCTGCACTTTTTTCTCCCACAGACAGACTTTGAAAATTACTTTTGAGAATGACTGTGCTTTCAAGCAGAAAGAAAAAAGTCTGTGCATTTGTAGTGGATAGTTTTTCATAATTATTCTGCTTACCTGGTATTACCAAGTGGCAAGCAGTGGTGGATCTGGAGTAATAAACACAAGATTTTCAACTTTGGGAATTGGTTCCCATTGATTAAATACATTTTTAATTGCCTTAGTATTTGTTCTCTTGGTAATGATGTTTTTTTGAGCCAGACACAATAGCTATACATTTGCTTTGAAAGATAAAAGTTGGCTTTTTTATATAAGTTTGTTTGCCTCAGGTTTGAAGCCTTATAGAAAACATCAAATATACCAACACTCGACAATAAAATCAGGAGAAGTGGCAGCTTTGAATATTTATTCTGAAACAGTCAGAAGGGTTTTTTGATGCCTACCTCAATTATTTCTTACTGCATTTTACTCATAGGAATGGTTCTTTGCTTTACACATGCAATGAAAACTCCCCAAAGATATTTTAAATGAATAATTCAAACAATAACTGACAATATAATTGTTTACATTTTTTCAAGTTGGCATATTCACTTTATTCCTTCAACTTGTAAACCAAGTTATCACTATCTATGATATTTATAGAAGTTGAATAAATAAACTAAACTTGGTAAAGATGTCTTGTCATTTTTTCATTATTATTATTTTTTCTCTGTATTTGCTTATCTTTTCCAATTATTTTAGTTCATTGAGAACCTCTGATAGCACTTGCCTACCACCTTTGGAGGGATTTCAGCTATATTAAAAAAATACATAAACATTGGCAATTAAATTGCCTTATCAATGTTTTGCAGCTTATTAAGTTGTTCTATTGTAAAGGAAGATTAATGTCTTTAGACAAAATAGGAAAACACATAAGCAGGAGTCCATGAGTTAAAGCTGTGATATCATGTACAAACCCAACCTCCGAATGAATTCTTAAGGAGAGAGAACTAAATTAAACTGTGTATGTTTAGAAGTGAAATGAAATAACATGCTGAACAAACAAGAATGAATATACTAACATGGAGCTAGAAGATCTTCATATGTGCTAAAGATTCGCTTTGGGAATGAACTAAGTTTTAATAAACCCTCAAAAGCAGGTCAGCCAAAAAGCTACAAAGACATGACAAACTCGCTAAGGATGAAAATCTGCCTGGGGTGAAACAAAAGCATAAAGGCAGATATAAGAACAAAACAAACAGCAATGGAGAAGCTATGAAGATAGCAAATGGAGACCACGACACGGAATTATGGCCTACAACGACAGAAGGACTTTGAAGTTATGAACATGGCAGCATCAGCAGAAGCAGCAGCTCATATAAAAAAGGAAATATGGATGGAAGTGTGTTCATGTTAGCAAAAGCAGCCTCCCCTTTCATCCTTATTTCCCTGTATAGTATTAACAGCCAAGCTCCAAATTCCTTTCAGACTACTCCTGAGCTGAAGATGCAGCACAAAGCTCCCACAAAGTACTTTCACAAAGTCCACATGACTGGTGCCATTCCTGACACAACATCTTCAATTACATTTAGAGTGTGTAACTACACTAGCTTCCCCAGAGCCATGCTAGTGTAACACCAGAGTTGAGAAACAGACTGGGTAGATCTGTAGTATTGCACATGAGGAAATACAGCTAATGCAAAGATGTGAAGTTACGAATCGATATTATTCAGAATATAAAATCAGATTCAAATTTAACCATGGCAATCACTAAGTGAAAATCTGAATTAGATAAATATCTATGAAAGAGGCTTTTGACAATGGTTTTTAACTCAACATCAACAGCAGTGTTACTTGCCTATGCTTCTGAAAGCACTTTTTCTAACCAAAAGCTTCAGCTTGTAAAAGCAGAGCCTAAGAAACCCAAGTAGTTAACTGGTGGTAGACAAAGTCACACATCATGGCTGAGAAGAACTTGAATTAATAGTTGAGTTCCAGCAAATCAATTATTAAATTTTAGAGGTAAGAAAACCACCACAAAATTCTCCTGGGATCAATGTCACTTTCTCAGTTTTCAGCCAGTTATGTTTAAAAACATTTTGTTCAGAACTTAGACATCTGCTTTCCTATGTGTTTATTTTGCAGGTTTTGTGGTAGAGGGATTGGCAAAGGATGAGGTCTCTTGTGTAAAATTCTTCACTGCCTCTCTCTTTTTTGCTTGTAATTTATTAACTTATTTAACTGATTGAGAAAGACATTTTAAAAATTTGATCATATCTTGCCATAATTCAAACTAAAACTAAGGACATGCTTAAGTATTTAATGGAACAAAAGCAAGAGTCACTCTTCACTTGTTTGTTTTCTGTAGACTTAAACCAAACTGAGTTCATCTCTTCTTAAAAAAAATATACACAAAAGTTTGTTACCCCAATTAGGGAGCTGGAAGCACACAATGAGGCAAGACAAAAAATCAGCCACAAAATATAGATTTTTTTTTTTCATTGCAGCAACCTACTCAAGCAAAAGGACACACAGGCAAAGGGTGGCCATCATTTATAGTGCCACTGGATTCTGGGAAAAGCTTTATAACATCTTGAGTTCAGAGAGAATGTAAGTTCAAAGGGTAGAAGGTTGCCTGAATTGATCTCTAACAACTAACACAGGAAAGGAGGAATGTACTGGAAAAAGGAAGAAGTCAAAACAAATCTAAATCAGGGGGATTTATATGCTGGTAGCAAACTAAGCTGCCATAAAACTTTGCCTAGTAAGGGTATTAATATAAATGCATATAGCTCTGCTGGGGAGGAACATGTTCCTCTCTTAAAAGCAAAGAACTTCACAGCATTTATGTGTTCTGCTGCCCTCATAAATGATGCTTTGCAGCATTGATTCTGTCAACACTGTTCCTAATCCTGACATTTTCTGACATTTCCCATTTTGTAAAATAAGAAGAGTTAAAATTTTTTAGCTTTGACCTTGGCATAATGAACAGATGGATCACAGCAAAGAAAAGGAGATAGCATGATCATATTCGTTCCAATCCTTCCTTTTGGTGCTATCAAAACTGCAGATTATAGTTTTTACCAGAGATGCCTGGAAAAAATGTATATTCTTTACTATAGCATGGCATGAGAAGGGGTGTGGGATAGGGGAAACACATAAAAATATTTCATCTCATACTGCGATAAAAGTTCAAATGAAAAGTAATTCAGGAAAAGTTTCCAGACAAAAATATATTACAGGACAAGCAACTGGGTGGTTTGGGGTTGTCGTTGTTTTTCTAGCTTGCCCAATTTATCTACATCCATCCATTCTAAATGAATATAAAATTCACGATTCATAGAGTTTCCTTTGGCGTTATGAATAAAGCAGGTTGTTATCAAGAGCTTGGCACTTGGAATACTTAGAACTTGCTTCCTGCTAAGCAAAAGTCTCTACTGATGTGTCTCATCTGATGTGTCAGATCAGCAATCAGAGTGGGGCAGGGCATGTCACCAGAGTGCTTACGCAGATAACACTGCTCACCAAAAATTCATAATCCAGTTTGGAAGAATTTGGAATAAAATGCTGAGGTACTGAAATGCATATAGCATATAGTACTTAGAAGTGTCTACTCTCTGTGATTCAGGGGCAAGTCACACCTAAGGACAGACAAATGACAGACAAAAAGCTACTTGTTTCTCCCTTACAAGTAAAAGCACACTCTAAAATACAAAAACTTCATAGGAAACCATAAAATCTGCAGATGTGATACAGACATGTTTCCACCTTCTATTAATTAGGAGATATATCCTTGCTGTATTGCAAGACCTATGAAAAGTCAGATGAACTTTGGTTAACATCACCATTTCATGTAATAATCTATTGACTATACATACCTATTTTTTAAGCAATTTCAACAGTAGAATGCATAAGAAATAAGAAATTCGTAATTTACTTGTAATACAGTTTCTTCATCGTATTACAACACATTCTCCTGCTGTTCTGCATTTCTCTCCTCCTCCTTGAAAAATCACCTAAGATGGTCTTTTATACCGAAATTTAAGCTTCTATCATTTTAGCATACATCATACTGCCTTCACACATTGTGCAGATTGAAAACAATGACGGCCAACACCCTGGCAGAGCAAACAGGCAGCCAGTCTGTCTCCAACCATTCAGGATTAACAGAAGATCAGGAAACTAAATTCTGTCCAGCATCATTTCTAACAGTGTAACAAGCAGTCAGTAACTGGCAGCATCGCTTAGACTTCCAAAACATCAGGAGCCATAGCAATGGACAACGAGATAACATCCTGTAGAACATGTATGATGTCTGGTAGACTATCTTACACATATATTGGTCATGAGCCATGCTTCATCAGAGTAAGTTGAAAAAGATTTCACAGGGATGTCACTAGACTCATAGTTCACCTATGAACTAGGCCAGGTGAACTTCTGTGGCCAAGTTTCACGCATAGCAATTCTCAGTGAGTTTCAGCAGGAAAGGAAAAGGGAATGCTGAAGGAAAAAGACCAGAAGGACCACTGATAGCGTGGGGAAGAAAAAAAGCTAGGCAAGCAGCAAATGGAAAAAATAAAATAAAATAAAATAAAATAAAATAAAAATGAGGAGATATTACAGGCTGAAAGGTAGGAACAGGCAGAAGAGAGTATAGACTGAGAACTAATGTAACCGAGATGTAACTGGGAACGAGATAGCTGAAATGGCTTAAAGACTCTTACTGCCATTTTAGCCTTTTAAGTTTTTCCCTGGTTTTCTTCCATACAATACACCTAATTTTGAAAGATTTGATCTTGCCTTGATAACACAGACCTTCTTTCTTTGCTTCCATGTAAAATTACTGGCTCCCTTCAAGTAATTTTAGGTAGGTCAGTGTTCACAGAGTCCACAAGCGCAAACAAAAATCCCTGCACTCATCCAGCTTGAGTCAGGATTTCTCTCTCAGTCCCTGTGACATGCTCTTTTCAAATAGAAGCGTTGGCAGGAACCTGCGTGCACAGAGCACAGAGCCACAGGCGGGTGGCAAAGGATCTGAACTGTTGAAAGCCATCTGCATTATAGGTAACACCCTCCAGAGCAAATTCCACAAAAATGATCATAACCTTTTGACAAAAAAAAAAATCCAGGCTGAGCTTATCTCAAAGTTCCTTTCATGAATGAATCTATGGAATTGAAAAACTGAAACAGGGCAAGCATCTTAGAGACATGTGGCCATTCTCCCACCTCTTCAGAGGAGCACAAGGACAAGTCTGCAAAAAGGCTGACAGTGCTGGTTTCAACGCTGCTTATCTTCAGCATGATCCATATTGGCAGTTCTAACTTAGATCTACCACTTTGTCCTCCGAAGACGGACAAACGCTTAAATAAATCTTCTGTTCCTGTGATCTGTGTTAGCATTTCATTTCCTCCAAAACGAGTGAAGAATTTACCCTGATTTAACAGGCATCTGGGAGAAATGGGAGTAACATGAGATCTCCAGGATTGACCCAGAATAGCTTGTAGTAAATGTCTTGGATCAGTAGTTTAAACTGCATTCAGAACAAAGATAGATTTTTTCCATGATGCATAATAGTTGCTCTGCATTTCAGTCAAGACTTATTGGAGTTAGAGAAAATGACCTAGACTGGACCTTTTGTGTGTCAAACAGGGCTGCTTTCCCACACTATACAGGTCTCACACTTCTTTCTGGTTGCTTGATGACAACCAAAAAGGGAAACTTGAGGAAGAGAATTCAAGATAGATATGTCCACCTGCATTTTCTCAGCAATTTTGGAGAGGAAAACCATTCTTCAGAATCATCATATTCCATTCGTAAAATCGTAGTACCCAGGGCAACAAAAATTCCTGAGAACTACCTCCTAAAAGATTCCGTGTCCCACAAAGGAAGAGAGAAGTACATGACTACCTCATGAAGAAGAGAACCACATTGTGTTGTAAACACCCATGTCAGTAGGGAAAGGCTGTTTGCTTATTTTTATTTTCCCTCTAAAATTGCAACTGTCGTGTAAACTCTTCAGTAAAAAGATCAGAGCTAGTCACTAAAGTGCTAGTCAGAAATGCCAGGCACTGCAGAAATCAGAATTTTAATTTGAGTTTTGAACAGAATGAAGCCTTAACATAGCTCTCAATCTATTTAAATACGGAAAAAAAAAAAAATTAGTAGAATGAATAAAAGAAAATAACACAGCTGGCAACTATTTAAAAAGGAAGAGCCAGACTGAGTTTTTGTAGGTTCAAACAGGGATGTTCAGAAATAAGTTCTTATAAACTATGCAAAATCAGATGTTGTATAAATAAACAACTGCATATCTACTTATCTACCAGACCAACGCTTTGACAATAATTAATCATAATGATGGTTTCTGCAAGGAAACTCAAAAATACTTAACTCCAAAAGAGCCTACAAATGTTTGGTTAAGTTCTAATATATATATACATATTTATACACATGCATTTGAGAGCAATTTAGTGCAAAGTCCTTTCAGAAGCATCTCTTCTTTCTGTGTAATATTTATCTTCAGAAGATTATTTTGTAGTGTTTGGGAAGACTAAATCAGGCAAAGGAAATTTCCTGCTACTAAATACAGCCTTTGTTTTTAATTTGTAATAGTTTTTGGACTCCAGCATCATAATAGCTTCTCAAAGAATATAGACTCACAGCCTCGCCCTCACACAGGGCTGACTTGCAGCAGCTGTCCAACATATGTTTCTCGGTTCTCAAGTAGTTTATTTTACCATCAGAGCATTACCAAAAGTAGTTTTTCCACTCTGCAGGCAAAAGACTTAAGTGGGTCAGGATCAGCATATTAACCCAAGCTCCTTAGCATCCTGCACACTAACAGTTCTACCTCCCTGAAGAAATGTATTCTTTTTTTGTACAAAATTCCAGTATTGTTCAGCAGAATTTATCTGGCAGAAATGACGCATCTAACTTTTTTAAAAGGAGAAAGAAGAAGCAAGAACGTAAAATGAAGGCATACTAAAGGCAAGATGTATGTAAGCCCCTGTTGCAAACCCAATCCAACACCCAATTCAGAAGTACAGAGCCTCTCTGTTCCTGGCATAGGAACTTGTCGGTCCCTGGTCTGTGTGCTGCCCGCCAGCCCAGGACTGCCTCAGGAGAGAGCCTTCAGGGAGCCGCTTTCCTTTAGTTTCCTGCAGATGTAACTCATCTCCTTTTTAACAAAGCAGAGGAACACTGTTTAGCAACTTTAAAACCAAGCTGGAGGTTTATTCAGTCATCCATTCCATTTCATGTGTAGTTGCTTTTTCAAAAACAAACAGTTAATATTTTGAATTCCACACTGAGTGTATTTATTCTTGCCAACGTTTTCTAAACCAATGCAACAGGTAGAATTTTTCAAGCTATCACAGCTTTAAAAGCCCAGGTTCCTGTTTTAGACTCTCTTTCCTACAATATTGAGTCTAATCATTTCCAGTACCACTGAACAACTTAATAGGCTGCAAAAACTTGATAAGACAATGTAATTGCCAGCTTTTATGTATATCCTTAAAATAGCTACGTTCCTCATAGAGGTTGCACAGGATATAAGTGTTAGCAGAAACAATTAAAGAACTGAAACAATAGAAGCAGATTAGAGAATAATAGCATGCTAAAACTATGCTAAATTCCAAACAAAACGTCCTGATTCCTTGCCATGCACAAGCCATGATTTTAGATACTGAAACAAATTACTCAAAACTAAAAATTTTGGTTCACTATGAATAATGAAGATAATATTTACTGAAGCTACAAGAAAAATAGGTATAAAAAATCCTGTATCAGTTCAGGTAACTGAAGCTCCTGAAATGAAACCCTGAACTTGATCTTAAACATTTCAGGTATTCAAGCCGGTGGAAAAATAGTCATTTACTTGCTCCAAGTAGTGGTGCTTGACACACAACCATTTAGAATGTATAATCTAAGTATGAGAAGTTATTCCCATTCTTGGTGTTAATGTTTTGCTCATAACAAGACACTTCCTGCTTGTGTTAAAGCCCACGCCTTCAAAATCTGGTACCATGATTCTGTCACAGTTGAAGAGAAGCACAGTTTCAAGTATATTAGATGTAGCCTCAATGAAAATCAATGAAAATAGGTAGCACTCTCATACCTATTTTACACCAGTAACACTACTTGAATAACGATTAGGGCTCACTTGTCTACACCCTATGGAAGACAGTCTCCATTCTTACCAAAAGTAAAAAATTGGCTCCCTTAAATAATAATAGAGCTATGAAAACACAAATAGGATTCAAGAACAGTTTTTCCTCTAGTCTTGACTTCTATCAATATCTTACATTTTCTTCTGTGTGTCTCTTGATCATACTTTAATGTATGCTTTTTAACAGTGTTGACAGGAAGCAATATAGGTTAACTGTTCTATTATGCATCACATTATAAAGACAGCAAGGTTTTTCAGGTGAAAAAAAAAGGGTAAAATAAAAGAGTTTGTAGTAAAGTGATTTGGAAGACACTAAATTCATCTTACATCCCAATCAATCTGCAAATGAAAAGATACTTGACTCAAGATGTCAGGAAAGTCAGACAGGTATCTGATCAACTCAATGAAAATCCTTTAATAAACTCAAGCTATGATGAATACTGTAACCTTACTTGAAGAAATGGCATGCCTTATACTCACAGGGATGGTAATAGATAGGAATTTCGATGTCTGAATACCTGATCAAGGCATTTCTTTGTTTCATGAAAGGTATCACTATATTAAGTGTTTAATCAAACAGCACTGTTCCATTAAAAGATGAGACCTCTGAAATAATGATCCCCATGCTAGGAAATTTCTAGAATTCATGACGAGAAGAATCCTGAATATCTGACTGGTGCAGTAAATCTGCATAAGGAGAAAAATGATCATATTAGGAGGAGATTGCCTACAAATACTTCTGATGATTTCTGCAACACCATTTATGATGTTGGGATAATCAGTGTGAAATGTTATGCGTGTAAGGGCAGTGAAGACAAGGCAGATGGAACTGCTTTACACTTCTATCTTTGCTCACCTCATAGTCCAGTTCTACTTTAGATGTTTCTAGTACATTTGATAATCAGATCCTTCATTACCTTATGCCTCCAACTGCTACATTACAGAAGGCAATTGGGTAGTCTGATAAATTAAGGATGTTTAGATCTTATTTCAATCACATCCAGAAGCTGCAAACCAGCTGCTGCTTAGAAATCAGGCTGCACTCAAAGCACTGCTCAGCTTTATGTTAGCTTTTTCTCTCAAGTTAAGGTACCAATGAAATCTATTAAAAAGCACAAGGAAAGCCAACAGACTAGCTGCCTGTCTGTCTCAAATCCCAGATGGGCTTTCCTGTACATGCTTTGCTCTAAGATCTTGCAGTTACTAATGGCACTGAATCTCAAGCAGTTCAACTTAAAGCTGTCCCAGGTTGCTTTAGGTAGCATCTCCTGAAACTATGCAACAGGAAGCTCCACCATTTATCACTCTGAATAACATTTGTCCCCCTGTGGGAGGGGAAAACTGGTCCCAAGCTTCCTGGGATGTGTGCAGGTGCTGCCCACAGCACTGTGTGAGCGCTGGGGCTGTCTCCTGTGTGGGAGCCCAGCACTCAGCCAGGGCCAGCAAAATCCCACCACAGACATGGTTTCCTCTGCTCCAGTGTCAGTGTAGCTGTGTTTTGTCCTGGCACAGCAGGCATTCACTTTGCATGATGCAATTCTGCTTTTAGCTGGAAGCTGTGCAAGAAACTGTATGCAAAGCAAAAAGAGAAAATGCAGGGCAGTGAGAAAGGTATGATGGTAAAAGATGAGGGCATTCTTTCTCACTAGAAATGAGTATGTATCACTTCATATTAAACACATATGCTGAAACAATTTATTTGGGAACTAACCCTCACTGACAGCTCATGGATTTTAGTGGAAAATGCTCACTGATGCCAGGACAGAGTTATGCCTTAGTGATGTTGAGCAATATGGTCAAAAGACCAATGAGAATAATGCTCTGACTAATGTCGATCCCTTGGCTTAACTTACTCTGGAAATCAGGTGAAGAGGGCATTCCTGGGAAGTACCACATTCATTCAATATTAGGAAGTCCTGGAATCACTGTATGATGCAAGAACACCAGCACCTGCTGCGCTTTTCCTGAAAACTTGTCATCTGCCACATGGAAAAAAGAGACAGACAGAGGGAGGGGAGGTGTTGAGTCCTAGTGTGGGTAGTTGTGTTGCTGACATTTAGCAACAGTAGGCTGACTTTCATTGCTGAACGTGAGCCAGAAAGGCTCAGAAGAAAGTTTGCAATATCTGAGAAATACTGCAAAGAGACAAACTAAAATATTAGGCAACCAACACAACAATTTCTATTTGAATGACAAGCAGATACTAAGTTTGGAATAAAGTAACTATGGGAACTTCCTCCATTGCTAAGAGATGACTGCAAATCAAGGCCATGGTTCACTGTTTGGTTCTTTAATGAAAGACTGTAAACCAGACTCTCAGCTTGTGTGCTGACTTGGTCCTAAGCGAGCCATCCCACTTTCCACCAGCCATGAATGTGGCCTTAGCACATTATTAGATTTGCTGAGATAAAAGATACATCACAGTGTCAGAAATAAGTCTGCTTGTAATAGTTAAAATGAATAAATAAATCTAATTACAGAGCAGCTCCTGATCTCTGGGAAGCTACTATAACACAGTGACAGTGATTATGATGGCAAGCAATGATAAAACTTGCCAGCAAATACAACAAACATCTGAGACTATAAAACAAAAAAAACCTGTTATTTAAGACCCACCATTCCATTTTGACATTGTCTATTCACATCTGAACAGGTGCTCTAGGAAACGATGCAGGAAGGGCCTCTCAGTCCATGAACATGTGACACAAACTGATTTCTTATCTTCAAGATAGAATTTTCTCTTCCAGTACTGAAATTTCTATTCTCAGCACGGATTCTATTCTCTGCTGCTCTGTTGACCATCACCTAAAATAGAGCTTTAAGGGTTATTTTTACACAAAAGAGACACTAGCATTGTTGATTTGAGGCATAATTTACAATACCTTTGAGCCTAAATGAGTTGTGCCTTGGTTTGATCTACACTGACCTATCATAATTTTGTTTCAGTTACATGTATGCTTTGATATTCATTGTAGACACTCTCCTGATGTTGTGAGCACAAGTTTTTGAAAAATGTCAAAGAGAACTATCTTAAGAAAACCTGAGAAAATCAGAAATTTTGAAAGCCACATCATCCTTAGCTGGAAGGCTGCTACTAGACAAAAACTAGAAAGGTAAGAAAGCACTTTTCCAAGTTTAGCTAGTGAGAAAACACATAAACATGGAGTGATTCTAGAAATTATAAAAAAGATAAGTGGTCCAAAGAATAATTTAAAAAAAAAAGCACCTGTGAATAACTTAAAGAAGGGCACACACATATTCCAATAACATACAGATCTATTGCCTCCAGTCTATGGCTTCCCTCCCTTCCTAGTTAATTTTGGGATATTTCCTGTTGAACAAGAAGCATTGTCACCAGAATTCTATTTAACATTCCCACCATAAAAGCACAACTGTTCTAAGAGAGAGCTTGCAGCAGAATAGCTCTTATCTGCAAAAGAGAATATTATTAGGGGCTCCAAGAAGTAGATGGAAGGATGTTGGAAAAAGAACTAAAATCCGCTGCAAAAAGATAAATTATTTACACAGAATTCCATCTAGGAGCACAAAATCTTTTTTAAAGTCACATTCTTTTAAGCCATTGATTTCAGAATAGGAACAAAGAGGTGCTGGAAGATAAATGATAGTCTTAAAACTAACACACAGTGCTCTCAGCAAACTAAGGGAAGAGTAAGGAATACTAACAGTATACAAAGTGCTAAAAGCAACAAAAAGGAAGACTCATCTAAGGCATATTTATTGGCATTAGTTTTCCTTTCAAAAATGTACAATTGCTCTTTTATCATAAGTACTTCACATTTAATCCAAGCTGTATCTTGGGAATTCACTGCATACATGCCAACTTTCATATAAGTGAGACATGGTTATTAGGCTTTTAAATAAAATATGTAAAACTCAGAAAATGGTCGAGATCATTTATGCATTTTAATTGAATGAATACTGGGAAAAAAAAGATATTTTTATCACATCACATCTTAGTAGGTCTTCTGGATTAAATACTAATTAATTTGCCACAAAATTTTGCTGTTAATCAGCTACATGTCAGCATATATTCTGAGTGACATTTAAATTATAAAGTACAGTGGGATTATCTCCACTCTCACAAATTTCCTCTTTATAAAAGTCAAAGTAAACATTACGCACTCACTAGATGTCATTAGTCTCCTATTTACTATCTATACATATCTTTGTCTCACTCTACAGATACAACGCTCAAATCACCTTAAAAAAAAGGAGTTGCAAGTTTTAAGGCTGACCTGTGAAGATCCAACCTCTACCTCCAATGACCAAGCTCATTAACAACTAACTCATTAGGTTTATGTGCAGCTGACTACATTTCCCCACAGCAGAGACTCAAATGAGCTTCCCATTGTGCACTAACAATGCTGACAACTCCATCAGCAGCTCGCTGGCCCCAACTCATCTTCTTAGAAATAGTTGAAAAACTACAGGAAGAAGATATATGAATAGAAGCTCACTTTCTATCTTACCTTCACATGAAAAATATCCACCAACTAAAGAGTATAAATTAAGAAAGATACAAGAAAACAGATGGACAAATGGATGGATGAAGCAATTAAAATAAATAATTGATGTAGTGTCTGTAATAGTATCACAAATAGTTAATGCAGTTTTATATTTAAAAAGTAATAGAAAATTCATTCAATACATAAGCAAATCATTTTGTTGAAAGATGAATTGGGACAAGAAAGGAGAGAATTAATTTTTAGCCTTCTTCATGTTTGAACAGTCTATTACTATTTTGTAAAATCATAATTGAAGTGTCAGCTCCCTTAGCATAAGCTAAGGAAGGAGTATTTAAAAGGAGACTCTGGAGCAATTTTTTTTTTTTTTAATACGTTCAGTGAGACTCAGTGTGTACCATATGCATTAACATATATGACAGATACATCCTACTAAAGCAGGAATTTAGGAGTAGAATTTTTTTTCAGAGAAAAGTTCTAAATTTGTCACAGTACAGAAGAGATAAAATTGTAACTTCTGCTGAAATTGGGCCTTAATTTTTTTCTGAAATCTAAATAAAAAAATAGAAACATATTGAAAATTTTATAAAAAATCTATAGCTGGCTCTAGGCATTGATTTAGAGGTTCAGTGAAGGACAATTCACAAGGAAAAGGAAAGTGTCTCAAGAATATAAAAAACACTGCCTGAGCATCCACGTATGTAATACATTTTTTCACTTATCATTGCAACTGTTATTTATGTAAAACTGTCCCCAGATGGAACAAAAATATCATTCACAGAGGAAAACATGTTGTATGCAGTGTCTTTTTCCCTATCCTCACCTAATTAAAGTAATCCTCACACAACCCACAGAGACCCAACCACTTGGAATCTGTGCAAAGGCTTCTTGTGGAGTAGACTCACCTTATTCCTTCTCTTTTGGCTCCACCATCATTGCTCAGCAGAAAGAAGTAATTGTCCTTGTACATAGGTGGGAGAGTGAGATAGTTACTAAGGAAACGGGCTTAGTTTGACAGAGATTTGGAAACCCAAACCCAGCTGGAGATGGGAAATCTGAGTATCCTCCCCAGAAAGCTTTTAAAAATTAGATGCAATCTGGCAGTAATTAAAATCCAGTTAACTCTTACCTTTCTACCCTTTTGAATTCATCTTTCACTTTATTTATTTACTTTTAAAAAATTCTCTGCTCTGATTAAGCAGGTTCTGTGAAAATAGCTACAAACTATCCTGAGGGCCAACATCGTAAAAGGACCAGATCCACTTTTCTCTGTTTAGAAGGATGATTACTCCTCTTTATTCAGGTGAGGAAAGTCTATGTTGTACCCCTAGGTACATACAATGGACTCTCACTTAAATGAAATTCAATCAACATAAGCAAAACCAAATTTTCTCCAAAGGCTGGAACTCACTCCAGAGTTCAGTACAGTACAGACATGCCATTGATTACTTGGAGAAGTGCTATAAAAACGATTAAAGGCAGTAGCATAGATCCTGAGCTGGTGTAAAACAGTGGCAGTCTCATTGATTTACTCCTAGCCAGAGGAGAGCTAATCTAATTTACTAAGCTCACTGCATTTGAAGAAGTAGGTAGCAGAAAGATGAAAATGCACAAAGATATATCAATGGAATGTAAATATAACAACAAAACAAGGATGGGGAGGAACTGCTTGAGGTAGTTTGAGGTGAAAAGTCCGAGAGTAACAGCCCAGAGCTAAACAAGAGAATATCCACTGCAGATAGGAAAGATGCATTTTAAAGAATGGACTTTGAAGAGAATTTTTTCTCAGAGAATGAATCAACAAGCAGCATCTCCAGATGCTTTCTCTGAAAAGTTAGATTTCAATCTGAAATTGACTAAACTGACTTATTTTGTATTGACTTAAATTGCCTAATTTTAAAACTAATTTTAAAACTGATGATGGTTTTGTTTTATTTGGGAATCCATGACTGTATTTTACCTTTCCAGAAAGACAGCAGAACTGCCCCCTGCATTTTGCATTTATATGGAAATACATATGTATGTATAGATGGGAAAATATATATTTCTACATACACAGCTTCAGTTGACATGAGCAGGTTCCACTGGCTGATTCTGCTCAGGGTCCCAACAAAGACCTTCCCAACATTTGCCTTCCTGTAGCAGCGAGAAATCTTTCCCTGAGAACAGAAGATCACATCAAATCTGAATTTCCTATGATGCACAGTTTAACCTATCTAGGTGATGACTTGGTGGGAGCTTTTTTCTTCCAAGTCATTTTGAGTTATGACTAAATGCTTATATACTCTCCACTTATCTAAGATACATAAATTTGCACTTTAGGAGCATGGAGTCTGGAAAGAATATTAATCAGTTTAATTAACCTTTGCCCAATTCTGTAACTGTTTTTAAAAGAAACTGAGGACATGCATGCAGAAGTAGACATTCTCTGTGAAGACTTCATACAGAAAATCAGGCACCACTAGGAGTGATTTACTTGTTCACCATGCCAACTTATTACAATCATTGCAGCTATTCTAGGGGAATAAAGAATCTTATTTGTTATGTTCAAGTAGGCTTGTCATTGAAACTTGAAAAAATATATCATTCTTGAATTAAAGTTCCAATTCCTACTCATATTTTAAAGGTAAGAATAAACAAGTAAGCAATGATCAGTTCTAAGTGTCAAAGCAGAACACTATGATAGTAGAAATCAAAGAGAACAATAAATAAGGTATTTGGAATAAATACTCACAAGTGTACATCGGATCGAAATTGTTACAAGAGCTACATTGCTCATATTTACATACTGTGAGTTTTTATATATAGACAGACATGGTACTTTTCTATTATTTCTTCCCTAGCTGCTCTACAAAGCTGATTATCAGCCAGAGTGTAGTTCTGCTGAAACTCTTCTTCAGACTGTTCAGCAGTGAGCAAAGGGGAGAAAGAGAGGCAGGAGAACAGATCTGTACTCCAAACACCCATGCAAGAATTTAGCTCCTCAGTCAGCAACTGCTGGTGGATTCAGAAATGGGAAGAAGGAAACCGCAATAGAGAATCATGTAACAACCAGAGTTGGAAAGGTCCCACAAGAGAGGAGATTGGTGGCTATACTGGCACATTCAGTGGTAAAGCCTACACTGTAGCTTGAACTTCTACTCAATCTTCTTGAATTTTATTATTGGCTTTATTTCCTTTCTTGATGGTTAGTAGTCATATAAGTAGTTAACTTTTTTTCACATTTCATTGAAGCTATCTCTTCGTACATATTCTTATATAATTAATACATTCCCACAGGCTGGTTTGGTAAACACAGAAGCCATTTCTTTCTTTCTTTCCTTCCCCTCAAGTGTGACTTATCTTTTTTCTAGCCAAACCTCAGATTTTGTCTGTGGGCCTTGCTAGCAGGAATACAATTTTGAAAGGGTTAACTCAACAACTGGAAAAGAGGTCTGGAAAAATAAGGACAATTTTAAAAGAAAAAGGTTTCGGTATAAGAGTACGTGCAGGATACTGCACTTCATTAGACTAAGGAAGCTTTCCTGATAGTCCAGTAAGAGAATCATGTAGAAATAACACACTTGACCTTGTTTCTAAATAGCAAAGGAACTGCCAATCTATTCCAACCTCTAGTTCTGCATGATTTTAACAGAGATCATTCCTCCTGGTTAGCAATTTCTCTCACTTGGAGATACCTTTTGAATTGAACAGTTGCAAAGAATTTGATTTCTGACTGACCCCAAATTTATTCCTCTCCCTGAAAACCAGTAAAGAGATCTAGTCACAGTACTACAGAAAGTTTTCTTCAAGATGCCAGTAGACAGTTTTCTGGGAATCACAGAAACTGAGACTTGTTAAACATCCAGAATAACGCTTCCATTTTATCTCAAAGTAATAAGTGGCTCACTCTGCTTATTTAGCCACGTTTTCTGACAAGAGTATAATTTGAAGCTGAAATCTGAACTATAATTTGATACCTCAAGTGTAAATTTTCTTGTATTTCCCTAAGTCAGACAGTTAACATTATTTACAGTAATGTCATTGTCTGGCATTGATATACAGTAATAAAACACCATGTCACGTAGTTTGACACCTTTTAAATTAAAATTGAACTGACAGTGTTTTCCCATACCAAGTTCCACTGTCGTTAATCAGCCACATATTGTTCCTGAAATTTAATTGTTTTAAAACTGCAGTGTTAATTCAGAGACTTACAGGTGGAGATTGCCAGCTGGCAAGCTCTAGATGAAAAATGACATTGACCTTGAAACATGTGTTTGTGCCTCAGCCCTCTGAGACATCACCTTTTTCAGATGAAAAACCAAAACCCCTACTCTTTGCTGGGAACAGCTACAAAAATCATACTAAAACGCTTCACTTTGATGAGGCATCCCTCACTCTATAGAAAAAGGAAGTGTTCATGTCTAATGGGTTCACCATAAAGAATCCTGTTAAACTTCCATCAGCCAAAGCCAGACTTCCTAGCATCCTCACATGAAATACACTAGAGCTGCTACCATACACAGACACTGATAAGGTCCAGCTGATGATGGGTAGGATAGTAGGTTCATTGCTATAGGCTACTGTGGAATTTTTCAACTGCTGATCATTCTGGGAGAACTGCAAGAATCGCTTTGACCCCAATAATGTATCTTGTGCTAACTTTTTTTGGAAGATACAAGATGTCTGGACGTGAAAGTCTCTGCTGCAAAAATCACAGAGACCAGTAATGCCAGTTTATATCCAGCAAAGCCAAAAAACATGGGAGCTGGTCTGGTTTGGATGTTACAATGAAAACGTCAAATACATTCTTTACATTTTAAGCTTATTCTGATGCTAGATCACAGAAAAAAGACTTCTATGCTTGTTACCTAAAGCTAGACTAAGATGCTTCATGCAGCCTTTTGTCTGAACAGCCAGTGGCACGGCTTCTTTCCTGGGTGTGGGCTCCTGTCAAACAGACAGGGACCATTGCTAACCTAGATAACAAGATTAGCATTGTTAATTTTTCATGTATTAGCAGAAAGTTTTGGAACTAGATGAGGATCTAATCTCAGATCAAATGATCACCATTATAAGTTTCAAAGACTGAAAGCTCTGGGACACAGACTTACCAAGAAGCCAAGATTGCATAATTAATTTGAAGTTCAGAGATGGAGACAGAATATTTATTACTATTTGATAACAGTTTTCTGATATGGGCTAGATTTGACTAGCATCTACCATAAGAAAGATATCTACATCAGATCAGGCAAAAACTATATGGACTACCATCTGAATATAAATTTAATAAATCCAATAAGACCTAAAATTGTGCACTGCTAGAGTCAAATAGGAAAGTCCTTTACTTAAACAAATAGGGTCAATTCATTTATGAAAGCTAGAAGTGTGTCTACCATTACTGCATTAAGTGGGAAGTACTCAGATAATAGCTTATAGAAATCACCTGCATTCTGTAGCAACTAGTTTTCAGATTTCTGTTCAGTTCCAGTTGCTATTCGCTCTTAAGAAAAATATTAATCTTAGGTTAAAACATTTGTTATTATATTATATATCATGTTGGAAGTTTAACATTCTTGAACCAGAAAGAAGAAATTAGAAACATCTTGAGAAGAGCATTCTAGTTATCAATCATGTCATCCTGAACATGTTTAGAAGCTTGCTGCTGGCACCAGGAATGGATGTTTTATTCAAAAGAATGTATTTAAAGAAAATGACAGCACTTTTCAATTCAACTGTTCTAAAACAAGAAATCTTTCAAGTCTTCCACACCATGTGGATTTCAACATTCCAGTGATTAAGACTATTTTCAATTATACATGCTTTTTCCATTATTTTTTCATAGCTTTAGGGTAGATTTTCAACACTCTACATGAAGAATTAAGACATACAAATCACTCATGACTATTAATGGAAATTGTACAGACGGTGGAAGAACTGGTACAGAACAAGAAAAACCAACTCAAACCATCAAAAACTCAAGCAAGTCCTGTCATGAACCTTAGAGAGTTGATCTCTTTCCCATTGCTTCTCATCTTGCCAAACTGCACACTTCCAACTCACCAGGAAGAGAAAATGTAAATAAGCCATAAGAAAATTAAAAATTGTGAGATGACAAACACAGTTTCACATATCCAGTGTTTTCAGAAAGCTCTCTTTTGGACTAGATAAACAGGAGATGCACAACCTGTGTAGTCTGCGAAGGATTCTGGGCGCACAATGGTGGGCTCTGCATTCGGAAGAGGGGACAGATAGGCTGTTTCCATGTTCTTATAAATGGCAACAATTAGAAACAAGTACAATTGTACTAGGATAGAATATGCAACACTTATCTACTGTCATTTGAGTACTCATTAGACAAAGAACTGTCATATTTAATCAGTGTTCATATAAATGTTGTTTTTTGTTGTTGTTGTTATTTAAATTGAGGGAACCATTACTGAAATCACAGAAGCTCACTTCATTATACTCCTCTGCTGCCCCAGCAAACACCTTTTCTTCAAGAAATAATCTAATCCAATTTCATCGATATAAATTCAGAACGTAATGAAAATATCCCTCAAACCATAGAGATTTCAGTCAAATATTTGTTAGACTTTAAAGCTGAAAAGAAAGAGGATGTTTTTTTCTTTTTTTTTTTTTTTCTTCCAATTATATCTATATAGATATAGATACATAGACAGTTTTCAAGAATAGGAAGGGTTGAGAAGAAGGCCTATGCAGAATGGATGACCTAAGTCCAAACTCATTTTTTAACACCAATAACATTTATTATTAAGTACAACAAATGGTGTTTGATTTTGTTGCACAATTTGTTTTCTAATAGCATTTCAGATGGATTTTGAGGAATGTTAACCATGTTTGTATGAACTCAAAGTCACCTCACATGCAATGAGCAAAGGCCATATATTTTGAATTACTAAGCTGCATTGTGATTCTCTTACTCTCCACATACACTCTTGATTGTAATATGCAATTTTACAACTAAGCTCAATTTTTGTTTTGCCCTCAAGCGCGTTGAAAAGTTATAAATAGTTTTTTGTGACCAAAATGATTCTCCTTTTGTATACCCTCAGCTAACAAAATGTAAAGTACAATTATTTGCTTCAAACTGAAGGAAGATATCATTAAATATTATACAAATGCTGTTCTTCATTACACTGCCAGAATTTCCTTGAAATAGATTTCATCAGAGTATGATTTGAACTACCTAGCAGAAAAATATTAAAGCAATAAACTATGTGAAATTGTATGTTATGGTACACTTGATAGATAACTTGGACAACCTGAAAAACGATTGCCATGTTCTCCATTTAGTATCACAACACCTAACTGCAACTTGTAATGTTAAGTATTCTGCTGTTTCCTCATTTTTATGGCTCACTGGAAAAATAAAGCTGTCTCCTGTCATTTTAGATGTTTCTGGGTGGTTGTTTTTTACATAGATGAAGAATAAAATACGATAACATATACAGCATAATACTATCATTTATACAACTCAGAGACTTTTTTAATTAAATGAAGATTTTTTTCTTTTTCAAGAGCTGATTTTTGAATCAAAACTAGAATAGAAAAATGGTGAACAAATGGAAGTCTGAAGCCAGAAGTTATGATTCACTCTTCCTTAAAAATGAAGGCATATGTTTCATGATTAATTTCTCTGAATCCTTCTGTTCTCTGGAATTTCCTTAATTTTTGTAATGCTACTTTTTGGCATGTTTTATTCATCTGCACCAAAAAAATACAGTATTTAAGAACTGTAAAAGAGCGGCGTACTTTGCAACACACCTTTACATACAGACTGTTTTAAGACTGACTCTTAAAACATTACTCAGCTGGCAAATTATGATTCCCACTTCCTGCTGGGAGAAAGTAAGTGATCTCATTCAGTACCCATTGGAAACACAGATCTGGAAAGAGCACAGGAGCACACAGTCTTCACAGCAGTCAAACTGAAGGAAAGGTTTTTCCTAAATACAATAATGTAGGGAAGTGAGAAACTGTTTCTGACTTCACCAAATTAATTTTACAGCTATAAAAGGTGCATTTAAGACAGGTGTCAAAGACAACAGCACTGCTCGCCAGGAAGAAAATTCAGTTAATTCAGGTCACATGAGAAAAACAAACAAACAAAAAAGACTTTAAAGCAGTCTGTTTTCATGCAAGGTGTTTCTAAAGATCTGACCAGTGTCTACTTGGCAGTGTTTCTTGGCATGTAAAGATATTTACATGAATCATAAATAATTTATGGCTGTAAGTACAGAGAACTCACTAATATAAGTGTTCGCCTACCTTGCTAGAACTGTAAATGTTTACCAAAACTGGAAAGAAGACATCTGCTAAGCCTAACACATTGGTAGTTCAGTGGAACAGCTTAAAAATTTATGCTTACTGAAATTTTAATTCATGTTTTTAGTATGATCTTTGCAGGGTTGATTTGTGTTCTTATTTGAGAATTAGGAATATGCATATATACATTTCATGACATAAGGTCTACTATGCAAGGAAAGTCTTGATAATCACTAAAAAAGACTAGTTAATTTCTCAGCATACACATCTGCTCTTTCCCCTGACACCTCTTTAAATGAGGCTGGCAAAGGAGGTGAGTAACTGAAGCATTCTCATGTCTTAGTAACTCTACTGGAGCATAAGCTATAGTTACACTGCAAGTGAACTCTTACTGCATCATATAGTCTCAAAATGAACAGTAATCTCTATTTCTACTTAGGAGAAAACAGACTGTGTGTCTCATCTGTTCAGCTATATTTTATTCCCAGCTGCTTTTTATGTCTTTGTTTCAGATAAAAAGATATTGAAATCTTTCGAGTGCCTCAGAGAGCCCATTTTGTCAACTCTCCTGAAAAGCCGGCATTCAAAACTAACCTGCATTATGGAGGACACACAACAGCTCTTAGGTTTGTGCACTCGCTCCATATTGACATTCTACTTAAAAAAATAAATAGACATAGCTCACGCATACAGATCTCTGAGCAGAGGACAAGACACACATTATAATAAAACACATAGGAGTAGAGTGGGACAAATAAGCACATACTGATTTGAACATATATGCTGACCTCAAACGAGATGAGTATTTTAACATACACCTAAAGCAAGACATCAGCCTTGATAAGGCAGCTGGTAATGATTCATTTCAGCTTGGGTTGTAAAAGCAGCCTAACGCAACAGAGGCCATTGAAAAAGTAAAATTGTCACCTGAAAATTTTCATTTAGTATGACAAGAAGTTTTAATACAAACTGTTTTCAATATCATGAGTCTATAATAGGTGGCACCCAAAATTCTTCCCATTATTTACTCTGGATTTTAATTGTAAATCTACAAGAACAGATTTCTTTTAAAAATCCATTCATATGCCAGAAAACCAGCCACATGTTTTCAGAAGCAGCTCAGCTCCCATTCAAGATGGAAGCAACCGTGTTTAGGGCTCCCAGCTCCTATCCTTAATTGGATTTTAAAAATTGCCATTTGCATGCCTAAGCAGGGCTAAACATTATGCAGTTTCCAGTTATCTCGATATTCAGTTCAAGGGCCCCTTTGCAGGTGTACACTCATACATGATGTATGATTCAAAATTGAGTTCTTTCACTTTTCTCTGTTAAATGAAATGATACCCTACCACTAGCAACTGAAAAGAATTATTTAACTTATCTGCATATGAACAAATCCATAGTGAATGCTATTTTAACCCAACACTGAGGAGTTGGTTATTCCCAGTTAGAAAAGGTACATTGTTATGCTGTGCCACAGTACCACCATGCACCTAAACAATACTGGAAAATATTTACATTTCACAAAGTTAACAACCACTTTTTAAAGCTGAGGTATAACACTACATCAAGTATCACATACATCAAGAAGTACTTTCTACTTCAGTCAGCCTTACTGAGATGCTACAAAACACATATTACTTCTAGCATACAAACAACATCTAGAAATCCCAAAGCCAAGCAGAACAACACTTCTAAGTGGAAAGGGACAATATAAAAAGAAAACAATGTGGGGTAACAATTTCACCAAAACGCAGTCACTGAAGCTCTGACCCTCCCATTCCTGTATCATACAATGCATACAAGATGAGCAAACACCATCTCTACAGGCACTTAGAGAGTTGCTTAACTTAAAAGCTTTCAGATATTCAGCAGAATAAACAGGAAACAAAGTCTTGACTTTAGGTTTCCTTTTCACTACGTGCATAAATTCAACATAAAAGTTGGAGGGGAAAAAAAAAAGACAACTTTTAAGTCATAGAGCAACTAGGGCTACAGGTGCCACGTTTGGCTGCAGAATTAAAAATGAGTCTCTGATTATTTGTATCTCCTAAAGGCCTCAAGCAAAAGCACATACGAAAAAAAAGTCTGCATCTGATTTCTCATTTTTGGTTATTCAAAGAAAAGCAACAAAACATAAGAGACATATTTAAAATACAGTATTTTACTTCTGAGCTATTTACAATCCTTGGATCACTGTAAAACACATTCAGCATTTGCAGAGACTGAGAAAGAAGTTCCCTGATCAGTTGTACTGCTCAATATATCCAAAATGAATCAAATCTTTCCCACAAAGACAAACCGAAAGCAAGATAGCAACTGGAAATACTGTGATATGAGCCTTGAAAACCAAAAGACAGACCAAGTGATACTAAACCTACTAAGGATAGGGAATATTAATCTGCCAACCATGAATAGCCTGAATCTGGACTTGATTTATATCTCTGCTATAACTATTGTTTTCTATGGAATTTTACAGGATTAGCTTCAGACTGTATTTTTCCTGGCGAGATAGATCTTAAGGTTGTATGAGCATGGATAACACTTTCTGATACTGAGAAAACAAACATCCAAAACAACCAACCTTTTCCTCAGCCTACATGCTCACTTACAGATTCGATTTCTTTCAGGTTTCTCACAAAAATGTGCTTCTTTACAGGGCAGTCTAGCTGAGCTCCAACTTACAAATGTATTTATTGAAAGAAGAACAGGAATAATAACTATTCTTTTGTTTCTGTGAGAAAAGGCTGCCTAGAGCCAATTATTGTTTATCATTCCAGATACACACTTTATGATCACTGTGTTAAACAAAAAAAATGTTTAAGAGTGAGGAGCCAATTTAATATCTTCAAGTCTAATTACACTGGAAAGCTCCCTTACTTGTACTTTAAGTTGCTCAGTCTAATTGTTAGGTTTTATTAATTTTACATGCTAAGCTGGAAACAGTAGGCACAGGTTTCTCCTTGGGAGAGCAGCAAAGCTAAAAACAGCACAAGCACCAGAGGAATCTGTGTTTATAATTGCTCTGTTTCTTGGTTGGACTTTGTCAGCTCAACTTGGGTGGTGGAATGACACAGAGAGAAAAAGCTGGCTTTGATTTGGAAAAGGTTGTGTGCAGGTGTCAAAACAAAGTCTACCAGGAAACCAAGGGAAAAATTAAATGCTGTGAGCCATTATTGCAGGTGTGCTCTAGTGAAAATTATCATCCTTTTGTTTTTGTCTCTGAAACTATGTTGTGCAGTTGAGGCCAAATGTAGCAGAAATTTAAAATACTGTAAGCTTACAGAGAGACTCAAATTTAAATTTCTTGGTCCAAAGACACGGGTTAGAAATTATTCATCCTTCCCACTGAAGACAGGAATACAATGCAGGGCGATAATGAACAAGCACTGAGGATTAAAAAAAAAGGCATATCTGACACTGCATGAGTCTAACTTACAGCATTTAATAAACAGACACCTTAGAGGCTGTCTGCAAGCCATTAGCATGCATTACCACCACATCTCCCCAGGAGAAGAATACAGTGCTGCCTTATTGGAGGGGCATCACATCAGTGGCTGCACCTGCCAAAGCTGTGCCTCTGCAGGCCAGCCCCAGGCCGTGCTGGCTCCTGGATCCAGTGCCACCCAGCGGGCTCTGAAATGAGCAGGGCAGCCTGGCTCAATGGGGTGGATCCATGCTACCCCCTGCAATATGGGTTTAGGGTGCGGACAGTTTTCATCTAGAATTCCGTGTTGGAATATGGAAAACAGATGTTTGCAGATTTTTAGGCTGGAGAAGTAATTGCTCTTACCAGCCTAGAGCTAGGCTCTAGACTAGAACAGACTGCCTCTCCCAGATTCTTCTACATGTATGTTTGATTACAACACGGATTTTATCTGGAAGGGGAAAAAAAGATCTTTGCAAACACTTCAATTTGTGTAATCTATCTGAAGCATCATCTCTTGTGATCTGCTGGAATTGAGATTTAAAGAATTTAACGCAATAACTTTTATATGGATTTGAAATGAGGAAAATGTGAGGAAATTGTTCCTCTGCTCCTTTAAAGCCTGACTTTCTGTTAAACATCATCATCTAGCAGATCTACTCTGTGATTACTGCATGAAGTAGGTGGATTCTTAAGAACACAACTAATAGTGTGAGAGGTCCGTAAAAAATATAAAGTAATGCCAGTGGATTCCCAGTTTGGGGACAAATAAAACCCCTCTGACAACTACTGAACTTCTCTTGATAGAGGAGTAACAGCAGAAAAGAGAGAGAACAGGAGGATCCAGGGGTGAAATGTCAGTACTCTAGGTGTGCATTAGTATGGATGTCAGTACTCTAGGTATGGATCAGTACGGATGTCAAACTTCCTGCAACAATGATAAACTGAAAATGTGTTGAATGCTAAACGGGTCCCTCAACAGCAGATTTATGATTAGTTTCTGTACTGCAATGTATGCTGCTGGAACTATCAATTCTTCAGGAAAATTTGGGAGCATCCACTTTTTTATGAGAGAAGTGCCCATGTCCTTTGCAATGCGTAGAGGAAGAGGAAGTCTACAAAACAAAACTTCTTCTCACACGGCCAATTCAAAGTAATTGAGGGTGTGGGATATGTCCAGACTATTTATTCTACACTGATAAAGAGTGAAAGGAAAGGGCAGTTGGGAATTGAATGTGCCAATAGTGAAGAAGTTTCCAGTATAAAAGATGTATGCCTGTAACACAAAGTCAGTAAGGGTAGGTATGACAATACTCTCAAAGACAGAAGTTTTTGTTTCCTCTAGAGTAATACACTTCATTTTACCAATTTATTAAAAGTAGTCCAAATGTTGTAATAAGAAAAATTGTTAATTTTACTTTATTTCTATGGCTGAAGGTTGTGCATGCCATACTTACAGTACACTTCACCTCAGTAAAGGTCAGGCATCACATGAATTATTTTATGCTGAGTTGGTTTCTATAACATTTCACTGTAGATTACAATTTAAAAATATACACAGGCTTCTGTCCAGGAAATACAGAAGAAAGATATACTGAATACACTGAGCAATCATTCCCAACAAAGATTAAATACAAATATATTTCAATAAAATGAAGCATGAGACCTGAATCCACAGGTTCAGAGTTGAATTAAGTTTTAAGGCAGAGTTGTCTTTCCGTGTTTGCTTAGCTCAAGATATTTAATTCAGTGCAGCACGCATCGACTCTCCAGAGGTATTCATAACAGTAAATTACTTTAGTTGTCTATAATGATGAAACTGGAGGAGCTGATAAATCACAAGTGTCCCTAAACTCCCTTCCCTAAAGTACACAAAAACTGGAAGTCCATCATCAGCTTCCTTATCTGCACCACAGCCACTGTGCTAGAAACAAATAGCTTTAATTCAAACTACATTGTGTAACTTCATTTATAATAAAAGTAGAACGAACTGGTCAGAAAAGTCAAAAGCACCATTTCTACCATCTGCCCTTCGCTTAAACGAGAAAGAAAATCACAGTAATGAAAGTATGCTAAAGAGTTTCATGCCTTTTCTGAGCAAGAAAACATGTCACTGACCAGCAGCCAGCATTCTAAACCCATAAAAACTCTACAACACCATTTGTTAGACACAGCATATTTTGATTAAAAGTTTTAATTAGCGTTGACGTGAAAGTACAAAAATCAAAGTAGTCCCCATTAGAACCAGGGCTGATTTCTTCAGCAAACCTACATACCTGTAATTACTTGATTTTTTTAGATTAACAGGCACTTTACATCACATTTTTTATAAATCCAGATATCATCAGGACAGCTCCTAAAGGTTTACCAGTATCCAAGCAGAGTTATCATGTACCTGTTGATAAGTGGCAGTGATTCAGAGTTTAGAAAAACTTTAAAATGGTTAATATTGCATCTGGAAACTCGGATGGGTTCCACCCTAATGCTGTGTTATGGCACCCACCATGAGCACCACAGCCTATCTTTGATGTTTCACCTTTCTACACTTTCACTGATATATTAGAAGTCAGTATCAATAATCTCAGAAAACAAAATATTTTTCAGATTACACAGATATTTTAACATTTCGCTATTGAAACCTTTTACCTTGCACCTATATTAGAAACATTATGCCCCTACATAGAGACTACTTGTGACACCTTTCACTTAGAAAGGAATTTTGTGTCATGCTAATAGCTTTTTGTCACGCAGCACATCAAAGAAGATGATCTACAACAACTGAGCCACAGTTATGGCAGGTGGACAACCTGTGGCACATTAAAAAGTGTAGCTGAAATAGCTTTAAAATTTATAGCTTAATTATAAAAACACATTATAAAGCTTGTAAGAGGGAAGCAGAATTAGGCACTTGGAAGTTCCTTTCAGTTTAGCAAAATTTATTTCAATTAAGATTTCAGAAATAAGCTATAAAGAAAGTTCAGTAGGACCTCCAGGTTTACTTTTATGTCTGCTAACTTCATATATGTTTTTACTCATGGCAACTGCATGAAACTGTAACAGCTCTCTACAGCATTCTGGTAGCTGAGATGTCATTGCCTGGGTGCAGTTGCAGAAGGACAGCATTCATCAGGGATCCCTGGTACTTCAGTCACACACTGGAGTCCTGGCTATGCCAAGACCAACTTTGTACTAGAAACTGAATGAAAAGCCTTAACCTTTACTCGTCAAGTTCTTTCATACCAAATTCCCTATTAAATGCTACCAATAAATATCTTTGTTTATGGATTATTCATGCAAATGCACAGTATAAATATGAAAACCAGCCTGCATCACACTATGAGACCCACCAGACCCTATGTTGTTACCAGAAAACTCCTTTCAAACTGACAAAGCCTTGAACTTAGACTCTAGTCAGGACCGTACATTCCTGTCTTCCTACAATACTCAGGGAAGTTAAAACACTGTGTAAAACAGTAAATTTCAAACATTACCACAGATAGAAAATATTAGAATTATCAATAACTAAAAAGCAATTGAGTGCTTTGGTCTATGGAGTAGAACTTCATTACTTAGAAAATCCTTTGGTCACTGAGCATGAGGCTTTATGAAGGTTTAGGTGCAACAGTGTTTTGCTCCTGAGACCTCACAGTTGCAACTAGTTAGTGGCATTTCAGGACACTAGCATTTTGATGAAAATGCTTACAGTATCACCAGAATGGGCTCTTCTTGCTTGGTAGTAAATACACATACAAGTGGAAGATGCAGAGTGCAGAAATTGATGCAGGTACATTTTTAGGCCAGAACTGTACAGAGGACAGCATGTTGCTTTTTGAAGAGGAAAGAGGAAAACAGCTACTTACTATGTTATCCGGTTGTTACTTTTTTGTTAGGTTTTTATTTGGTTGCAATTTCAGAAATATAATTAACAGTCCCCAGGCAAAACTGAAGAGGTGGAATACTAATGGAAATTTTAATCTTCAGCATAAAAATCAAAAACATTTGAATACCCCATATACACATGTATCTATTATTTAACACTTGAGACCAATTTAAAGTAATATTTTCTTACCACCTAGGTCTCCGTTTCTTTCTACAGCAAAATCATTTTAGCAATTCCATTACTATGCCCACCTTTTCCTCTAAGAGATATTACATTGTTAAGCGTCATGTTTGTAGTTGTAAGAATAGCAATTTTAAGCCCCTGAGACTGATTTGTGATGACTATAGGGCAGGCAGGATATTTCCTACATTTACTTATTCAGGTTATGGTCCTTAGAAGCAAAGTAAAAGCATTCTGGAATCCTTATGTGAATATTCGTGCTGCCTCAGAGAGCTTTTTTTATTTCACCTGCCCATTTCTTCTCTTTTTTTTTTCCTGACGAGTGCTCCTAGATTATTACAACATTTCAAACTTCTCCAGCTATGTATTATCTTGTCTAGTAGAAATACTCTGAAAACCAAAACTAAACAAAAACAAGTCCTCGGTATCAAATATTCTGTGATGTGATGATTCTGTGAATGAATCAGTGATTCACAGAACAGATTATTTTGTGGATTGCCCGTCAATGGACTCCTGTCATATGCCCTATTTTTGGAGGGTACGACAATATCATACAACAGGTTGTGCATAAGAAGGGAGTTCTCCCTCTTTCACAGCCCATGATGTAAGTGGTTTGGGTCTAAGCTATACATACGTGAGCATATATATATATATATATATATACACACACACACATTTGTATACATGCTTCACATATCAGACAGAGATATTTAAGCAGATTGCTCAAAAGACACACCACCAATTACCACTAGGGCAGTGCTCATTCGATAGCTGAGAGTGTACCACTGGCAATTTATGCTTCATTTCAGGTTTAAGGTCAATGCTAAGACTGGCACTGACACCCAACATAGAAGCAGAGGGAGGAGAGGCAGAGAAGACTTAAAAAAAAAAAAAAAAAAGGCAAAATGAAACAGGAAAAATGAAGGATAAAAATAGAATAAAGAAAAGAAATGGGAAGTATAACAACTTCACTGCAGGTGTGAATTGCTGTTCCTTGGTGTTACATCTCAGTAAACAGAATAAATGCTTGGTGGTGTGTGACTGCTTTCCAATCAGTGAGAGCAACGTGCCGTGACTAGTAATGGGTCATCTTTCAGCCTTTCTTTCTATGGGGAAAGAAACAATGACAGTGACTATGGCAGACCTGGATTACAGAAAGTATGAGGAGTGGTCTATGCATTAAGTCAGAGAAGGAGAGTGATGGAGATAACCTGATAAGGTACAATTCTCATTACAGTTCAGAATGGATTTTGCAGTCATAGCTTGTTTAGAAAAAATGTCATCACGTTAATTAACTCTTAGCCTACATCCTTCCAATATAAAAGCAGTATCCTAAGCATTCCGCAGGTCTGTTTTATTCAGGTTGTCATTTATGCTGTCATATAATACACTCTTAGAAGAAACAGCACATATCCAGACAAGGACAAGGTGCAGAATGGCATTTAATGATGTCTTAAGGTGCTCCACACTGTCAGTAACTATGCAATTTAGCAAAAAACCATTCAAATAGATGACACTGGCTCAAGCATTTACACACTAAAAAAACATAATATGCACTAACAGTTTGCCCACCACAGATGAGCTTCACTATCGCTTATTCTTGATTGTAGTGAAGTTTATATTCCTTGTCCTAGTGGAAGGCCACCAAGTATTGAACGTCTATGAGCTGTGCTATCACCAGCCATTTCTGATCTGCTCAGAGACCTCACCTCTGTTTTTAAGCTACTTAAGGTGGCAGTTCAATTTCTTCTCTTACAAAAAAGAAGTGTTTGTGCACAGCTCTGAGTGATACTGAATCAATGTCAGATACTCAAGTTACATTTTACTTATTAGCATGACAATTAAAAAAATGCAAATTTCAACCCAGTGATCCCACCAAATCCTGGTCGTTTGGGGACTGCCATATTCAATTTGAGATCTTACTGTTGAGTTTCGAAATCCTTCCTGTAAAAGGACTCTAGATATATCCTAGTCATCCCCAGAGGTCTACAAAAAAAAAATTATCAATCACTAGGTTGGCAGTACATTGAAGGCCTTCCTATCCTACTGATCAGTTCTGCCTTACCATTGCTCTGTGATATCCCTTCTCATTTTGTTTCTCTGTATACGTAAAGGTAGACATAGTACTATATGAAACCAAGTGCTGTCCTGTTTCACCATCATGGCGACTTACTGCCTCAGGTTACCACCTGAGAGAGAGAAAAGGGATGTAAATAATGTCACTAAATGTACAAAATAACATTTATATGTAGTAAAATCCTCCCTTCAGATACTAACTGCCTACTTTTTTTTATTGGCTAACATTTAGGAATTAAACCACTGAACATCTGGGTTTCTGATCGCTCAGTAATCATTTAAATCAAAAAGAGGATCTGTTGAATGCATCTATGGGTCACAGTGTGGAAGAAAAGCCCAAAGCAAAATATCTGTGGCATGTACAGAAGGACACATTCTGAAAACAGCTGATGCCTCTTATTCAAAATTTACTAAAGCGGTCTGGGAAGCTGAGAATCCTAATGATTTATGTGGATAAATAACTTAGTGAGATGCAAAGGTTTACACATCTTTATTACAATAAAACAACACCTGGTGCCCTTTTGTTACCATCTGCATGTTCAAAATAATTTGGTCAGCATTATTGCCTTGGAAGATAGCCAAAGAGTCAAATTATTCATTGAACGGTGCGTAGGAACTGAGGAATTACAAGCAGGTTTTGAAGTATGCTAACAACAGAACTTTACCACATGTTGCTCTCACTGACAGCTAAATGGCAGTAAGAACTGAAGGCCCCAACCTACCCACGGAGCATACTGAACAACTCCTCTTTGATGTATCTGGCTAACTGGAACTCCCTACGGGCGGAAGAGGACCTGTAGTCAACACTTGTGCCTTATGACTGAATAATCTGTAAAGCATGTCTATCCCAGTAAGATCTGCGTGCTCACACTTAAGATCACTTCAGAGAGAAACTAAGGAAAAAAACCTACACTAATTAAAGCAATATTTTTAAATGAAGCTTGCTAGTATCAAAACCCATTCACAGACCTTTAACCATATGGGCAGATCCAGATCAACTGAGAAAGGTTTACAGGAGGTCACAGAAACAGCTGTAGCATTACTGCTAATTCTCATGGAAACTCCTTCAACACTTTATGTTAGGAACAAGCTTGCTAGAACGCAGGGAATTAAACAGCACACCACAGAGTTACTCATACTAAGCAATTTTTCTTCATAAATTGTGACACATTTCTTTCTGATAAATGCATGTCAATCACTTGTTTACACAGGCACTGGTCTTTATCTAATACAGAGTCTCTCTTTAGCTCCCTAAATTCCTACTATTTGGACTGGACCAATGGGATTTAGGCATTGCTGTCCCTCAGCTACTGTAATGGTCAAAAGTTGTGTGTGGTGAGAGGTGTCACCAGCAGCCACCATCCATAGCCAATGGCACCATTCTGTACATCTTCCTTATGATTCAATCATTTTGTTTATTGCATCTTTTTGTTATTTGCCATATCTTCATGAAAGTCAAATTTAAAATGGCAAAAAGAATCCACAAAATGTGATAAAAAACATGCTACCTCATTTGGACTATGAATATTTTTGTCAACTAGAGCTATGAAAATTCAGGAAATGCACAGAGATGGGCTGTCCACTCTAGGACATGGCTTCTGGCTCACTGGGGTTGTGTTGTCTTTTTTTTTTACCTACAAATAAATTATTTAGCCATGGAGCAGTTCTGACCCTTTCACAAATCCAGTCACAGACAAGCCAGTTTCTAGCCTGCAGCAGACATTACAGTATCCGTAAAACTGACTTACCTTTTCTTTTCTAAACACTATTTTTCATGAATTATTGCCCCATCTGCTTCAAAATGCATTGACCTGAAACATGGTATACAAGTTAGTAGCCTAGAAGTAATGTTTGATGTTCATGTAAGAAACAGCATATTGAGGCTATGTGCAAGCACAGAAAACCAAAAAATCATCATTTGGGCTTCCTTCAAGTGCTCCTCTAGTAATCAATTCATAACAAGAAGGAAACTACATATTCAAGATCTACTCCTGTAGTTCAACTACACAAAACTTACTGTTGATTTATCCTCTAAACCATATGAATGTAAGAGTTCTAATGTGAAAATTGGCCTCTGTGAGAACGATACAGCAAAGCCAAAAAATCCTATTGAAATTTAAAGAATATTGCAATATTTACCTTTTAGAACACATTTTAATTATAGAAACTCGATGGAATCAGAAATTAACTCTCAGGAAATGTTTTTGATAACTATGTGCAAAATGATTATTTACAGTACGCTTAAATAGTAACAGAAGAAGATATTACATCACAAATCTTGGATATCCTGGGGATGGTTTCCAGACACAGAATTATTTAAATACTCTAACAGGAAGAGAGAAAGGAAGGGAGAAAAAGAGAAATGTTGTTTATTGTTTTGGGTTTTTTTTTTTTTATTAAAGCATGGCTCCACTGCCCAGATGGAGGATGTAATTGTGCAAATCCACAGTTAGCCTCACTGTAAGTGGGCTTATTTATATCAGCTGAGGATTGGTACAATAAATAATACGTATAAATGACTCAGATACTGTTGGACCATTTAAATTTCATCGAACTTCTTTCTTTAGATTTCTGAAAAATACAGACTGGAAAAAAAGATTCATAGTCTTTTTGTTGCCATGATGTTCTGCATGGGAGATTTGTCTCTTTTCCAGGAGCTCCACAGGAATTATATGAAAAAATGCACAAATCTCTGATCTTCCTTGCTCATTTTCATGAGACAATGATGGGGAAACTTGCCAGAGAGAGAGCTAGCAATTCCTCTTCTTTGTTATTTCGTTTGGTATTATTTTATCCTTTGAAATAAGGGGCAATCTCAGGCAGTGTTCCCTGTCCACTGTTAAATCGCACTGCTAAATACATATTGTGCAAGTTTCCAGCACTGTCCTGATCCTACCACACACGGTGCCCACAGGCATCGCTTGAAAATTAAGTTATTTAAAACAGATTAAGGTAAATTTACGGACTGGAGTCCATGCTACATTAAAGCATATGATTTAGATAACACTACTGTCTAAACAATTATAAACCCTAGTGTGAAGTATACATGTTCAGGAAGAGTTCCCAGACTTAAGCAGCTTCAAAACTTGCTCATAAAGCCTTGCCAGCTCTAAGATTCAACTCAGTCTTCTAGGCACAGAAACCTGTCTGAATGGATTCGCTTGAGGTACCTGGCAAGTCTAGATGACTCCAGCTTTAGATTATCAAAAGACATGCAAAACTTACACTGAACAGGAATGGACAAACTTAGAATTCTGTTCTAACATTCCTCCAAATTATTTATCACACAGCAGTTTTTAAAATCATATAGTGCGTAAGACATGTAAGATATTTTTTCAATTGACTGCACACTGTCTTTTAATGACCTTTGGAAAATCTATGTGGCTCAGCATTTGCACATGAACAACAGGAAAGTTAGCTGAACTACTTTTTTCTCCAATGGGTGCTAATATATGAAGGTTAACTCCACCAAATTTTGTCACTTTGTTTCCTTACACATCCAGCATGACACAATTAAAAGCGCTGGTGAATGACAGTCATTTAACATTACCACAACCAGTCCTGTGTAATAGTAAGGAGCACTTCTATTCCTGCAACAATGACCATGATAACAGCTGTAGGATGAAGATGAGCTGAGAATATGAATGAAGACTTTCAAATATATTCCTGTTTTAAGAATGTTTGTGTCCTCAAAGCATGAAATATTCGCCCAATGACAGCAAACACTTCTCAAAGTGACTGTACCTACTGCAGGCTTCCTCTGTATTAACAAAAAAAGGATTGTTCATACGATATTCTAAGCACTATTAGCACTTCATTGATATCAGCAGGGTGTCTGGCTACCACAAGGAATACTTATGGAGATCTTGATGAAACAGGAATCCTAGTACATGCTGGCATAGGATCACCCAAGAGACAAGAAGCTGAAGCTATGTTTACTGGATCAAAACCCATAGCACCCACCACCTACTCAGAAGCAGTAAAAATACTGTATATTTTTTCTCTTTTAAGATGATAACACAATTCATAAACATAAGACTTACATTATAGAACAATGAATCTCTGGTGTCACACTAATTAAAAAGCTAGTATTACATTACTTCCTCAAGGGCTCATTTTATAATTTTTAGGATTATAGCACATTGATTAATTTATACAAGTTTTTAATCCCCTAGTATTTAATGAAGTCTAGGAACTTGGGAACGTGTGTATAATTCAGATTTGTTTAATTTTATTACATAGGAGAAAAGTTAAACTGGTCATGTACTACTTCATGCAGAAAAGTGCCTGAGTACACCAGTTCAGCCATCAGCCTATTAACTATTTGCAATGAAAACATTTGAGTCTAAATTAATTCTAGGGTTATTAGATTATTTTTCAGCTTGGTAAGGACTCCAACAAGCATCGCTTGTCTTATGTGCTTGTCAACTGCCTTTTAATTAGCTACTGTGTAACAACTGAGCACAGTGGGAAACTAATATCTGTTCAAGCTATCTTCCATATCATTTAGACTGCCTTGAAAATGACATTGTCATTATCCTATGCATCCTCAGATTTACCCATTCTGGCACATCACGTTAAAATAGCACGCTGCAAATAGAGGCTCGTAAATGCACTGCAACTGAACACAATACCAAAATGAATTGTTGAAGAAAAAATATTCTGTAAAGATAAAACTCAGAAATGAGCTTTAGACTGGTTTGTTTTTACAGCCTCAAAATGTGGTTCCATCACCTCGTCGTCAAACCACTAAACCTCCCCACCAATCACAGGCTCACAAACAAAAAAATTAAAAATAAATAAATCTTCTACGCACAGTGTAAAAATTCTCAAAAGACAGAGCTTCAGGATACCTAGAAACCAAAACCATCCTAATACCTTCTTCAAGGGGGAAGCAAGACAGACAAAACAAAGAGCCTGAGACACTGAACCTTCCCTGACCTTACAGCAGGTCGGGGACTGACTTCAGCTCTGGGCGCTTATCACAAGAAACAGAAAATTTCTGGATTTTTAGAGCATATTTTCTGGTTCAGTGATGCCCACAAAGAAATATCTCAGGAGTCTGAAGTTCTCTACAAAGCATAGATATAAAGAAACAAGACTGATTATTAAAGCACCAGGATAAGACTATTATGGGGTTGGAGGAGGGCACACAGTCCTATTTATAATGGCACTTTCTGTCTTTGAGGTCCTTTCACTTAGGATGTTCTAAGCTGTGAGAAATAAAAAGAAGACAAAAGCAAAAAGGAGAAAAGTGGAATAAAATTGCACTGTCACAAATACAAGTTGACCAGGGAATATTCTGAAATTCTAAGATTCATGAACAATCCCTTAGCACACATTACAAGCATTTTTCTTAGGTTTTTGTCATGTGTTGTTTTTGCATTCTATCCTTCTCGATTTCCATCTTCTCTTTAATTTGGACTTACAAGCTTCATATGATAATATGGAATTTAAAAAGGCACATGAGGAGTAGTTAAGTAGTAATTAGAACTGATAAGCACGTTGGTCTGCAGTCTGAGAATTTGGAATTTGCATGCTCCTTCACATTGCTATTCTATTTGGCTCCATCTCAGCACTCCCTTCACATAGATGTAACCAAGTAAACACGGCATCTGTCAAGATGGATATTGACAAAGACATTTTCTGTTGTACTTATGTTTTCCAAACAAGTGAGCCACCATGATATAAAACACTACTTAACACCTTGCACAGATACAACTTAACAGTGCTTTCACTCGGGAGAATACCTACAGTAAAGCAGGAGCAGCTACTGTGCTGGCAAAGGTGGTAAGTTGTGATAAAGGATGTTCCAAAACCTGGTAATCACAGAATCACTGAATTGCAGGGGTTGGAAGGGACCTCCAGAGATCACCGAGTCCAACCCCCCTGCCAAAGCAGGTTCCCTACACCAGGTCGCACAGGTAGGCATCCAGGCAGGTCTTGAACATCTCCAGAGAAGGAGACTCCACCACCTCCCTGGGCAGCTGACTATTTAAAGAAAAGCCCTCTCTGCTACTATTTCAGAGAGGTCTAACACTAACAACAGTGCTAAAAATGAGACTTTGTTGCTAAAAAGTACTCAGCTATAAAAAATTTATCACTTCTCATGGAGGAAGTATCTTTAGATTATTAAGTATCTAAGGTTTATTTTGCTGCAGGGTGTAGTACTAAGGCAGAGAGGTAATTACACAGCATGGTTAAGTGTCTCTGTGAAACCTGTGAGAAGAACAAGCCTTATTTGTTTCAACTCCCCACAATTATATTCATTTTCTACATGCTTCTGAAAATCTTCTGGCCTGTCATGCTTCCTCAGAGAGCAGAAAGTGATATAGGCTATGAATAAGTGAGATGCACAGCATAAAGAAAATGCTAACTTTGGGCTCAGTGACTTGGGGAGCTGAGATACAGTACACAAAACAGTGAGACAAGGCCTCACTGTAACAGCTTTTACTTTCTCTTTAATTGTATTTTACAATTTATTTATTTATTTGTATATTACAATTCTTAATTGTAATATTTGCAATTGAAAGACTTGTTTCTTATTTGCATTTAAAATGGAAAAAATTATTTGTAAAATGGCAGATGCAGAAATAATACCTCAGCAACGCTGCAATGCCTTTCATCTACACAAACCTACAGAAAATAATCTGTTCCTGTGGTGCTTCTACTAGTCTGCAGAAACTCCTCTGATTCAAGAATTATTCAGCATTGTTCTTAGGTTTCCATTAATAACTCCATACCTCCATACACAGAACCATGATGCTTTCAGCATCATAACTCACTGTACTTGCTAGTTGCCTATCTTTTTGCTACCTCCTTATTCAGATATGCCCAGTTCATCCCAAATAAACAGCATGGTGTCTGTCACACACTCTGCTCTAAAATGTGGTGCAATGGCGTCCTTCATTCCACATGTGCAATGTGAAATATACTGATAACTTACTGAATTCAGGGACTCTATGCCCACATTGCAGTAATGGCACATTCATCAGAGTTCCTTAGCTGTATGGGACATTACAGTAGCTGACAATTTCTTTGTTTTAGTAGGTTGTTATTTCTACTGTAACACCTATATATGGGAAAGCAGTACTGGTTGAAGAGACGTTCAGCCAAGATTGCCTAGATACTTTCTTTCCTAAGATTCTGCTTCATAGGTTGCTGCACTTTAATTGCTCAGACTGACAACTTCCATTCCAGCCTAATGTCTGCCTCAGGCTGACATTTTTTTTATTATTATTATTTTTGAGGGTAAGTTAAGTTTCGGCAAAAAAAAAATAAAAAAAAAATCAGCTTTTTCAGAGAACAGTATAGATGGAGAATACATTGTGCTTAACCTGGTAAGTTCTGCCATTTTATTGAGAAATTCTAGGACTCTGCTTTACAACCACAAGGCAAATTTTCACTTCAAGCATATGTGTGAAGAGGCTGGGAAATTTATCAAAATTTAGACAACTTAAGAGTTTGGTGGGGACTTCAGATAACATGCTTCAGAGCAACTGAACTGCTAACGCTGCAGATTTAAGCATTCAGAAGCAGCAGAACTAAGGGATAAGCAGCAGCCTTTCCCTGATTCTGATTACCTATCACATAGGCTTGTATTTCATAATTCAGAAGCACAGGTGACTTCACGCTGCATATTGTGCATTTCCAAAGTTTTGAGAGTTTTGTGTTGGTTGTTTTTTCAACAAATTACCTCATTCTTTTTAACAGTGCTTGACTTTGTTTAGTAGTATGCAATAAAATAGAGCAGCATACAACATCTGCTTACTTCAAAATACAAATCAAGGATTCTCGACCTAAACTCTGTTGAAAACATATAAAGGTCTCGTGCTAAAAAAATCTACAGCAGATACTTGATCAAACAAGCTGTTGTTGGGGTGGATTGCCTGGGAGGGCTTATATAGCTGAGTTTAGTAACATCAGGGATCCTGTCTGAAAGACATGTTCAGCAGGAGGATCTCTAAATGATTTATGAGCATCTGAATCAATAAGCAACCACTGGTGTTGAAAACGTCTTTTGAAGTAAGGTATTCTGGTTTTCCTTTACAGTGTCTGTCTGCAGTCCAAAATAAGGAAGCAGGTTGAAGATTAACATCTCAACAGCCTCTTGAGGAGTAGGATTTCCTAAGGAAATCTTCCTTAGCCATTTAACTGCTATTGCCCCACAGACAAAGGTTCTGTTAGAAGAAAATGTCATGATATAAGCTACAGGATATCTGTAGCAGTGGTGATACAGGAGTTTCCAACGTGCAGCCAAGAAGTGCTGGTTATTATCTGTAGAGAAGAAAATGATTTCTTTCAAGAAGAAAATGCCATTGTTTTGAAATGCCCAGATTGTGTATCATGCATAAACTTTTGCTTAGATCCCCAATAAAGAATTTCTAACAACAAACTATAAAAATATCAGAAATCCAAGAAAACTTCCTACCCTTTTTCTAATTTAGAAATGTCACATCTGTAGGCGGTGAACATGAGGAACTCTTTGGCTGTCCTTGCTACGTACTAGCAAGCTGATAGAGCTATCCCCAGAGCCAAAGACTTCCCCCTCAGTGGTACAAGAGCAAACTGGTGTAAATCCAAGGCTCTGTGACTGGCTTCTGAGAATAAGAAAATCTGACATTCCTAGCTTGAGTGAAGGCTTCCACCCAGCTAGTACTGGGTCACTGTCATAGAGTAGTTAACTCAATATGAAGACAATATTTTTCAGCATGTAAGATTCCTTATGTAAATCTAGGATCAGGCTCCCAGGCTTCTAAGCTACCATCCTTAGGACTAAGAGCCTGTGGCGGCCATTACTATAATTTCCTCCTGTTCTGAGAGAGAAGACAGGAAGATCCGTCAGCACACATTTCCATCCAAAACATGGGACCAAAGTCAGAAATTCTTAGTCTTCTTGTTCCTTTCTGCTATGAACATCTGTGAAACCTGCCAATAAAAGTTGTGTCTTCTCTCCACTACCAAGAGAGACAGAAAAGCAGTCTCATAGTACTAGCAAATGTGTCACATACACTAGGTTTCAAGAGAAAAAAAAAAAAAAATGACATTCTTCTAATCATTTTCTGAGGGAAAAACTTGCTGAGTGAAAATTCCTGACCCAACCATAATAATTACAATCAAAGCCACAAGAAGTACCAGATATCTGGATGGACTTTAAATGTACTGAACTTCACTGACTATCAACTTCACAGATAAAAGATTTTCTCTGTTGTTTTTTTTGTGTGTGGTTTTTTGGTTTTTTTTTTTAAGAAGGGGGATATAACACCAGACATATGCCTGAATTCTAACATTTCTTAGAAAGGGACTTGACAACAAATTCACAGTTAATGAATTCAAAGCTTTATGAATATATAACAGCTCTATCTTTAAGAGAATGAACGCCACCTCCAGAGAGCTACAATGCTGAGCAGTGATGCTGTATTTTGTCAGGAAGGCTACCCAGCTATGTCACCATTAAGAATCAGCTGATTTCCTTTGGGATTGCCACTGGTTCAGAACAGCTATGCCTAGTTAGAATAAAACACAACCAAATCATAAACAAATAACATAAAGCTGATTATCTTCCCTTTCAATGAAGTTTCAAATTCCTCATGACATATCAGCGACGGATGCAGAATTCTTTAAAGACCCTGTGGCAAGAATGAAAGCACATAGAGTGTATGGAGAAAGAGAAAGCGTCATACAGCTTATGCAGGGAAAAAGCTGGCACATAAATAAGGGGTCTCTGACTCTACATCTGAACAAACTATTCCACATAGCAGATGGATCACTGAAAACAGAGAAGCTTTGTGCTGCCAGCAAGTATTTTTGCTTAAAATGTACTAGAATCTAGAAACAATAGGAAATAAACCAGAAGAGCTCAAAATGTCATGAATAATGTAGGCATATGTTGTAATTAGGCTGCATGAATACAGCAAAAAGTTACCATAAATATTCACTCCGATATTTATAGACATTTGCTGTGGTCACACTGACTCACCTTGCCACGAGCATTCAATAAACTGGCACAAATATTTGTAGAAAGCGATTTAGAGCCATGGAAACAAGACTCAATCTGCCTGGGTATCTTCCCTAAACTGTTTGCAGAGTCCTTTGCTGTAAAGAAACAATGCAACAACATGCAGTACGACACAGACATCTCACTCCTGGTCCTCTGCCACATAGCCCATAAGCAGTGAAAGAGCACGACCCAACTGTGCCTTGCCACCATTTGCAGTTATGTATCAGCAAGCGCCAAAGCCTACTGAGACACTGCCATTTGTGAATTACTGCTGGAAAACTAATTTAAAACAAGAGTGGCAAATGAATAGATAAGGCAACAAGGATTTTGATACGTAATCTTCACAGGAACAACAACACGGCTTGGCAGAATTTAGGATCACCAGATCTCCTGCCATTCTTGACACATCTCCTTCCTCTTTCAAAACAGAGAAAACTAGAACTTACTTGCAATATTACATTTAAATGTGTTCTCTTAAACTGCCTCCTCTAAAGGAAAGTTTTTTCACCCCATACTGTACTTCGGACAGGAATTAGTTACAAGAGGGAGTGAAGGGAGAACCAGATATGCTTTTCCAAAATGTTTAAGCTAACCGTGTGCATGCATCAATTCACAATGAAAAATAAAGTAGGAGCTGTCAACAAGACTATGCTAGAGGAAATCAGATAGGAAAGCATGAGTAATTACCTCACTAAATCGAGTAATCTCTTTAATCTTAAAAGGAAATTTCAAAACTGCCTTTAAGAAAGCTTAATTTCAGTTTTCATACCTGATCTAGGTGTAAAAATGTTTGGTTTTGTTTTTAAGAAACCCATAGCAGGACTGAACTTTGAAGACCGTGTCTTGTTGGGTGTGAAGAAATTATTTAAGACAAATTATAGTGCTGTCATACTCACACCTCATAGTTTAAAATAAACCTTGTCATCTAATTATACAAGGGCTTGAGTTTGTTCAACAAATTTCTCAGAGGTATTTGTGTGGTGCTGCATTTCCCTTCACCTTTGATTATAGCCTATCATTTCAGTCTTTTCCCTCTATAGCTTTCTGTTTTATTGTGTTCTATAACAGGTTGCATTTATCACATCTCTTCAGCTGTGCTAAAGCAGATAAAACCATGAAGTGTCAGCACAGCCTTGGCAGTTCACAATTAAAGAAAAAATTTATAAACAAAAGCAATCCAAAAAGAGATTTGTGCTCCCAAACTAAGAGCTTCAACAATACAAAACTGGGTCTCTGAAAATCAAAATTCCCTATGTTTTAATTCCCACGCCATCTTCTCAAAGCATCAGAATAATCTTGACGTGAATCAGCCAATTCAAGATTAATAAAGTGAAGTCTGTAAAAGAATGTCTCCCTTGCTTGCTTGCTTATTGTTGAGGTTGGAGAAGCTGTGAGTACTTCAAGCGCAGTCCTCCACTGAGGCAGCAAGCAGAGTGGCAAGGAAATACCAGAAAAAAAGAAAATCACAGCTCCCTTCGAAGTGCTTCACCAACTAGATCTTATACCACTGAAAGAATACCATTGATCATTGGTTTTGAAAGATGACATCTCATCTCACAGATGGTACTTAGTGTAAGCCAAGGAAAATATTTATGGTTTAATCACCTGATCACAATAATATGGCTTCTTAGTAACTCGTAACTGCAAGTTATTGTGAACATATGCCTGCACATCCATAACTGGAAAGCTACACAGAGTCTATCTCCAAACAGGTCAGTGTTTTCTAACCCATAACTTGCCAGGCCCCTAGACAAGTATTTTCCAGTTCTCTGACTGATCTAATACCATGTACCTCTTGAGATAAAACTTGTCCTCAGCAGTGGTTCAGGATCATACACTGTATCATAGCTTGGTTTCATGTTTTCTCTAATTAAAGCTACCTTACAAAATGCCTCAGCGTTAAGCTATGGATGACATTAGCAAGCTGTTAAATTAAATTTCAATGAAGTTTTGAGGCCTCTCCGCAAAACTCAAGTGCAAATGTGCTCATTTCATTTATCTATTAGGATCATTGGAGTCATAGGGAGGGAAATAGCAATTTTAAAAGGGCAATATTTGCTTAATTTTTTCCTCAGTATATTCCAACTGCTTCTTTTCCCTCCAGTGGAAGAACCACAGATGCTTCATCACTTCTTTCAGGCAAGTGAATATACTCCTAGTATTAGACATATTCCACAGGTTTCATAGGGGTGACACAGCAGCATTCAACAGGATCACTGCTGAATTCTGTAGCTCATTTTATCAGGAATAATGTGACTGCTTTTCTTGCTGTGAGCTTAAGGCTTCCAATACTAAAATCTATTCTGAAATTTAAAAAAACAAAAAAAGAGGATAACAAAATCTCATTTTCCTACAGTTTAATAACTCCATCAAAATCAGCAGCTTTTGCACTCTTTCTGTCATTCAGGACCTAATGCAAGATCTTTTAAAACAACTGCTTTATTTAAACACTATCACAGAATCAGAGATAACTAGAAACTCAGTGTAGCAATCACTAGGACCAGATCCTGGCAGCAAAAAGCAGCTAATAATATCATAAGCAACAAAGGAAAAGAGTTGCATGTATATATTCAATAATCCATCATTCCTCAGAAGACTTCATTTTTTTGTGTAATTTCCACTGAATTTGCATTTTCTGAAGGAGAGCCCAGCTGATGATTTCATTTCAGAAGAAGAAAGATTTGCCTATTTACTTTCTGGTCCAAGCCCCTCCAAAAGACTTTCTTATTTTTTGTTGTCAATGATGAAAGAAGCTATTTGTTTGTGACAAGAAAAAATCTTACTGACGAAAAGTGAGATGGCTTTTTTGTTTGTTTCTCAATTAAATCAATAAAACCCCAAATGTGCCAGTTTCACTTTCCATTTTGAAATGCATTGGACAGCTGCAGGGCAGAATGTTACTCCTTCATTATTCTCTCTATTAGTCTTCAAATAATGCTATTTGGGATCAATGATCACCTCAGACATGCTAATATAAACACAATTTGTTTCCATAATAATTGGCATGCAGCTACTTAGTGCATTATAAAAGGCTGTATAAATTAATCACAGATTCATACACTGGCTATGTGCTCTGCAATTTGTCTTTGCAGAGTTACTACTGTCAGATCAAGTTTTTATCTATTCTTAATTTTAAGCATTTAATTACATTAGCATTCACACTATAAAACACACAAAGAGGTCTCAATTACCATTGCCCTTCATGAGATGAATTAATTGAAGTCATAAATCCACTCTGTTATACCAAATAACATCAAAGGTTCACTGTTTAACTCATGGACTACTTGGTGTTTTCTCTCTGCCCATACGGAATGCCCTCACTGTACTCTTACTGAAGTGTACAAAATGTCCACTTGTCATTGTATTTTACATTTGCTTTCGAGTCAGAGGAATGACTCCTCACATATTAGATAACTTAAACGTCACTGAATGTTTTGGGGTATGCTGCCCCATAAGAACGATACAGATTCTGTAAGTCAAACTTTTAAAAACATCTTTGGCCTTCACAGTTTTCTAGACTACCCTTTAAACGGAATCTTTTCTCAAATTATTGCCCTCTGTGTTGCAGTGCATTGAACTTATAAAAACAGTAACCGTAGTGGAAAAGCACAAAGGAAATAATAGAAAGAATTTGGCATAAATAAATTTTACAGCTGGATCTTTGACCTTAAAAAGCTGATTAGAACATTTTGCTGTGGAACATCAGAAACATCTTTCTGTGGCTCATGGCTCAAAGCACTGGAAACGTTTGCTGATGATGCTCAGATTAGCAGGAAATTCATGAGGTCTGGGACAAAGAGCCCAGTCCAGATTCTACACTTTGTTCTTTCCCTGGATGCTGTTCTTTTCTTGATGACTTTTGTTGAAATGCACGTACCCATGTATTCACTAACAATGTATGGATAAATCAGCTGCAATTTCTACAAGCTGAGACCATGGTAACACTGCATATAATGTTTAACCACTGCTCACTTGTCTGTGCATTCTGAGATGCCATCACCTTGAACTAAGTGCACATCATCCACCACTTTCCTCCATTCTTTCAGGCAGCTTTAAACTTTGGCACTTCTCTTCTTCAAGTACTGTACACAGGTACCCTTTCCAGTCCTATACACACCTTCACCTCCCTGTTCTTGAGCACACATGTAGCTCGTGATGCCTCCTCTTGTAATAATGTTGGCTGCTCTACCCAGATAGAACACTCAGGCCCACTACCCATGATGTAGGCACAGGCTCTGACAGGGACGCTGTCTTTTCTTCAAGGACTGATGAAATTATGTCTAAGTTACAGAGAGGATGTAAAAAGTTGCCTTCATTTGCAAGTTAAAGAAGAAGGGATGTGTTTCTAATGAGAGAGGAAAAAGTCATTAAAAACAAACCAGAACTGGTGAGATGGCTGGAAGGTAATAAGGAGAGCAAAGGAATGATAGTCTGGGGCACACAATACTGTAGAATAATTTCATGAATTGGCAGGGAATCCAAGACACAGTACTGACAGATAATGGAGGAGAAAACAGGATATGAAAAGATTATTCATTCAAAGCTAGCTTATAGTGTCTTATCTCCATTCTCAAGATACAAACAGAAACAATGAACACTGGTGGTTCAAAAGAGAGCTTTCCATCCAGGTCACAGCAGTGCATTTGTCAGGTATGGCAGAAGTGTAGAACAAGTATTTCCTCTTAACTTCCTTGTGCAACTTGTTAATGGGATTAATCCAACGCATAGGAGGAGTTGTTCACCAACAGGTCTACTCTGCATCACAGACACTGGGCTAATAACACTTAAAACTCTGCCTAAGAGGTAGGAGAGCAAAGTTACTGACAAGCTGCTGGAAATCTTGCTCTTCAAACTGTAGTGCCATGACTGAGTGAGAGGGCTGCTGTCAGGTCCTTAAAGGAAAGTGTGACAACTTCTCTCCTTGCCTTAGTAGGAGTAAGAAAACAATTTTAAGCAGGGTCTTTGCTCACTATACGTGAGACAGTTTCCTCAGTACCATGCAGTTAAGCCCTCATATGAAACACATTTAAGAGGGACCTTCCACTTGTGTCCTTAGAAAGAACTCCATTACATATCTATTTTCTTCTAAAATTCCTCTAGGCAGCTACTCTACCCTGCTAAGTACGATGAACAGATTTGCCATTAACCAAGGTGATCCATTTCTCCTCCTAATCAGAGACAAGAATCTAAACTTACATGTAATTTACAAAGTCAATAAAGAAAGAATGATGTAAATCAAACTGATATTCTGCAAACCAACTTCTTATGTTGCCAACACTCTCTCTCTCCCCGCACTGGTTACTGACACTGCATAAGAAAGCAAGGTTCCTTTAGATGTCTAAAATGACAAGAACCTCTAACCTCACTACCAAATTCCCTTTAAAAATTCAGAGGTAGTTCTAAAATGCACCAGTACTCTTCATAATTTTCACAAATTTCCAATGAAGAAATTGAAGAAGAAATTCCAAAGAAGAAATTAAAATAACAATAACCAAACCGACCCACAAACAAAATAGCTCTAGAATATTCTATAACTATCTTTTTTTAAACTGCACTATTTCCCCATTTCTCATTGTTCGCATGCCCTAGCCAGCCACAGAATGATGTAAAGAACAAGTATCCTCTAGCTATAAACTTCATCCATGGTAAAGCCCTGAAAAGAAAATATGTGTACTAATTTTCTTGCCATTAAGTCACTAATTATACTGAAGAGAGGAAAAAAACCTGCAACACATTGATTTTTTTCCTTTTGCCCTTGGGGAAAAAGCTAGTATATAATTATCAGTTTCCTAACTCTTCTAATTGCCCTTTTGTTTTAATAATGAAAGAAACTCTTTCATCTGTTTCAAAACAGTACTGCACTGAGACAGGCTGGAGGAAATATGAAACCCAGCAATGGTTCAGGGCTCTGGAGAAAACAAGCAATATCTATTCCTAACCTCTTACTGACCTATCACCGGCCTTAGACAAACAAGTTAAACATTCAATTAGCAAAAAAGAAATGAACGTGAAGTTTATTAATTTAGAAGAGAAGATGCAATGTTGTGCATATTAATTCACCTAATATGCCCCACAGCATCTGAACTTCTGTTAGATAAATCCCTTCCAGTTTCAGATACTCACTCCTAAGAGGCAGCTTGGTAGCAAAATCTCTCACACACAGGTCTCTGTATATTTGCATCACAGAGGAGAAATTTGGAGCTAATGATTTTGCAATTCCAGTACGTCTTGAACCTTGTTTATTTATCACAGATCGAAGCTGTCTAACTCCTTGATACCTAATCATTGCAGCATTTTTAGATTTTCCATCCCTTATTTATCTTCCTATGTTCCCTCATTCCCTGCTCTTTCCTTTGATCTTTAACTTCTATCTCTCTTCTGATTTACATCTGTGTTTACAACCACCACCCTCCAACCCCACTACAAAAAAGCCTCTGTGGCTGAACTGCCTGTCAGGCTGCCTATCAAACTGCTCTGCCTCCACCCTCCACTAGTACTCACACTCGCAGCAGCTGTTCCTCCACTCCAGTTTTATCAGTGCCTGCTCTTGTGCCACTTTTCCTTCCACTCTCCTGCACCATGAAGGTATCTTTGCAGGGCAGCATGGACTGGATGGGTGGACTACAGTGGGTGCACAACCAGGCTGGATCACTGGGCTCAAGGCATAGCGGGGTCAAGGGCTAAAAGCCCAGATGGCAGCAGTTTAACAGTGGTACTGCACAATGCTCCCTGCTCCTTCTTTTGTCCCAAGAAATCTTAGCCTCAAGAAATGAGACACTTATTCCTCAATTGTCTAAATATACAAAACATGCTGGTATCCTGCCGTCACTTCAAAACCAGAATCAGGAGAGATGCTTAAATAGTACACAAAGCCGAGAACAGAAAGAAAAATGAACACAACCTCTTTACTCTTCCTCTTCTCCATTGCAAGACTAGAAATACAGTCTTAATGCATTCTGTGCAAAGTACAATAAACTAAAAGTTCTGCAACTGTCATATCAGTTCCTCAGCTTTCTAACAGAAGGGTTTCACTACTGCTCAATAAAATATGGGTATTGCTGATTTGTTATTCGGTTGTTTGACCTTGAGAATATCTGATCACCACTCACCAACACAGACTGTACAGAAATCCTCTTCCAATCTCTTGTGCTCTCCTGCAGATAAGAAGTTAAAACAGACTAGTTAATTAGATGTAAGGAAGAACGGGACACAGAAATCTGAACTCACTATAATTCATTTCTGGAGACAAAGAGGTCAAGTGTGCATTACACTTGAGAGCTTATACAGCTTTTCTGGTATTTATTCAATAATATTAGTCTAAAGCTTCAATAGGTACTCAGCAATGTCCCATTTCAATAATGTGCTAGAAACTGCAGGTATTCTGGAATTATACCACAATTTGCATTGTTCAAGAGCTAGTTTTAACACAAATAGCTCCACAGCTAGAACCTCAAGCATGTGTCAGTATGAAATCCCTCCGGACACAGAAGATAAATGAACAATATACATTTCTTCTCTTGGCCTCTGGATGGAATTAAAAAATACATAGGTAAATATATATTCATCTTATCTTAATGGTAGGCAGTATTTGAAATATACCACTTGTTTTTATGCAAAGAAGATGTACAGGTAGACTAGAGTTGGCGCCTTTCAAAGTTTCACAGAACTTTCCTACTTCAAAAAGAGTTTAAGACCATATACATATACATATACACGAGTGATAAACAAAATCGGACTGATTCTCTTAGTCTTTGGATGAAATCCAGCACCTCCTTCCATTAGGAAAGTATAGAAACCTGACTCCAAGAAACCAAATGCACTCGTGTTCTGACAAATATTTTTCACAGCAAACATGGAATCTTTTCACAATGAGAGATGAATAATAAAACTTCACATGTTCTTTCACATTCTATACATATGTTCTCTACACTCATAATCGTGAATATTTCACTGCACCACAGTTATGAATACTTGGATATCTATTTCAAAAAGATGCATCTGATCTTCTCAGCCATAAATTGTGAAAACTGCTTTGTTTTCCCCACGCTCCTTCATTTTGTTCAGATTTTTTAACTGCAGAACAGCATTTTCCCAGACTCCCAGTTTCATGTTTCATCGTAACAGTTTGATATACAGCCACACATTCCATTTCTATGTGGCTAATGGAAAGACCTTCTTTCTTTTTTTTTCTTTTTTCTCATGGAGTGTATTAGCTAAATTTTTATTTTCCTCTTTAAGACAAAAAAAAGTACTGCAAGTTGTTTAGCATACATGGGTGATGTTAGAACATTTTTCTTGTAAAGTTCTGTTGTTGCAGAAAGTCGAGTGGTCTTGGCTTAAATTTAGAGATAGGGCAGAAACTTGATGGTTTACCCAGAACTGTAAATAGTATACATTAGCTCATAAGGAAGTTTAGAGTATGTCAGTAACAAAGGGCCGCAACACAGAGCTGCAGGAAATCTACATCTGGAACATTTCCACTTGACATTACATTTGTTTGTATAAACCACTGTGGAAGATGGTTGAGTACCCCAGTTAAAGCAACACTTAGATTATCACATTCTGAAATCGTGAGTAAGAGTAATCAAATTGTCTAAATAATGTCAAGCAGTCTTTTTTGGTGCTCTCCTAAAGTAATTAGAGTGCCCAGATGATAATTTTCTTGATGCAATAATCTTACAAACAACAGAAATGTTTCTCCTTAATAAAAACATAAACTGAAGGACAACAATAAGAATTGTGAAATAAAATTTATCTGGAAAAGTATTTATTTTCTGTCAGTATTACTCTTATTTTTAGAAGACTGTCTTTACATAATGATTCGGAATGAAAATCAAAAATTTTAGAAAGCCTAACAAATACTTTTGCTTACTGTTCTCCTCATAATTAGGTTTTCGGGGTTTCGTTGTCACAATAATGAGTCAATGAGGCTGTTTCTGGGTGTAGGAACAATAAGGGCGTGAGCAAAAAGAACTCTCCATGGGGTAATATCTGCTGCATAGCAATGCCTATAGTCCAGGAACTATTAAAGAGTTTTCAGAATATTCTTTGCTACATTTGGGCACTTTCTCTGGATATCAAACCCTGGAGAGCAGGTTAGGAAATAAAACTGACCTGTGCAGATGCTCTGTCTGGCTAGCTGGGCTACAAGGGATGTCAAAGGGGACAGCTTATATCCAAGCACTAGAACATAAGGACATGATTTCTGTCAGAGTATTTTATCACTACCTCTTATCTTGCACAGACAAAATTACAGTTTGGGAAAATAAGATGGGAGGAAGCAGGAAAGATGAAGCTAGTTTTGCCTTATGGCAAAATTGACTTCAGTGAAAATTCATTTTTCTCTATGTGATACAAAGAAATAAGGAATAAATAGAAAGTTCAGGTTTTTACAGCTTGGCTGTAGATGAAACACATCTTGTACACCCAAGGAACCATACTGGAATAAGTGCCACTGGGAAAATTAATAACAGGAACAAGTGATCACATGAGCGCTAAAACCAGTGAACCTTGGTTTTTATAGATTTAAATTGCGTACTTGGATTCTCTGGTGTTTCATAAGGTAGAACCCCTTCGCTGCTTGTCTGAAGCCCTGCCTGGCCTTTTCCTCCACTGTAGCATTAAACAGAATTCTGCATTAGGCTTTGCTTACGTTCATGATCCCTTTGCTATTATTGGAATCTTATTACTTTATTAAATTTAGTTCACGTTAGTCAACTGGACAGACACCATTCCCTGTCCCTGCCCTAGGCTCAGTGTGACTTTTTAAGAGTTGACACCTTAAAAAGCTAAACCAAAAAACACTCATGCTATCACAATTGAGAGGAGCTTCCACAAACATCTGCTCAAGTAACGCATTATCCCCCTACAAAAGCTGCTTTAACATTCCTCCCTTCTGCGGCGCTGACATAAAATCTGACAGTGATTAGTTTGCTAGTGTCCAAAGACCACTGCTTATCTCACAGACCAAAAGTGCCTCATTTTTTCTTGTAGTTTTCAGTTTGTCTGTCTGTCCTCTGTCTCAGTTTGATTTAGACTGCAAATGCTTTGATACAGAGGTCACCTTTTTACCGTTTGTTTTTGCAGCAAGCACAAAATCATCCATGTCCATGACCAAGATACCTGAGCATAGTATTAATGCAATTAATAGCTAATATTTATATTAAGAAAATGGTAATTGCACAGGATGCTTGCAGAGTCACACAGTATTCATCACTCTGACCTGCTGTCTTTGATAACGAACTGCCAGTTGTTCTAATGCACTGAATGAGATATTATTCATATGACAAACGAACCTGTCAATTGGCTTTATTGGCCAGCCCAAATTCTAACAGAGTGTTTATCCAAAACAAATCCCTGCTTTAAGTTGGCAGGCTCATTATTTTTCATATTAATATGTGTACCAACTTGAGAGTTACTACTGAAGTATTTTAGGCCTCTACAGATGGACTGATGATTGCACCTTGATTTATGGCTCATCACCAGGACATTATTCACAAAGCCTTGATAACTCATTTATATCGGTCAGCATGTGCATTTGACTTGACAGAATCATTATCCACATTATCACCAGAACTCACACATGGACCTCTGCCTTTGCTCTGGAATTGATATTGGCTTTCAAGTCAGTAAACACTACTCGGTGCATTCCCACTCAGAGCTACCTACACCTTACTGCCCCTCTGCACTGTAGTCACTTAGTATCTAAAGTTCATCACACATCTTCATACATCTAATCTGTGATAAACTTTTTGTTTTTTAACATCTGTTCTACGTTACTTGACATTTGAGATGTTATATCTGTACTTAAAATGTCTGATGGTGAAAGAAAAAAACCACTTGATATTAAATCCTTTCATAGCATTTATCTTAATTTGTAACCTATTAAAATCCTATTGCACCTTTAGGACACGTGATATTTTTGCCACATTTTATCTAGATCACTCCATTATGTTAATGCATAGTTGCTTAAATATTTCCAGATCAGAATAAAAACAAGAGTTCTGAAAATCAGAATTGTCACAATCCAAAAAACCACAAAACCTGAGTTCTGTTTGAATCTGTGGTGGATTTGACTTCCATGTGTAGGAACACCTTGTACTTGACTTGCTAATAGAGAAGGAACAGAAAAGGATGAAGGCTGTCCCTCTTCTCCTATTTAATGGATTACCTTAATCCTTTACACCACAGGAAAGACCAGACCATTATAAACAGGAGCTCATAACTGTATATATTTCATGTTTATGCATCTAAGCAGACAACCTAATAAAGGTAATGTTATCTTTAAGCTGTTAGCAGCAAGAAATAATTGGACAAACTTGTATTTTCCCTTTCAGGCAGTATTCACATCCTACCATCAAGGTCATTCAATGCTTAAACAGAAATATAAACAGTCAGTAAAGATTTGAGAGATCATTTGAGAAATTACACCTTCAGTTGAACAACTAGTTCTACATGCTCATTTGCACAACCAGAATAGACACTTTTCTATTCGTTCTGCTGCCTCTTTCAATGATACAAAAAAGCAGAGAGGGGATGAGAGCCAGCTTCATTATTAGTAATTCTGAATCACTTCCAAAATTCAGATTATCACATCATCACTTCAGTTTATAGAAACTCATTTATTTCTGACCTGTTTTGCATTTCTGACCCGCTTTGCTACTTACGTAAAAACGATGAATACTTTTACCTCAGCTGCCACTGCTTCTGTGTACCTATGCATAATATATATCTCAGTTTGAATTTATTCTCATAAGACCTGCGATTATAAGGATTCTGTTTCAAGTGACAAGTTTGCACCCATATATTTTTATTTATTGTGCAAATTAAACTATACGGGGATTTAACTAACTACACACACATTTTCATGAAATAACCATGGCAACTGAACATAACCATGTCTTGAACATCATCTCCCACAAGATCTTCCTTAGCTAACTCAAACACCACCCAGACATTTGCAGTCTGCAAATAAATGATATATCACTCCAGTATATATTCTTGAAGTTCTAATATAAAAAAAACTGCAAAAGCTGGTTTCAAGTTGCAATCATAAAAAAATCTTTTGTTCCAATATGCTTAAGAATCAGGCCTTCACACGATGATGATAACTCAGCCTAAAATAAAGATACCTGGAAACTGATATCACTTGACTTGACATATATAATAATGCCTGTGTTGTTACGTCCTTGTACAAACAAAAAAATGCCAGCCATGTGCTATACTTAAACAAGATGCTCGTGCCAAATGTTATAAAATAAAAGCTGTAATGCGTGTCAAGCATTGTTTAGTTCTCCTATGGAGCGGGCTGTCACTGAAATTATTAATTCAGATTTCATGTCTAACTCTTTTAATTATTTTACCAGTGGCTGCTAAGGAAGTCCATCTCGTACTATTAAGATTAAAAGGACACATTAATCAGAAGGCACACGAGCAGTACCCTAAATCAGCTGTGCAAGACAAAATCTCTGCTCATTCGTAGAAAATCTTAATAGTAGGAAGTAATTGTTTTTTCTAATACTACTGATGGAAACAATCCTAAATACCACTGACTAGAGTCACCCATTTTGCTTTGCATTTTTTGTGGCATTCAAAACAGGCTCAGAAGAAAATATCTCATGATAATCATTGAAATTCTAATTTTAATACCTTCATAAAAACCCAGGGTTTTTTTTTTTTATGAGGCTAAAAGGACTTTTCTCTTGCACAAGGCTATGCCCTTATAACTAGCAAAACCAAAAGAGAATTATTTTCTAGAAGGCTAAGCCATTAAGATGAAAATCCCATCTTTTGAAAAAGGCTGATACCTAATCTTTATCACTGTATTGATTGATCTGGGTTGTGAAACCTACCCATATCCAGCTTAGCTGTCTGGCAGACAAAACAGGAAAGGAGAGAGAAATCCATGTCAATCAATCCGTAATGAAAAAAATTCATTTGAAATTAAAAACCATTAACACATTTTAGTTGCTTAGAGAGAGGTATGAACTGTGAAAAGTTCATTTTAAGAACTAACAGTAAAGGAAATGCCAGAGTTGTCAAGTTAGTAGTCTTTCTTAGTCCCCAGCACAGCAGTTCACACCCTCAGGATATAGTAGATTCAGGACCAATTTCTATGACAGAGTGATTAGCTAAAGAACTGGTACAGGTGATAAAAACAGGAGAGTGGGGAAAAACTGTCTTTTCACATGTGTTTCAGCCTGAAGCCTCCTATTATCTTAAGACTTCATAAGGCTTTGAGAAACAGCCAACTAGACTGCTTTGGTAATTAAACTGAAAAGACAAGGGCCAAAGGTCAATTAGCGTAGCAGGCAAAGGCTAATTGCCATTTCATTTTCAGAATATCAGATGGGAAAAGCCTGAGCAAATGGCCACTCAAAAGTGCTCCTCTGGAGTTTGTGAGGGTCTTAGTATGAGGAGAAATAAAGAATTGGAAGTTATGGCTGGCTTTCTTTTCTTTCCGACTTGTGGAGTTCAGTTACACTGGGGATTGAAGAAAGAATGACTCATCTTGAAGGATTATTCTAAAATGAGACAGATTCACAGCTCAAACCAATTGCATGCCAATTTCTTTCTGTGCTTGAGACTGAATCCTGAATGCCTGAGGAGAGCTTGCACCTTCACTGAACTGCTCTAGTCATCATTTTTGTTACTTTAAGGGATAATAATATTTCAATTTTTTTTCTTAGGCAATCAAACACTTACTGGAGCACAAACTACAAATTGAATATTCCACTTTTTAGGTGAGAACCCTTACAATATAACTGCAAGATTTGTTCTCTGGATCCAGACAACCCCCAAGCAGTCCGTGCAAGGTAGATCAGATTGCACATGAGGAAGAATTAGCTGAAACAGCATGGGAAGCAGGTCCTAGAACTCTACTTGTTTATTTATAGTGAGACTGTTTCAAGAGCAGAACTTAAGAGCAATGAAAGCCAACATCCTGTACAGTCTAGTGGGTTAAGCAATAAACATCAGAATGCCCTAAATGCTGACTTGCTGGATTCTTCCCTTAATCTTGCCTTCAACATCTTTTCCCAGCTGAATTTATTTGGCATGCTCAAGTAATCTAAGGCTGAACAATGCTTCATTTTTCTAGGAATTTGCTATTCAACGGACTCACTGCACAACACAAACAATGCTGTGCAGTTTTTAAACGTTTAACTTGCCTGTCAGGCATCAGATGTCAGCAGAACGGTGGAGTCTTTTCCGCAGGAACACATCCATCTATCAAGGAAAATGCTGTCTGCATACTGAGGAAAGAGGGCAATATCAACTGAAGATCTTTCTGCTTGGTTTTCTGGTTTTGCAAGGCTTCACTTTTGTGATTTTGTCCCAAAACTGAATACCTCCATCAATAACAGCATCCTTTTCCTGTTAAAGAAGGAAAAGATACTTCAATGGGAAAGTTTTGTCTTCTGTAGACCGTACAGAACAAATTACACATGTAGCTATCATAGTTTACAATAATCATTGAGCTTCCATGACTTCAACCCCAACCATTGAAAGTTTTCATCTGTTCACCATGATACATAGCCACAAAACCACAGAACAGTTGAGGTTAAAAAGGACCTTGGGAATTTGCCATATGGAAGAAACATATTGTAAGACCTGCCAAGTTTCCCCTTCCCTTCTTTTACTGTGTGATTAGCAAAGTTCAGTGCCTCCAAACTGGCATGAAGGTGTTTAATGTCAGAGCTTAATAATACAGCATACATTAAAAGTATAAATACAACATTCTTGCAGCTTAAAGAAAATATTTGCCCAAGATGAGTTATAAGTACATAGCTGTATCACCTCATGCTTTGCTGGATATAAAATGACCCTTTAAAGCCTTCTGACATTCTCCTCAAAGCTGAGGATTGAGGCTATGACCTTTTCAAAGCCTTCCAAAGAGCTTCACAATCAACTAAGTCTTATAGAGAAAGTTTCAATAGGAGCCACAGACTTCTTTGATAATCATGGCCGCATGGTTTCCCTCACTCATGAAAAGCAGGAAGCAAACTCAGTTCCTTCTGTTTTGCAGAACATTGAGCTGTAGATGCTCAATGAGTTCAGAAGACTAGACTATCGCACTGCAAGCAAAAAGTAACACTGGAAAGAAACTGATCTCTATATAATGGTCTTGTAGCAGTAAAATTGACAGTCCTCTGCTGCTCAGGTCTACCCTGAAGGCTTGATGAACTATTCTACTCTAAATACATAACAGATAGTTCCTCCCATTTACTGTGTTACTGCATCTTGTGCTTATTGAATAAAGAAGAAAAGTTACTACATGCTGCCAGTTAAACAAATGAATGTTCATAGTCCCGCATCTAAGGATTTAAACTTCATCCTTATGTTCATCATCAACTCAGTCTAAAGCATCGCCTGAAACCAGAGCCCTACAATGGACACAAAGGGAATGAGATCTTTCTAAACCAGAGCTGCTGCAGGCCTTCAGCACTGCAGATACAAAGAATGCTTTAGGAAGCATTCCTGCAGACCGCTCAACTATCAAAATAAACCTCTTCTCCAGAAGAAATGAAACAATCCATTTGTTAAGAGACAGCATTCTGAAAATAAAGTTATGCAATAACACAGCAAAGAATCTAGAAGATAGTGATGTAAGTATCAGTTACCTGTTTATTCTTTTTCTCTTTTTTAAATCTCTCTACCTATGGTGAAGACTTTTTTTCCATTCTTTAATATTCAGCAGACAAGGCCTTAGATCCCAAGGCTAACAGAGAAGCCTCAGTCCCATTTTTCTATTAAAAATATCTTCTTTGTGTTTGTCAGCCCTTTGGTCCCTCAGAAGCCAGTCCAGAGGCATTCACTGTTGCAGACCCAGTCCAGCCCAGTAAGCACAATGCATAGTGCCTGCACGCCAACAGCACTCTTCAGGTATGCTGCTGCTGCTGCCACTGGTGGCAATGCCATTTCAGATCTCCCTCTTTTATTCTCTACCACTGTCAATCAATCTTGTTCATTCCATGCCATGGCACTGAATACCAGCCTGCACAGTTTGCTAGAAACCTGGCCAGCATTCAGCTGAATGACATTTCTTGCCCTAACGGCCTGGAGAGGCTTCTCCTCATCTCACTGATGGCTGCCAAATCTCATTTCTACTCCTCACGCAGACAATGTACGTAAAGCTTTTCCCTTGTCATTTTTCAGAAGAGATGTACTTTTATCGATAGAATTCCATCGTTAGTAGTACTACCTATCAGTATCCAAGCATTATTTCCCCAGGTAAGAAACATTTTCCAGCCAGGGACTGCTGGAACATGGCAGTACTGACAGCTGGAATATAGCTGCTTCCTGCATACCCAAAGCCTCCCGTGTCATGGGGGAACAGACTGCTCCTGTGCTGCTCACACTGCCAGTAACAGCACACACAGGGTAATCCACATGCACTTCTTTTTCTCAGCAATGCTAATTCTGAAAGGGAGTTGATTAAGCAGACAATTTGCTCCTTACGTCAGTTCAGTGCTTAATATATCTATTGAGAGTGGCAATGCAAGCACCCATTCACGCACTTCATAATGACTGCACAGTCACTGTCTTCTGGAGACTTGTGGCTACTCAGAAACAGTAACTGTTGCTCAGAGTAACAGCCACAGAAAATTCAGCTACATATGACCATTTTTACCCCCCTGACTGGCTGCATATCAATGCAGAGGACAGCATGCTGCCCAGTGCTTGGGCAGGAGGAGCACTGAGCTCTGGGCTCAGCTCAGACCTGCTCACAGAGAGCTCTGAAGACTGAGACCTTCCACAGCTGAAAAATGCTATCACACAAACATACTGGAGGTCTGACCAAGTAAAGCCATTGAAAAAGAAATTTAATCCGAAAGAATTTGAACACAGAGACTAAAAGGGCTTGTGAGTTTTCCAATGGATCTTGGTTTATTTCCCTGTTTAAATAATCCTCTCCCCATGTCCCATAACCCCTTTTTCAGGAATGATAATAAAACAGGACTGCTCCCATACAGCAAATTATCAGTATTTCAGGGATGAAACTTTGCAGATCAACAGGAACTCTCCAAGAAGGACAGCATGGTGCCAGCAGCACAGAACAGGGCATGGGTGTAGGAGTGCACAGCTTCCTGAAGAACACCCAGTGATTCCCTCTGACTCACAGAACTGAAAGAGAATAGACTGAACTTCTCAAGGTTACTTGAATCACGCAATCCCTGTTCCCAGGTCTGTGATCAATGGGGACTAACAAAGGATGACTCAGGGAAGGTCAGGGAGGTTAGAAGCTCTGAGGTATTTCATGACAGTTGATTCCCAGTCAGTAAGACACTTGTCAGACAACAGAAACATTCAGTGGTTTCTCTTTCTACCCAAGGACAGACTGTATTCTGGCTCCCTCCAGATTGTTTTCTTCTGCTAACAACAGTAGTTTCCAGGAGTTTTTCCATATTGCACAGCAGCAGCTGAAATAGACTCATAGAAGCACAGAGGCAGGGTAGGTGAGTTTTAAGTGTTTGCTGAGGTATTTGGGGCTGGTCTGATCCCAGCAGAACCACGCTTAAGACCTGCTAGCTCTCTTGTTTTGCACATATGATCACTGGCACCAGATTCAACTAGAATGGGGAAAGAAGGAGAATCTTTCCAACAGTTTGAAAAGCTCAGGGTTCCTTCTTCTCTCCAGAGTTCAAATGATGTTTCTGTAAACCAGAGAGATGGGGTGGAGTGAGTAACATTTTATTTTCTTTATGAAAGTGGTATAAAAAAAAAGAAGAGTTGAGCACAGTCTCTGGCTCTGAAACCTGGGACATTCATCCCTAAATCCAACTCTCAAACTGCCAGAGAGCAGAAATGTTCTCCTGCAGGAAATGTCCAACATGGAGGTTTCTGAAGATCTCCCCTCATCTAAGTTTCCAGTGCTGCACACTAGTTCCTTTAAAGATGCATGTGTATCTCTATATTGCAGTCTGTACTTTAAATACACCCTAAAGGCAAATTTAATCTCTTTGATTTAGCTTTCCCTCAATAATTTAGTCACACACATCCTTACACAGCACATCCACTCACTCACATACATAAACAAACAAATGAAGGAATGAAAACCTATGAATTAATCAAGCTGTTTCCCTGAAGACACTGAAAGAAGCAAGGGAAATTGTAAATGATATTTCTATTTGGGAGGCAGCTGGATTTTACTGTGATAAGGCCATCTAAACATATAAATATCTGAGACGAGAAGGAAGAAGATGAAATGAAATGGATGGGAACATTTGTGCTGTCAGGAAGATGAAAGAATAAAGTTGTGGGTGCAACAGAAAATTATTCTTTAAATTAGGCCCATATCCTGAGCATCATGTTTAATATCCTTTCCACTAACCTGCCCAGGAACTATTCTTGATATTCTCAAACTTGAACCTAATCTTCCCTCCTCTACAGTAACAGTGCTTCAATACATAATAAACGTGTTCCTCACAACAGCTAAATAATCGGGTGACAGCAGCCTAAGGTGATGCACTTGCACTTCATTTGTTATCTGGCAGCAGTGCCCACCTGAACATTAACATAGTTATTTAATGACCATTAAAATGGTTATATATATTTTAATTATAAGCCTGTGGCTTCAAATTGTAGTTATAAAAAAGACATTAATTTCCATTCTACATATGACTAACTTAGTATCAGAATGCAGCTCCAGGCAGTTACTGCACTTAAGCAAAATAAGATTCTGATTCTTCACCTCAGACCTGTCTCATTTTGTCAATATTCTCTAAATGGTTATTTTCTGCCCCCTACACTTTTAAATTGCAGCTACATAACGATTGTTTAAAACAAGCAAACAAGAGAACAAACTTGTTTTTCTAGTAAAGCATTTCCTGAACAAAGAACAGTAATCATTTCAAATTATTCCTGGGAATTTAAATGAAATAAAAAGAAAAAAAAAAAAAAAAAAAAGGCTGCAAAAGTATCTCAGCATGACTGATATGGAAAAAAAATGCTAAAGAATTGCAGGAGTTTTGTAAATGACTGAGTGTGACTGACAGACAGGATACGCTTTGGTGCCAAAGAAAACCTTTTTTTATTGACCAAGACAATTCAAAATGTTTCTGCCAATAGAAACAGATAGACACTTCACCAGAAAGGCAGATTTCTGCTTGTTGGTAAAAAGAAGCTGTATTTTCAAAAAGGCTCCCAGACAGGTGACTCTTCCAAAGGAGCCCTATTAGATGTCCACCAACCCCCCGTTATTTGATGAAGAAATACATTTACAAATATATTCAATTTCTTCCTTCAGAAACAAACAAAAACAAACCCAAACAAATAAGCATTCGAAATTTATCACAGTTTATAAATATGCTTCAAAATATCTTGTCTAAGATTTCGCTGGTTACTGGTCTATGGTTAAACAAACCCAAACCAAGAGTCAAGTCACACTAACTGTCATTAATTGTATTCTGCTTCGACAGGACAACAGCACTGAGTCATGGTTAGAATGCATACAAACGGTTAGATTTCTGATTTTGGAAACATGCTAGTACAAGAAGTGCTAACAATCATGAGGTAAGTTCAAACCCTTAAAAAAAAAGATAATGTTCACTTATCTCTTTATTCTGTGGGCCTCTTTTTTATCTCTTCACAGTCTTTTTTCTCTGTGATCTGCAGAGGTGATCTTTTCACCCTGTTAAATCATCCTTATCAAGTGTCTTGAATGCAATAACCTGTTTGGCACATTACTGATCTTTCAGGATTTGTATTTAATATATTGTGTTCTTTTTTCTTTTTTTCCCCCTACTAGGTTACTCCAGAGCTCAAAATTGTTGGACTACTGATTGATTTCACAGCCTTGTGGGTTGTTTTCATCTATGTGTTTCTGTTGCAAAACAAACACGAAACTTTCAAAAAGTAAAAGGACAGAAAGAAAAATCCCTTCCCTGCATCTCTCTCACATTCATGCATATACAAAGTTTCTTTAATTATGCACACGTTATTTCAGATAAGAAATACCTCAGCTTCTTGATATTTTTTTTAAAAGAATTCTGCACGTATCAGATTAACCAGTAGATGAATGACCATAAATCCTCTCTCTATCTATCATCTGTGTTGTTACAGTGATGTAGGGTAAGTTTTGTACACTGTCTGTGGAATTAAGACTGCCTATCAAGCCTAAAAATAAGCTGAACTATTATTAGGTATTATAAAAAGATAAAAACTAATGGTATTAAAGTACACCCTTGAAAAGTGAACCCTCCTAATACTACAGTGTTGTGATTTGATAAGGGTTGTGATTTGATATGTACAGTTATGAGGAAAAGATGTCCCACTCAACTCCCCTCTCCAACTGATGCAGGTTTACAAAAAAAGGAAGATCTGCTGTCAGGAAGGGTTTGGCATGGCAGGGCTCCTGGAGAGGCTTGGCTGAGTTCAGTGTCCCACTCCCCCACACTGCTCCTTACAAACACAGCTACAGAGGAACGCTGTAGTACAGAGTGACTTCCTCTGACGAGTACAAGAATCGATAACCATGTGGGCGAGATGAATAGTTGGTTCTTTGCAAAAACAAGATTTCAGACTGAAGACGACTCAAAAATTGCTATTCAGTGTTTCCATAGGAATACTTTCTTGCTATTTTTTAAACACGTAATTGGCAGTTACATCAATAACACCAACGTATTTTTCATGTGGATTCTTACACATAAAAAATAGGTAATATCTTTTAATGGCTACTTTTCACCATTAGCTTGCCTATAAGTGCTAGTATGCAACCTGTAAAATTAGCAATATATAAATGGGCAACATAGGTATACATGGAGGTACAGGTAGCTGCCTACTTACATGGATATGCAGTCAGGCATTCCACTCTTACTGCACCCTTCATCCTTCATACTCTTAAGCCAATGCCCAATTTTAAGTAACTAATGAGACTCAGTGACTCTGTATCTGACCAAAATCTGCATAAAACACTAACATATGGACGACTGACAAAGAAAGAGGAATGTGCTGGCCGATACTCAGCACGCCGTCCTCTGCAACCTTGCTCTTGTAGTGCTAACTTTCCATTTCCTCACCTACATCCTCACAGCCCTCATTACTCAACCAACATTCAACTTGCCCACTTACCTCATTCCTACAGGACCATCACTCCTCAGGCACCAGCTGTTTAACTGCTGCTAATGTCCCTGTGCAACTCTTACCTGTTTTCCAATGAAACACAATCTTACCTCTACCTTCTTTACAGCACTGACTTTGAACTGCAGTATTATTTTGGAGACTTTGTGGTCAGTTAAGCATCACAGAAAGCAGTTTCTACTTAAAAAGACACTACCTGTTAATGCACTGCCCCAAATCTCTCAGTACTATTTGACTGTCATAGACCTTTACAGAGAAGCTAATAAAACGTCATGCTTGCATGTATGAAACCCTCCACCAGAGGAAATCAGCTGTGTGCTTCTGATAGGAAACTTAGGCTGGTCAGGAGAGACATCTACAGAAAACCTATGGTAAACTTAGCTGTAAAGAACTAAGGGTCATTTTAAGACAAATCTTGTGTACAGATGGGTCAAGGGAAAACTTAACCGAAAAATCAGGTATACAAAATAACTTATAAAACCTTTTTTGTTTGTTTTTGATACTTTTGGTTCCCAAATTCAGAAAGCCAACATTTGGATGGAAAAAGAAAAATCAGTGGGAATAAAAAATATTGTTAACACTTGAACTATTTTTCTGTATTGTCTGTTCATTGCTAGAGGCAAGATAAGACCTCTACACCTGAAAATAAAGATGGTCACAATCTTTGACTCCACAAATGAGAACTCCAGAGCCACGCAGCTCTCCAGCTACCCAGGCCCATAAGTAGGACTCAGCTCAATTAAATACACCTCAATGTCTTTGTAGCTCTGCTGCAGCTGTTTTGATTCAGTGAGCATTAGTTCTAGCTGCTCCTCATACTTCATCACCCCCTCTGATCAATGGTAACACCCATATATTTATGAATGCTACAATTTTAAGTTACTTAGTATGTTTTTCATAAGTCCTTCTATGCACTGGAGAGATTCAGCCCCACATCATAGTCTCTTAATGCTACTCAAACAAATGGTACCTGGGATTTGGGGATGTAATCTGACCCCATACATGGAATACAAAAGCAGGAAAGAGGCCAAAACTCACACACTTATGAATAGCCTCCTTGATTTCAATAAACATAAGGGTATGAAAAGGAATACCAAGAATTTGGTTCAATATATGAGATTCCCATTCAGTATATTAGGTTTTCCTGCTCTTTTAAAATAAAAAACACTTTGAATTTCTTTAGCATTTATGATAATATAAACAAAGGCTCAACAGCTCACCAGAAAAAATGGATTCTTTATCTTTACATCCACAATGCTATAACTAGGCATTTTTAAATTCATAGACAGGCTTTCTATGCAACTAACTAATAGCATTAAGGAATAGAATTCTGTGGGGTTGATTTTGGTTTTGTTTTGTTTTTTTTCCCATTTTTTGTATCATGTTCTACTGTGAACTGTAGAGTGGCAATACAAGAATAATTTAGAGATAAATTAGCATAATAATTAGAAGCCTAAAAGTCTTTATAGTGATTTTAATATTTATGCTTGATAAATATTGCTCTATTTGTCAGTTTATGCAGTATAAAGTGAAACTTCATGTAAGAAGGTTATTAGCATAAAATTAGCATAATGAGTAAAAAGCAAAACACAAAGGTAATCAAAAATAACAGAGGTTGTTTCCCATTGCCTCTCTCAAAGGACATACTTTACACTCAAAAATCTGTGTTACGGAAAACAAATTTCATTTAAATTAATTATGAGGTTCTATTATAACTGTGAAAAATTGATATCTTTTAACAGTTCTTCCAGAAAGTGCTTTTTTGTCTCTTTCAAACTTCTTTCACACAGTCTAGACACTCAAAGCATGAGATCACTCTGGTCATATTGCTTAGGAAAAGTGGATTTAAAAAAAACGACGCTTGTCCAAAGTCACAAGATAACTTAGCTTTGATGACACAGAGATATTTCAGCATTAAACCAAAGAGACATACTACAAATTCACACCATTAGACACTAACAAAGAGGAGCAAGTAGCAAGAGGCAAACGACAGTAGCATCCGTACCAGCAGAACCATCAGCCAAAGTTATGTGCGACTGTAACATTTTGCTGCATGCCTCAAAGTTCATGACGCCCCACCTCTAATACCAGGTACCTGACATTTAGTTTTGCTGACTTGTACAGCTTCCTAATGATACTCAAATCTCTCTTTTCACAGAATCACAGAAGTGCAGGGGTTGGGACGACCCTCTGAAGGTCACAGAGTCCAACCCCTGCCAAGCAGCTCCCTGCAGCAGGCCAAACAGAAAGCATCCGTGCGGGGCTTGAATATTCCCAGAGAAAGAAACTCCACCACCTCTCTGTGCAGCCTGTTCTCCCGCTCTGTCACCCTCACAGGAAAGAAGTTTTTCCTCACCTTCGTATGGAACTTCCCGTGCTCCAGTTTGCACCCATTGCTCCTTGTTCTGTCACCGGGCACTGTGGAAAAGATCCTGGCCCCATCCAGCTGACTCCTGCCCTTTAGATATTTATAAGCATAAAATCCCCCCTCAGACTTCTCCACGCTGAGCAGCCCCAGGCCTCCCAGCCTTCCCTCAAACAGGAGATGGTCCAGGCCCCAAACCATCCTTGTGGTCCTTCGCTGGTCTCTCTCCAGCAGTTCCCTATCTTTCTTGAACTGAGGAGCTCAGAACTGGACACAGTATTCCAGATGCAGCCTCACCAGGGCAGAGTAGAGGGAGAGAATCACCCCTGTGCCCTGTTGGCCACACTCTTCTGAACGCACCCCAGGGTCCCACTAGCCTTCTTGGCCACAAGGGCACACTGCTGGCTCATGGGCAACCTGTTGTGCACCAGAACACCCAAGTCCTTATCCCCACAGCTCCTCTCCAGAAGGTCAGCCCCTCACTTGCACTGATGCACGTGGTTACTGTTATCTCTGAATGGCAGCACAGCCTTCTGGTGTGTTTATCTCCTTCAATTACAGCTTCCAGAAGTTTGTCCTGTACTATGAAACTCATGGCTTTAGAGACAAGAGCAATGACACAGGTGAGGTGAGCACTGATAGGGGTGAGTGAGAATGCAAAGACTCCAAACCATTCATAAAGCTCCTGTGATATGACCTGCTGCAGGCACAAGAGGGAAAATGTTATGAAATCAGCTAAACCTGGCCAAAACGGATTTCAAAACTATTGAGTCATTATTCCTCAGGAATAAATTAAGAAGCAGTTAAGCTCCTTTCTAATATCACAAGCTGAAATGGCATCTATCCAGAATATACATCAATGCTCAGAATTAAAGCCAGAGAATGGGAAAGCATCACTTGGATGTGCCGCGATAAGATTTATTTATCTGCAAAAGATAAAAGAGGGGAGAAGCTGTGTCCATGAATAATTTTAGGCCCACACAACCAATTCTCCAAGGGATGCAGCAACCCAAACTCACTCCTGTACAGCAATGCCACCCCTACACTTTTTTTCCTCCCATGACTTCACACCGCCATACATGATCTTCCACAACTCCATCCTTTCTATTGCATAAAAAGAACACAACTAGCACACAAGCACTAGCCCACAGCTAAAAAGTCAGCAGCTTTCTTTTACACTCTCCACAATCTCCAGTGTGGAAAATACAAATATAACAAGGTGAATTTACATAAGTTAATTTTTTTTCTAGCTGAAAAAATGATCACATTCTTGACATTTCTGCTGTAGTTGTGCAAGGAGTCCAGGTCCAAAAGTTACTCACAAAGCCAGATCTCCTTGGCAACATACGTAGTAAAATACAGCTTGGAGCTATTGCTTTTTTCCTAACACTATTATTTTTACGGTACCCACAACAGTATTAGTCATCAGAAGGCAATACTCGGTTTATGCTGAAAATTTATGGTCCTTTCCACACCACCAGTATTTGTAAGATATACTAATTACCAAGGTAAGGATTTGTGGAAGAGATCAGGAAACAATAAGCCTTTCAACAGGCACAGTAATTAAGCACACACAACAGATGCTAACAACAATTTTCACTTCTGTGGAAAAATGATTGAGATTTAGAAGTACAGTAGCAAAGAGGAATAAGAAAAGAACAAGGAGGCATACACACAAGACAATACATGTGTGATCACAATTACTAATTTAAAAAGAACTTTCACACTGGAAAAATCTCAAAACCACCTCCTCAACAGCAAGCTGTTTGCCTTTCATGCCATCTTCCCACTTCCTGTTAGCCCAGTTCTGCTATTTACAAAAGTCATTTCAATCTCTGCATCAGTTTTCTGTCATATGTAAAATGTCAGGCCAGGTGTAAAGCCAGTGTCTTGAATATCTGCTTACTAATAAATCTTCCAGAACCTTTCAGACTGCTCTGAATATTTGTTTCTAGCACCCTGGTAAACTTGGGTAATTGTGTATCAATTTACTTTTAATAGCTTTGTATATACAAGTGGAGTGTTGTTTTTCATTCAGTGACCCAAAACACTGCATGTGAGGTTTAAGTTCCAGTGCTGAAGTAGATGTGTATCATAAATGAGCATGTAAATTTCTGTAAAAACATACATACACAGAACAAGAGTCAAGTCTTCAAATTACTACCAAGCTCAATGCTTAATATAATGAACAGTTGAATTCAAGTTCATAGCTTCAGTTGTGTCAGTGGTAGACTTCCTGTTAAGTCCAAGAAACTGTTCATTAAGATAATTGAAGTTCTGAGCCATTTCACCCATCAATCAGACTTTCTTCTGAGCACTTACCAATTATTGCTGAATAGACTGTGACATAACCCATTAACTCAGCATGTTTGCCAGAAGTTATAGGTGCTTTGAGATCTCTAGGAATGAAAGGTGACATGTAAATCAAAGGCATCACCACCATTTGATGCTCCTGAAATCCGTACTGAAGTTACCTTAATCATTAAGGATTGACATCACCAACATTTGCATTAGAAGTCAGGACTAAAATTTCATTCCAAGATCAAAAAGGGGGGAGAACTGGCTGGTGAGGTTGTGAGCCTAATATTAAAGCAGACCTCTGGCAAGGGATCCCAGAGACAGAAGTATTTATGTAGTTGTCCTTTAGAACAAAGCAGGGAGCAATAAACCTGTTAAAAGATATTTTCAAATCAAACCATTTCTACTTCAAATGTCCACACAAAAAATAGCTTAGCAAATTCCACGGCTCTGTGGAAGAAAGATTTACCCTTTGTGCCTGCAATATTTTTAGAGGATGAGACACACCTCCTCTTCACACAATAAGCCAAAGAAGCTATTGAAAGAAAAATGACTCAGCCTACCCTGCATTTAAGCGTGCTAGGTGTTTTGTCAATTATTTAATGAAGCAGTGGGCATACAGGCATGACAGAATATGAGAGTTAGCTTTACAATAACCACGCTAGCAATGTAGTTATGGTAGTTTTGAATTTAGTATAAACCAGCCTCCGGATAATTTTTTTGTTTCTAAGGTAAAATTTGCAAATAAAGGTATTTTTGGTCACCACAGCAGCCCTGGTAACATGGACATGGTTCTCCAGCACAAAGCTCACAGACACATCCACAGGCAACATCACAGTCCGCATGCCACTTCCTGGCAAAACTTCACAACCATTTCAGGAGTGTTGTGCTCAGCTTGACCTGCCTGTGGACTAACCCTGCGAGGGCAGATCAGGTGCCCAAGCACTCTCACATTGCAACTTTCCCACCATCTACTTCTGGAAGAGCTACAGATAACCAAAATTCTCAAAGCCCATCACATCATGAAGCTTTCTGTTTTTTCTTTTGGCATCAGAAAAACTTGCTTTTTTAAGGTTCAAACAAGGCCACATTACCGCTGCCATTTTCTCCCTCAGTATCTAGGCTTTCATGTTAAAATATATTATATATATATATACACACAAATATATACATAAGCAAATTGCTCCTAACATAACATCGTCAGTAGACCAGACCCTGGAACATACCCTTGCCATGCTATTTGCCAGCAGACAAGTTTAACTCCCAGTGGGATATCAGCTTCCCCAACTTAAGGTATTTATGGGTCTGTTGGACATCAGGCAGCTGACCACTGTGCTTTCCTGCGCTATTTCCTGATAACATAGCCAGTGATATTTGTGGAATTAACTGTGCAACTGCTGCTCAATACTTTAAGAAATGTGTTCTAGAGATGTTAAAAAGGATGTTTTTAACTGATAGCAAATGCTTGCTTTATATATATACTTCAAAAAAGTGCCCTAAATCTGTTCTGTGAGTGTATACAAAGACTAGATATTAGCATTTATGGTATTTACAGAGATTAATGTGAAGAGTGTTTACAGAAAGTAATGAAGACACTGATCTGGCTTTCTGTTGTTCTCTGCCAAACTTAGGAAGAGCAACACAGGAAGCACTTGGTCATAATCTTTTCTGTGACAGATTTTTGCAGGAGTTAAAGAGTACAAAAAAATGTTTTTTATAACTGTTTCAGTAGTTTGCAATGTAATCAAGAGCCAGTGTGAGTAAATACCCCCTTGTAAACCGCATCACATTAGCAGCTCTCAGCTGCATTCTTTTGGTGGAAGAAGCATGGCAAAAACACGTTTTTCATGGGTAATGCCATCTGGAGAGACCAATGCAGCTCACGTGCTAGCTCAAGAAGAGTCACTGAGCAGCTCAGAGCACTGGAGAAGCCAGGGCAGTGTCACAAACAAATACACATCCTATGCTGCACACACCCTATCCATATCGGAAGAAATAAACCTTCTCAGTGGAACCAGCTGTACTTTTAATTTCTTTCTTTGGAATTCTCAGACCATCAGTACCTGCACAGCATCAAGGTGATTGTGAAGGTCCCAGCTCCTCCTGCCCTTCCTCCTTTTTTCCCCATCAATGACACCTACGTGTACTTGAGTATCTGGTTTCTTTCACTGCAGAACTCCATGCTACCAATTCCCTGGCAGCGCTTTTGATATAAATCCCCATCTGAAAGTGAGTATTGGGCAAGGAAACAGATCCAGCCTTTTACATTGACAAGGGAAGAAAAGAACAGCCAGAGTCCTTGATTTAGGGTGATGAGGGCCACTTTTAGTGTTATTTTGATTTATTTGCAATAGAAGATTTTAAGCCTTCTCCTCTCATAGCTAAGGAAATGAGAAGAAAAGAAAAGCCAAAACTTATTGTAAATTAAATATTATTGATAACAAACAGACAGTAATCTCCCATGGACAGATCTTGGTATCTTACAGATTGTTTATCATAACACAAACAGCACTTATGATAAAAAGAACTCAGGATAGAACCCTTCCATAGCTATATGCTGGCACAAAAATATAACCGAAGCACTTCCACAAAGCTACTATAAATCACTGACAGAACAATGTTCTGATGTATCTACTGAGAACTAGTCTTTGTAAGTACTGCATTACTACACTGTGCTGTGTTACAGCTTTGGCACTAAGTGGAGATGCTGCACAGAGAGGGAAGTCTCAGAGCACATCCCTACAGCTTCACCACAATGCCACTGAGCACAGCTGACATCCGTGTGTGGCACTGCAGCTGCTGCTGCTCACCCACAGCTGCTCAGCACACCCAGGTGCAGTCAGTGACACCCTCACCTTGGTGCCACCAGCGCAGCACGAGGCAGCTTCCTTCCAAAAGTCAAAAGGAAAAAAAGGATCTGATCCGGAATCATCTAATATCAAAAAGTCCATAAAGCACAGATGTGAGCATTCACAGCAAGGAGATTCTCCCTGATGAACCTTACTGCCCAGCCTCCATCTCCATGCCCTCTCCAGGTTTCAAAACAGTAGAAGCCAGTTATGAACTGCTCTGTAACTCCTGTTCTATTCAGCAGAATCATTCAGTGATACTCACCAATTTTAAATGATGAAAAAAGAACCTAGCAAGTTCCCACTGACAGTTCACTAACAAAAAAAGTGTCTGAGGTCATTTAGTAAATTATTTGTTCCAAACTGTTTCACTAAATCTAATACACAGTACCCTAGGACAGTACCTACACATATGGGAAGGAAAGAGAGCATTAGAAACCGTTAGACATATTTTGGAAATGTTCATGTCAACTGTGTATAATTTTCGAGGTTAATGGCTTTTTGATATATAATAACGGAATTCCCATTTTTTTTGCACATATCCTAGTTGTAAAACCCGTTTCATTTGCATAATCATAAATTGCAGTTAGCAACCCTCAGCATGTGGTTATTCATTTGATGAAAATGTAAATTTCAATTTTATTTTTCTTCAATTGCATACACACTGCACTTACTATATATGAATGTGAATATGAAAAAAACATTTTAATTTAACCAATGGATTCAGCTCATTACAACCTACTAAGAACACAGAGGAACCCAGAATTTTGTAACAAAATGCAGCTTTAAGTAATTGTTAATAATTAACTTACCTTTTATTTGAGGTTTTAACACCTAGAAAATTAGTCACTGTGTTTGCTATTATCAAAAACCTTCCCTTTAGAATGCAAGATTGCTCCATCATCTTGGATACAAAATTAGGATAGTCATATTCAAAAGGAAGGCACCCAGTTTAAAAAAAAAAAAAAAAAAGGGAAATATGCAAAGCTAACACTGATTAAAATCTCCTTAGAAATAAAATGTTTTGTGCTAGGGACCTAAAAGAGACGCTGATGCAAAAATGAATCCTCGAATCAACTCATCTGCCTACACAGGCTGAGAATCTAGAGCTGGCCGTGATGAAGGACATCTAAATGTCATCTTTAGTTGTGAACTGAATAAATTACATGAAGGCATTCTTGGGAGACAAAAGTCACAAACTCTTGTAGAAGTCTTGCATCAAGCTTCCTTTAAGAACCTTAAATCACCCTATTTAATGTAACTTAACGGAACTTTGGAGGTACAGAGAAACATGGAAGACTTGCAGCTCTGCTCTGACAATGCAGTTACAAGTCTCCATTCCTGCTATAAGCATTCATCACCATGCTGGTGCCAGTGGAGTGACTCCCCAGCACAGTGGTAGTGACAGCCCACTCCTTGTCAAAGCACAGGCATTCCCAGGCTACAAACAGGAGCAACAGGTGGAGGCTGCAATTCTCCAAGGGACCATTTAGTTGGCTGAAATTAATTTGCTCTGACATTCTAACTACTACTTCTAATTAAGCCAAGTTCATGATCTTCATAGAAGAGGAGTAAAGCTTAGAAAGATGAACAAGTACAAATATTTTGAGATAATATAAGTAAAAATTATACTGAAGCAACTTTGGTCTTAATTAAAAATGTATTTGATAATCGCAGTAATGGGCTTTATTTTAATAAATTATTTTTATTGCATATTGCATATCTCGCAAGATTAACCTGGATTCCATTTCTCTTCAGAGGTAGCGTAAGTATAAGTAATTAAACTTTGCAAATTGATAAAACCTAGCATTATAATTCTATGCCTGCTTTGCTTCCTGCAAGCATTCTCTTCCTCCACCAAACCCCAATTGTCTCCCTGTGTGCTGCCAAGCTGCAGCCATCGCTTTCCCATGACTTCAGACCACACTATCTTCAGAAAAAACAACTTCTACAAAGGCAATAGAGTTGTTGCTTTCCACACAGAAATCCTGACTGGATGAAAAATGAGGAGGATTCAGGATACTTGTCCAGAATGTCTTAACATCCTGCAGCTCAGTCAGGTGAATAACTGGAACTTGCAGAAAAACAAGACTTACTTAATGCCCATGCACAGTCCCACCCTACATCACAGCAAACCTGGTCTGCTTGCTATGAACAGGACCTGATGTAATGTGCTGCATGCTCAGAGTTCTCTGGGCACACAGGATTTGCCTCACATATCCTCCAGCTGTGAGCCACATGTATGGCAAATGCAACAGGAAAACATCAGACTTCCCATGCACGCATAGCAAAGCAAGAATCACCATGAAGCCAAGATATGATGAGGCAGCTATGGCCTGTGCTGTATCTGGTCTGATGCTGATATGAATGAGCTGAGATATTTGGATTGCAGCATGTGCTATAAGCCAATATTCATAATGGGACCAAGCGTCCCTGCCAACTGGTACAATAGCTGGCTTGAAGGAATGAAAAACATTCAGAGAAGGAGAGTGAAATATGTATTTTGTTCTGCCTTCGGTTGAAAACCGAGGAGATTCACAGTCATAAAACCTTGTGGTTTCCTTTGGGCAACATATTGCTGAATTTCATTTTTCTGGCCTATCTCATGAAATTCTGAGGCATTTACTATATTTCAGGCAAAGCCAATGGTTTGTGACTACTGCTGTACAATATAAATATTGATTACACATTTTCTGGGTAGAAAAAGTATATCCTTTTTTCAGATGTGATAGTTCTAAGCAGAATGCAATGAATATAGAAAATCAAAGTCATCATTGAAAATGTCTACAGTTTATATATACATTTATATATATACATTGATATATATATATCATTTTTTTAACGTGAATATATATATATTCACATAAAATTAGCTACAAGATTCAAAATCCTAACCTACTTCACAGAATGCTGCATAGTAGATTTTCCAGCCACCCAAAGTAAACTGTGATAATGTATACCAAATTTACAACACGCAAATATCTAGAAAGTGGAATCCCTCCTAGAAAAGAGAGATGAGCAGCTCGGCCAGCTGGCTTTTCTCTCCAGTGATTTGGCACCACACCTGAGCTGGCTACTGTACATGGCCCTGGTTGAGATCTTTGCTGGGCACTCTCCAGGTGGCTGTGCTGAACCCACAGTGCACTGCAGAGGTACCTTCCATCACCACAGTCCCTGGCCCTCAAAAGCATGACACACTTTTGGAATCAGTCTCCCTTCAGAAGCAGAGCCATGCTCGATCAAGAGTTTCATGTCTTGAGACCAAGGCAGCAGTAGCACTACGCTAAGCAGTAAACTAAATAATACCTAGGAAAAATTTGTTTTTTTTTTCCATGTGCTCCAAACCACTCTATCTCATAGAGAGTAGAATTGCTGAATTTGACAGAAAGTGGGTGAAATAAAAAGAACAGTTCATAAAACCTACTCACCTACCACTTTGTAGGACAGCATCATGTGGCAGACTGAATTCAGAGCACTGAGTTCAGCACCTTACACTATCTCTAAGCATATCCTTGTCTGCTTAAGATCATACATTTAACTAATTCATATTCCAGTTTCTCCCATTTGGAATGACTGTATTATTATTCAGGACAAAGTAGTTCAACATAAAAATATGGATTAAAAAGAAAACGAGAGCCATATAAAAATAATGCAATACTGCTGATGTCAATGCCAAAAACGAAACAAACAAAAACACTTCTCTTGGTGTTTGCATTAGCAGCTTCAACTATAAACAGGGGGATTAAACAACATACTGCAGAAATAATTCAACTAGTGATTCAATAACTTAATTAAGCAAACATGTTTAGTGCTTAAGTTTTCCCATCCCATGAAATAAACAAACATTCCCAAGCCAGCAAAGCCTCCTCCACGCCAAGCTGAGTCCTGCCCCCATCCATCCCCTCCTGCTGGACCACACCCTCCCGCATTGCCCTGCAGACAGTGGCTCTGCTCCATATGTCACTTGGGTTTCAGCCATCCTTTTGCTTGCATGGCACTATTTGTATCAAATCTGTTTTTCATCTCAACCCTGATCATTAATTGCTGTGTTTCTGACAAGCCTCTAGAAAATTCAGTGTGTGCAGCTATGGCTGGAAACCAAGGACGCCTAAGAAAGAAAATGGAAAAAAGAAAGGATGGTGACCCCTTCAGGAAGTTTAATAAAGGGAAACCGTATCCAGTTTTACTATTTTGAGTCCAGATCCAGTAGAGACCAGGGTACAAAATTTCTTTCAAACGAGAGGCATATCCTCAGCTGCTACAAAATGCTGCTACACCAACTGACCAGACCCAACTGAGGATACAGCTCTGAATGTTTGCATACTGTATACCATAGCAAATGCTGTCAGCAAATGCATTACACACACAAAATCCCCAAAACCCACAGAAGGAAAAAATGTAAGCAGTAAATCACCAACAACACAGAATACTAAATCACATGTACTGTATCACCTACATGTTTTTGGATCTGAGTGCCAAGTCAGGCACAGAATCTGCCCTTTACAGTTCTAACCTACTGTTCACAAAGCTCTGAAAATGTTCTAGGTTCATACAGCCTCTGTTAACCGGGTCTTGACACATCACAGGTACAAATTTCACTGTTACTTTCTACTACATTCAGCAATAGATCAAAAAGCTTATTTAAAAATAGAAGTTAAATTACCAAAACTAGGCTTCTTCTTAACTTTAATAAAGAGTATTCTCTTAGTCATTACCTCAAAGAACATTCATGCCACAAGATGACGGTGGTAGTACTAGCACAATTCAGCATTACAGGCAAGTAGCGCATATATTCAAATGTGACCTATTTTTATCTCCGAGACAGTTTTCAATTTTGAATTCTACCTTTATTGAAATGAGAATGAACTTTTTGTAAGATTTAAAGATAATACGCTAGGACCATGGAGACAAACATATTCCCTACAGCAGCTCATGTTTCTTGCTATAATAACACATAAAATGCAGCTAACCTTTATCAGCAAATCTAAGATATTTGGAGAACCTGAGCTTCTTTTAATATACCAGTAACTTCCATCCCTGAATGAAGATGATCTACTGAATCTGGGTATATAGCCTAGAATCTTCAACTGGGAAAGAAAAGCAACTGTAATAGAAGATGCAACTGGCAAAATAATTTTAATGAAGCTGTTTCACCTTTACCCTAATGTAAAAATGTGAGGCACTTCAATAACCATCTGGATTTACATACTGTGACTCAGAATATAATTATGTGACCTATTCACAGCTTCAGCATCTAATCAATTGCAGCATTCTCTTGAATCATACACTTAAAGCCGTACTCATCTCATCTGCAAAAGCAACTTCACTAAGTAGCACAGACAAAAGATGGACAAAGTAAACTTCACATTTGGATTAAGACTACACGAAAATCTTCCATAATGCAACTCAGCCCAAAATCTTCATTAATCAGGCACATAAATTCAGTCATTTTAAGGGTGCAATATATTTGATACTTAGATGACTTAGATACTTCAGTGCCTTCCCACATACAGCATCTAAGGCATCTTTATAAAGAAAACTATTTGTTAGTTATGCATTAAAAATAAACAAAAATTTAAGAGACAATAAGGATCAAATATAAGAAACATATCTGTCATATTTGAGAAATGTAAAATCTAAGAGTTGTATGAGAGAGGTCACTGGTTTTCTAAGGTGGTGGAAAAAAGTCAACATTCAAGACCTTCTGAGGCATACCAGAAGCAGTGGACGTTAAGAGAAAAAAGGCCAAATCAATGCATTTAAAATAACTTCCGTGTGAGCTTGTCTCAGAGACCAGATTTCAGAACTACTGTGCCCGAAAACAGAGTATAAATAAAGCTTCCAGCCAAAGAAATAATACCGATCAAAAATCCATGCAAGGATCATTTAGCAAGCGTGAAAATAAGGTTATGGACAGATTCACAATACTTACCATAAGCAGCAAAGTTACATATTTCAACTCCTTTAAGACAGGCTTCTGGCCCCCAGCTGAAGTCACGTGTTTCTATTCCCTTGATTGAAGTGAGCACAGTGATTTCCAGAAAAAGCATTTTTCTATCTAAATTCAAAACCTATGAGAAGGTTCTGACTCATGACAGAGATCAGTCCTCCTGCTGCTCCTGCTTGGCTTTGAGATGCACAGTTTTTCCACACATTTTTATGGAATTTCTGAACAAAAATGAAAATATAACACATTAAGATACATAATCTCTAGGATCTTTTTGATAGACATTTGAAATTCCTTTAAAATGCTCCCTTGGCTTCTGACACAAATTCCATACATGGGTAATAGCCCTTCCTACGCATGACACTAGACAGCCTCAAATACTGCTGTCAAACTCTCAAAAGACTGATGGATACTCTCAGCATGGTTGTGTACAGATCATAATTTTCTACAGGAAACTTTCTCTATTTCCATCTGAATCAGTTCTTATTCAGAGCTGCCCCTAAAGTCAAGGACAGAAACACCTGAGTAAAGATGAGGATTTGGATGTTAATTGTGTACGGTTAGGCAGAAAGAAAGAAATGGACTATGGAAACCTCAACTTTCTAATTAGTGAGAAAACCACCAAATGCAGGGTCTGGTCCAAATGCAGGATAAAACATCACCTTGTTCCTTCCAGCACTTTCTTCTCTCACTGGGCCTTATCCAAGGGGCCATATTCAGAAAACATTTCAGACTTCAGACATGCTGTTATGCAGTAATCTGTGATTTGCTTCATTAATACAGAAAAATTCTAACTAATAACACAACACCTCTTGGTAATCTCAAAAGACAGCAACAAAGGAGAACGTTTACTACTCTCCAGTGGGCTGTAGATAATACAGCTCAGCACTGAGTCTCCCTCCAGCAGCCACAATAAACAAAATCCACAATATCCCTTGAATCCCCCACAAACAGCAGAGTTCTAAGACAATGGAGTCACTAAATAACAGAACTACTGAATAAGGATTACGAAACATTGCGTCCAAAGATCTCATGTATTTTTCACTCAGCACATAATGGTTTTGAGTCCTAATAAGTGCTCCATACACTGCAGGAAGGTGGCCCAACCTGCTTCTGTAGAACTGTAGGTGCACAAGTGGATCCAGACTGTTGAGCTTCATTTAGCTGCTCCTCAGCTACTGGGAAAAAAAAAAAAAAAAAACTATCTGATGTCTCAGCGGTGCAGCATGCCTCCTCCAGTGTGAAGAGCATCAGTCCTACCACAGACAGACTACCACAGACATTTTCACACACAACACCTAAAATTGAAGACATTTCTATTCTATAGCATTCAGCAAAGCATTTGAGCAGACTAGTTAAAAATGGCAGACTGACTGAAGTAGTTGCAAATCAGTTTATCATGAGAAAACATTATGCTGTATTTTGAGTATTTAGTGCTATATCAGCTATCTTTATACCTGTACATTTGGAATATTTTGGCAAACTATCTCTGCAGAGGCTTTCATGCTAAGTTATGCTTTATCATTCTCTGAGGTGCATTTCAGATACTGAGGAAGCTTCTCTTACAGAAGAAAGAAAATTTTCCTATAATGCAGTTCTTGGCCTTCTAGATTTGCTCATATGCACAAAGGTAACTTCTCAGTAAGGCTCAGCTGACTTTTATACACTGCAGTGAACAGGCACTTAAACAAGCAATGTTATTCTCTCTCAGCAAGGAGAATAAGCTGTCCATCCAAAGAAGGATACGAGTTTTCAGAACAGAACACTCTGCTGGTGTACAGCATGTGTCACAAATCATCAGTTCATTAAGGAAACCAAACACAGGAATGGCTCTCTGCAAGCAAGACTCTACAAACAGAGTCTGTGTTTTGTAACCTGTGAACTATAAAAACATTGCAAGCAAGTACAGACACAGCTGAGCTAGTATATTGTAACATCAGTCAATTACCTCTACTCAGGACAATAACACAGGAGATGATGACTTCAGATATGTAATATGTGAGGAGAAGACAGCAATATACTTTAGCTAAGGTTCCTGACTTTCAATGCTTTTCTCCTGAAATGGCAAATTATGGAAGGGAATGAAGGGAAGAGAGTCTATTAATATTTCTGTAAAGCTACAAGTGCACTTAGGTAGTCTATGCTCACATCTGTCTTGCATTTACACCTTATGAATGCTCTTAGAAATAAATCTGCCAGTTGAAACTGCAGATTTTACATAAATACTGAAGTATGTGCAAAAAAATGAGTCTGTAATTCAAAAAGAGCAGATATTAACGATGGGAATCAAAGTTTTATAGTCACCAAGCCATGGAACAGCCAACACATGACATTTGAGTTCAATAAAAAAGCTGGTGCAATTCAATTTAGGCAGACCAAACACTTGTAATTGATTTCTTCTGCATTTAATCTGCAGATACAGATTAAGATTTGTTCATTGGTATGAGTCACAGAAAAGTAAAAAGTATATGTTGGTTGCAGGAAATTTGTAAGCAGAAAAAGTGCTGAAAGAGAAAAACATAAAACAGTTACTTTGAATTACAGATTTCTCTAGAGCATCTCCTAGGGAGATGCATTCTTGCACGTTTGTTTAATAAAATGGCATATGCCAGAATACAGAGCCACGCATGCACAAACCATTCCCCCTCCCACAGCAGTTGTCAGACATTTCTACCAAACTAACATGCTGTAACTAGCACAAAGTACAGCTTTATTGGTATGTTTCAACCATGCACAATACGAATGCTTTCTGCAGGAGCTAGTTCTGAATGATTACATCAGGCGTCTCCAATGCTGACAGATGCTGAGAAGATTCAATAAAATACTCCAGACTCACTCACCTTCTGCAGTCATTGGAGAAAACAATACACTTCTACTATTATGACTAAAAAAATGTCTTTTCAAGTGGAAAATAAAGTATGTTATTAAATAGGACAAGAGATATCAATAGATATTTATGTATATGAAGGATATTAAACTTCATTAACTACATACTAGAAGTGTTTATCTTCTGGCACCTTAAAGAATGCCTCCATTAACAGAGGAGAACAGACAATTTTGACGCAGAACTCAATTTATAAATATCACTGAAAGCAGCGCTCTGTAACAAGCAAGGCAACAAACAGTGGCCTAAAATGCACTAACTGTGCCACATGCCCAAAGGGGCACTGCTTGCCTCCTGTGCCCCACACATGCCCAATAGATGGGGACAGCATAGCACACAGCAGGCTCCCACTCCCTGCTGGAGCCTGTATCTTACATCACTGCAGCAGAAGAAAGCAGATGAGAACCACAGGGAACGCAAATCCGTTTTCCATCACCAAAAGACATCTCCAACAGGAGAACATGGTGACACAACATATTTTATTATGAGGATCTCTGTGATAGTCAGAGATCACACGTGGCAGTGTGTGAATATATGATGTGCTGTGAAACAACTGACTGGATCCCCAAGAATCAAAGAAAGAATGGGACAGGCAGCTCCTTGCAGCACAGGAAGGACACACAGCAGAGCTTCTAAACTCCAAAAGAAATATTTCTGACCCAGTACACTAGAGAGCTAGCTACTGGCCTCATAAAGACACCAGCAGGACTTTGTGAACAGCAGCTAAGTACCTCTGAGCTCTAAACCTGTATCCTATTTAAGCAGCCAGATAGATTCTTATCACAATGCTAAAACACTCCAAAATCTTCCAGTAAGTGGGCTCCAGACCTCCTAGTGTTAGTTAAACCAGTCATGGTAACCAAATTTGTTGCCACCTGAGCTTTTTTCTTTCTAAAAAAAGTGATTTTTGTCTGAAATAGAAAGCATGCTCATGATGTGTCACACTGACCACAGAGAGCTTTACATAAAACTCAAAAGAAAACCACTTCCACAGACTTCTTCCTTGGTGAAGTTTCAGTTTTGTAAAATCTTAGAAGGCAGCATGCAAGCTTAGGATTATGGCATTTCTCCTCATTATTCTTTATCATTAATGACATTTACATTAATAAAGGCTGAGTAGGGGGAAAGAAGTGTCCCTTTTATTCATTGTTCCTCATCAGAAGTTTAATTACAGCTTTCCAACTCCTTAACTGATTACTATCAAGTAGCAGTGATGATTACAAGCCCAGGAGAGAAGTAGCAGAAATCAGTGTGTGCAAATTTTCTGTTACCCTGCAGTATCTTAAGTATATTTGATTTAACAAGTGAGGACAGTGAAAAAGTACATATGTCAAACAACCTGGATTTAAGAAATTTTCCAAGAAATGCAAATGCTCTTAGAAGTGAAAGAGTTTTGATTAGGAGACACATAGCACTGCGAGTACACTGGATATGCAACATTTCTCAACCTAAATTCAGCAAAGTAATCTGCAAACTATTTTCTTGTTAGAAATTCTCAGAAACCCCAACAAACTGCACTGCGGGCATGGCACACTGTAAGCCACTAACACTGTAATTAGCTGCTTTATAACCCAGTGTGAATGTAGTCCTCAACTGTGAGGTAATTAAATAAAACCTTTCTAATATTATTCTCACAAATATTAATACAGAAAGTGGATATGTTAGTTTTCAAGAGAACAGACATTCAGACTGGCATAGAAGCGCTGTGATAAAAAAGGGAACAAGCATTTCTTTTTGGCACCAAAGGAGAGGGGACTGAGCATGAGAAGGTAAAGCACACCTGAGGGATATACATTTTTTGATAATTGTTTCTTTCAGTAGCAGTCCATCTTCTTCTTGTGTCTGATTATACCATGGCATCCCCTGAGCAGCATCTCCAGCCACACTGAGGAACTGAGCACCATTAAGAATCTGCCCCTGCCTACACCAAAAGTCCACGGTCTACCTCTGGGTCCATCTTAGGTCTGCCAACCCAGCTATCCACCTCTCATCTCCCTGAGAGCTCAAATCTCAGAGGCAGGCAAGCTCCCATTCTCCTCATTTGCAGGGCCTCACACAGCAGGGCCTCTGCTACCACAACAGAATAGCAATAAGGATCCTTTTCAAATGGCACTCACACATACATGGAGCTCAGGGTGAACATGATGGGCAGCTACACACAAGTGAGGATTAGAAATTAAAAGAGTGGGAGACAAACTATCTGCAAGCAGCTGATAATTCTGCAGGGGAACAGTAGGAATAAAACACTGCAGAGAAGTTGTCAACTTCTCTCTTTCTCTGTAGTGGGATTAGCAGAAAAGGTTAGACTATACATTATCCAACAGTCATTCTAATGATGTATCACTCAGAGGTTTTCATAAAATTAATCTCTGAATAATAAGACATAATACAGGTTTCATGCATACTAGGTAATTAAAGAGCTTGATGAATAGATGAAAGAGTGAATGTTCTGGATCCTTAAACAAATCACAGCTTTAAATTTCATTAATTTTAAATTTACTCCAAAACCTAATTTAAAATTGGCAAAGCTTCCCTACCATTCACACAACCAATCATTAAATAAAACTGAATTACATTATTTATTGTTTTCTCAGGCCAATCAAATACATCAACATACAATACTGGGATGTCTAGAATATGACAGAATTTCTGTAAAATTATATATAGTTTCAAAAATTCACTGCAGCTCTTGGTTGAAAATTTAAACAAGATAATCAGTTCACAGATTCTTTCTTGCCTTATTCATTTTCTTTTCTATGCCTATGGCTAACATACTGAAAGGCTTGTAATAATTTAACCATCATCTGCTAGAGCTTTGAAGGAGGAAAAGAGTACTGATTCTACCTAGCTTTCAGGCAACAAAACCCATGCAAGGTGTTTACTAAAGGCTGCAGAGCATATCTGAGTGCATGTAGCACTCTGAAACACCACAACCTCAGTAAAACCAACACTGCTGGAAGCAGTTCTTCAAGGCTTCAAATCGTAATCTAAGTAAAAATTGTAAAATACAAACAGGGAAAATTCACAACAGATCAATAACAACTCATATATAGTAAAACTGGGATTTGACATACCTATTTTACTACAAAATCAGGAAAAACTCCACTTTGTGAGCCATGGCAAAATAATCAAAGACAACAACGTGGTATTTAAACGTGGGGCAAATCTCATGCGCGAGGCCGACAGCCCGCAATGTGCCAGTCTGCCTCTCCTGGCAGCCCATCCCATTCCCTGCTCTCGTTCCACAGCCAGCAGAGCCCAGTGGTTCCCTAAGTCAAGGGGGAACCTTTGGATATAAAACCCTTATAAATATTATTTTTAGGGCATTCTAAATGTTCACAACAAAAAAGCCAAATGTTTACTTAATTTCAATACAAGATTTGCAATTAAGAACTTCTTTTTGCTGTTGTAAGTGAAAAAATTGCCATTAACAGAATCAATACGCTTTTTAAAAGAGCCCAGATTCCATCACTCTTGCTCATCACGCCTTTACAAGTTATCAAATAGCTATTGAAATTAATTGAAACAGGATCTGCCTTGCAAGTGTTCAGGATTTGTCTTAGGACATTTCACTAGGAGCTACTCAGAAAGGAAGCAAAAAAAAAAAAAAAAAAAACCCAAACAAACAAAAAAAAAACCATAGAGGAATTGCCTTGCTACTATTTCTGGTTCTCTGAAAGTCCTGCTATACTGGAAAAAAGCTTGACGCAAGGAGGCCCTGACTAGAGACCTGATCCAGATCTATGTAAAGGAGATTCTGATGTAATCCACTTCCTCCATTGCTGAAAGAGAAACATGTCTTGGACCACTACTCCAATGCCTCTCATATTCACACCTGACACCAAATTGGAGGGCGAGGATTAACTGAAGAGTCAAAGATATGAGTCATAGAGGAGACATTATATTACATATAATATACGCTACTGTTGTGCATATTATTTGTCCTGTATGGAAATAGATCAAGTTAACCTTCAACATGTATTTTCATGAGACCCATTACTGCTCTTCAAAGAATGTCTGATTTCATTAAGAGAACTGAAGACTGAAAAAAAAAAAAAAACCCACACCTTTAACAGGCTGACAAAAACTAGTTCTGCATTTTAACTCTCTCCGACTCAGTTCATGAAATGCATGCATGATCAAGCATCAGCTCAAGACCACACCTAGATTACAGCTGGTTGCCTTGGACCAGATCCAGACAACAATGTGGTAATAATAGCAGACTGAAATAAACAACTGAAAAGATTTTATCTGTCTTCTGATGGAAGAGTACCTCATCACCTTCCTCAGTTCAAAGGCTACATCAGATCTTCATAGCTGTCCCCAAGCGTCCCAGCAGCAGTCCCACTGAAGAGTGATTTTATCTGAGTTTGATGAAAGAGGTAAGACTTTTCCTTTCCAATAACAAGACCTGTACTGTGTCTTCTACTTTCACAGATATGACTTCCTTTAGAACTTGTTGCTCTGGATTATCAGTTGCAGGCACTAATGTCGTTGCTTGAGTTTGTTATCTACAAGTTTCTAAGTTGCACTTAAAGAGTTATATTGACTTTTAAAGGTCTCAGCCTGTCTGAGATGGCACCTATTTTGCTATGCAATGAGTTAGCAGTTACAGTTAAGAGAGGCCCATAATATAGTTAATCACCCCTCTCAAGCAGTTGTTAAATTGTTAGCCAGCATGCAGTAGTCACATGTGGATGCTTATTACGCTACCAACAAACGCTGTATTTCATTCTGGTTTCCTTGGCAGGAACAGTTCACAGCATATTCTTTGTCACTTAATTTCCTGCGTATATAGTGAACAGTTAGGAAAGCTCAGCAGGGTGCATCAGAGAAACCTAAAGAAAGAACGTAGAACATTAATCAAATTACTCTATTAGACACTATTACACGCCTTCAAGTTGAAACTAGTTTGTACTGATTTTTACAGCTTTCTTTTTATCACATCAGAAGAGATCGAAATAACTTATTAGGTCAATCCATCCTTTCCACTGCCCTTGCTGACTGTGCAGGAAAATGCAGACTGTGAAAAAGAATGTGGAATGGGGCAATGCCCAGACACCACAGGGAAGGATGGGCAGGAAAGCACTGTCATCCCCCCCCTTATGCAGGCAGGCTGGCTGGCTTCACAGTCCCCTGGTAGCTGGACATGGCAGCATGAACAAGCTGTGTACCCCTCACATACGCTATTTCCACTTCAGTGATGTCTTTCCCAGTGCTGCCAAATCAAACCATCCCTTCTTTTCCCTGCTGCTTTTTCTAACTTGTGCTTTGTGCTTCTGTGAGGGGGTCAGCAGGTGTGGAACTGGGTGGTCTTTTTAAGGCAAGGCACTTTCAGTTACCACAGCATGAAATAGAGTTTTCTGAAGAGCTTTCTTAGACAGCTAGCAAAACAGGGACTGTGCTGGGCAAAACATAATAACAATCCCTTCTATCCTATCAAAAGAAGAAAAGTGTATCTGAAAAGTCCTCTGCTGGGAAAAATGATTTACTAAATTATATATCTTTTGACAAATAAATTAGGCAGTTTCAAAATTTGCAATTAATCTAGGATGCAGTCAATTATTTCCTATTCACAATCTGCATTAATTTCTTCACTTCAGGTGGTCCTGAAAAGTTTTATGCGCGTTGGAAATTATTAAAAGCTTTTATACAACCACATCTCTGCTTTTGCCTTTGCATTTTTGTGCTCATATCACTGCACGTGAACAAAATATACCAAGGCTTTTCAAAAATTAATGTCAAAAGGAACACCGTCGGTGCAACGAGATGCAAGAAAAGTGTATTAGGAAGAGGGAAAAAACAAAAGTCCTTCATGGCAAATTGTAAACATATGTTCTTTGTAAATGGCCCTCATTGCAAATTCATGCAAATGGCATGCACTGGTGTTTCCCACATCAGCACTACACTTGTCTACTAATTAGAATGACTTACGGACAATAAATGAGCAAAATTAACCATTACAAAAATAACATTTGATACAAAAAAGGACTGTAATGCAATGGAAAGGACAACAATGACAGCAGATTATCAATGTCCTAGGCTACAGCAAGTAAGGGTTTGCTCAAATGCAACAGTTATGGACACAGAAACAAAAGAAGAAAGCTGCTTACTTTGAGAAGGGCTCAGATAGGCAGGGATCTCCAGCAAGAGATGCCCTCACCACTGCCAATCCTTAAATGAGGGCTGGGAAGGGCTGCATCCTGGCTCCACCCCTTCTGGTCACTCAGGTGCACTGCATGCACGGAGCTCCCCTGGGTTGGCCCTGCCTTCCCACCAGGTGCTCAATCACTGCTTCAAGCCTTAACTTAGCATTTCATCTGCAAGGGACTGTACAACAGTTTCTCTCCATATTCACCTGCCTACATAAGCAAACAGAATTCATCAAATAATCTGTAATATCAGCTTTTGCAGGCTGTAGGGAGCACGGGATAGAGAAAACAGAAAAGAGTTGAAGGAGATGCTATAAATCGAGAACACTAGCCAAAAAAGAGATGGCTGCAGAAGATCAAAAAGACATGTTAGATTTAAAGGTGCCAAAGGACAATGTAAGGCTAAACTGCTAGAACCTGAGCACATGCCTTGAAAATGCCCTGATTTTCACAAGTAATAAATACCTCTTGACATCATGTTGACATATTGACATCAGCTCTGTGCTCCTGACTTTGAAAGTGACAACTCTTACCAAGGAGACTAAAACAAAGGGTTGTAAAGGATGATACAATTGAAAATCCTGGCTTAAAGCCAATGAAAGAAATGTGTAATAAGAGTCTCTAACCTGTGACTTTGTAAGGTCAGAGTCCACATGTATGAGTCTTCATATTTTATGAGAGTGAATAAATCTAAGATATATTGGCAGTTCACTCCTGCATTCGTGTTTGAGGGAAGAAGGCTTTCTTGATGGGCAGGCCTTTATCTCTGGCTTTGACATGTGCCATCCTCCAGAGCTACAATTTACCAGGACTCTGGGGAACGTTCAAGGAAGTTGTTCTAAGTCACAGGCCAAAAGCACCTGTTTTTCCACAGCATAAGTTAGACGCATTTAGCAAAAGGTGCACAGAGCAATGTTAGCAAGTAGTCAGTTATACCAGTTACTTACAGTGAAGCAGAAACGTCTGTAAACCAGCTGGAGTAGGAGAGTTTATCCCTAGACCGTCACTGAAGACTCTGCAACTTTGAATTCAGTCAGAGAAATAATTGGCAATGAATAATTTCAACTGACAAGTTTAGCGCTTTCTGTCAACAAGTTATTTGCAAACAGGCTATAAATTTCATTAATTTGTTCATTATTTGTGATCCTTTAGCAATTACCTTGTACAAATAAATTTAAACTTACAATTAGTTGCTAAGAATGCTTGTTGTTTATTACATGTTACTGAAACTACATGTCTAGCTTTCTAATAAGCATGAGTTTTTGAATAATTGCAACCTCCCAAAATTCAGCTTTCCAAAATGCTTCTTCTATATTGACTGCAGTGCACCTTGTAGAGACAAATGCTAATGAAATTTGAGCCAGAAAAGATATTCTCAAGCATAAATTCTTTTAATGTAACAGAAAATTAGATTACTGTACCTTTCTGAATTGCCTGAATTTACTCAGTATATAAAATATCCTGGGTTAGATTTTCAGATGTTACACCTGAACAGCACTGACTAACACAGAATTACAGCTTTGAAGGAACGATGATAGCTAGTACAAAAAGGCAACAAAAGAGCTAAACACTTGTGTCCCAGCAAGAGTCTAGTAATTATGGTCCTCTTGGGTCAGAGAACTTTTTGACCTTATCAAACCCACACATTTCAGCCTTCCAAATGTGACCAACTTCAAATAAACCTAAAAGGTTTTGGTGCACTGGGTCTCACCATATTTTCTGACCAGCAAAAACACAGAATGAGCAAATTGCAGTCATGAGCAAACAGGGCTGTACTGTGCTGACTTTTTTCAAAAGTCTCATACAGGGCGATTCCTCCTTATGCGATTAGATCAATTTAAAGGTTGCTCTAGCTTATGGCACTATGCTATACCTATATTTGTCCTAGGACCCTTCACAACGGTTATAACAGAAACAGGTATAATAGCTACCTGACAGCTATCCGCAAAGATGAAGAGTGGGTAAAGTTCACCTCTATCAGCTTACAGAGTTGAGAAAACCTCTGTATCCACATTTGAAACAAAACGATGTAACCCACTGCCACTTCACCCGGCCTTGGCTAACCCACCTAATGTTCTTACCTAGCAATACAACTTTCCACATGCAAACAGCAACACAAATAACATTTTCACAGAATCACAGAATTATACGTGTTGGAATGAACCTCTGGAGATCGAGTCCAACTCCCCGTTAAAGCAAGTTCCCTCCAGCAGGTAGCACAGGGAGGCATCCAGACAGGTCTTAACCATCTCCAGAGGAGGCAATTCCACCACTTCTTTGGGCACTTTGTTCTAGTGCAGTGTCAGTGAAAACTTGTAGATTTTCTGTTTGCAACAATTAGCCTTTCAAAAGTGGGATTTTGTTAAGTCATATGAGTTGCTTGCAATACTTTACTATATAAAAGTCATAGATAGTAAGTTACACCCTCTGCCTTGTACAGATACCCCATAAATTATATCAAAAATCGAAATGACACCCATTGGTATGGTCTTTTTAAATATAAGACATTTGATTTTTAAAGGTTCCTTGCCACATAATGGACAAAAAGTTGAACTAGTTGCATAGCTCAGCAGCTTGCAGGTGACAAATTTGCTTTTTGTATAACAAAGCCCCAAGTAAGAGTGCACTGTGATGCTCACTACAACAGAAGTATGATGGTCATTCTTTCATGGTTGTAACTACTTTCAAGCTGTTATTTACACCAGCAATCCCTTCCTTGTCAATGCTTCACTTGAAAGGAAAAAAAAAAAACAAAAAACCTAGGTTGAAGTTTACAGAGGCATTTATCTATGTTCACTTTTAAACACCAGCAGTATCAGCCACGTCTACAAAGAACTCTTGAGAAGAAATATGAGATAAGCAGTAAGAAGAACATCTCAGAAAAGAAACATAACTAAATCTGCTCAAGGCTCAGTTCCTAACCAGGTACTACAAAGATAGCAATGTATTTATGAAGGCCAGAAGACAGGTTACAGAAGCATTAGGTAAGGGAACAACAAAGGGAAAACTGTGGTGTGAGGAATTATTTTTAATTGTTGAAGAAAAATTGCGACAGCTTCTATTTCACTATAAATTTTGCCAAAGATATTACATGGGTTATACACAGATCACTTACCAGAATATTCTGTTAGAGTGAGAACCGCAGAGCACTAGAAATGCATTTATGATTTTTGAAAACAGAAAAAAAAATCCAGCCCAAAGAAACATAAAATCACAGGAGCCCTTATTTTTATGCAGAAATAACACAAATGATGAACATTGAAAGGACTACTAAATAAATAATATATAAGTCCGCTGTGCTGTAAAAAAGCAGAGAAACAGTTTGCAGCACTCAATGGATAAAGTTGAATCATTGAGTATTTATGTGTACACTGTGCATAAAACATCTTCCTTAAATGTATCCCAAACCAAGCTCTCTTAACATAGCACTTCTAAAATCAATATTATGTTCTGAATGCAAGGAACTCATTTTTGTAATCCCATTTGCACAAAATGGACCAAGAGTTTATTATCCTAGACACCAGTGCCCTCAGGGAATGCTCCTTCCACACCGTTCTTAACCTTTTCTAAAAGAAATACAATTGCATTTGTAAGTACAGCATTATGTGACAACAACAAATGAAACCATAATACTGTTTGTTACATATTACTTAGGCTATGGAAAGAACAGAATTGTCATTTCTAGAGGGACAACGAAGACCACAAACCAGGCATTTACCTGGACATTTTTACTACATTTTTGTATGAGTCTCTTTCAAATCAATGCTGCAAATAAGAGAAGAGGGTAATGCTTTGTATTTATTCTCTCAATACTGTTACAATTAGATATTAAACAATGAAACATGATGATACACACTCTGCCAATGGGATATAGTATATACAGCATATAATCAGAGCCACAGATAATAAGCTGTTAACCTTATGAAAAGTTTTACTAAAATGGCTTCATATATTTTTAGTATATGCTGAACGCAAACAATCTGTTTTTGCCACTAAAATAATGTATACAGCTTTTTACTTCAATAACTGTGCTGCTTTGAACTTTGAGGCAGAAAGCTACATTGGGCTTAAGGCTCTGTAAATGAAGAATATGGCTTTAGTCTGTTTATGTTTGACAAAACGTTACTAATTATAATACCGTAATAGTTCTTGCTTATATCCTGAATGAGTTAATATTGACAGAAGCATACAGTGTGGGTACCAGCTCCTCTATCAGCCCAAATGGTGGAGTACAGAAAGGACAGAGAGGGTGTTAAGAGGGTGAAGACAAACTTACAGCACCAGCTGGAAGAATGAGGAGTGCGGATGCTATCAGATTGTGGCACATTAAAAAGGGTGGGTAAGCAAAGCACTTCCAATTAAGTGCACATGGCAGTCTGGCATCTAAGCATGTCTCAGGGCTAATCCAAACTCTCAGGACTGCTAGGTACAGTTGTCACGATGGAGATCATCCAACTAATAACAAGGTGTCCTGAGATTAACTATGAACTTAATGACAAGACATACACTCCTCGAAGAGGGAGAGAGAAGCAGAGGTGGACATACTAACGATGAGCTACATTACTGTGACTTATATTTTCAAAATAATTCTGACCTTTTCTTACACTGATACCTGGCAGCCTTTGTATTTGTTGTACAATGAAGATGCATTTACTTCAACAGCAGATAATGTTCTGTTTTGCCTTTTTATTATTAACTTGTCAAAAGAAGAGAGATGATAATAATGAAATGACAAAATAACATGTTGTTTAAATAAATTGGATGTATAATAAATCAGGAAAGGGTAATTAATTATATGACTGATATACACAATGTCAGTTATTCATAACTACTCTAAAACACTCACAATTACCCATGTTTAAAAATACTGATAATCATATAAATGGGCTTAATTATAACAGTGGATTTTAAAAATAAAATAAGATAAGCAGTTAACTCTAGACCTAGGCAAGGGCACAGACTTCTGGAAGAAAAAAAAAAAAGGCCTGATGGTCCTACATTAAAGTTGCATATTTTTCTGTCACTGTCTATAATCCCTTTGTAGCATAACAACTGGTGAAGTTTTTAATTGAATTTCACTGATGACTCTTCATTTTATTATTTCCAAGGTTCATCACATAACCTTATCCTTTACTTGATCTAACTTGAACTTTCCCTGAAGCTCTTATTTTATACATGAAGACTTATGATACCCAGATATGATGCTATACAGCACAATATAAAAGTGGAAAAAAAAAATTCTCCAGTTATAATATTTTACCATAAAATCCAGTTGAATTCTCCATGCTATCTTTAAGGCTTTACTTTTACTCATAAGATATATCATACTCCATACAGTTTATTTTCTAGATTAACTATGGCCACACAACACTTAATTTTTAATTATATTGCTGTAGTCTATATATAAATTGGTTTTGAAAATGTCTATTTTCTGTTCTTAAAGTATGCTTTTATTTTAGAATTTGTATGCAGATATTAAAGTTCTTTGAGCTAAAGCACTATTAAAGAAGACCACTTTGCAATACAAACAGACCCTATTCCTAAAACTCTGATTCAGGCAAAATTCCTGTGGGAAGGCAAGATCAGAAGCAAAAGCTCTATTTTTACATGTCCCAAATAGTACATGCCAGAGCAGACCAGAAGCAAAGCAGAAACAAAAGTTTATGTACTGAAGTAGAATAGCCCCTTGCTAGGAAGATTAAATAATTTGCACCCAAGTATTTAACACTTCATAATCACATACCTATAACATATGTTACTTCAGTAATGATCTCATTTGATAATTAAAAAGTAACTGCAACTGTAGACTTCCCACTGCAATTGGCTCGGATGAGGTGGGGGGTAGTTATAAGCAAACTGGTCATTTAAATCAGGCATTGTGCCTTTCCAAACACGGATTCAAATTAATGCACGAGGGAGCAAGATGGTGCATCCAGTGCCAGACTCATGGCTTTGGCATATATGTCTTCACTGCTCTTGTTTGAAAAAATCCTGTCTACAATATTAAATTCTCTGAAAACATCATTTTAATTACTCTTGAAAGACTTACCCACCTATTAAATGATCCAGGGTTAACTGAAGAGCTACTGCTATAGAAAGATTTGAACAGTCCGTGGTGATTTTATCAAATTTCACAGCTGTTCCTGCAGAAAATGCAGTTTCTCAGAACACAAGATTTCTACTTAATCTGTTAACAGCAATTTTGGAGAAAATCTTTATCAAAGGAAAGACTTCTGCACAGGACTTGCCTGACTGGATTGGACCACAGTCAGCCCAGTCCAGAAACTTGTCTGGATAAGACAGCACCAGATGCTCTTGTGAAAATAAATACATAAATATGCAATACACAAATGTAATTTTGCCTGCAAAAGGTCATTCTGTTTAAATTGCTAAGACACAGTGTTTTGTTTTCTCCAATGTGCTTTTATTAGCATTGCATCATGCAAGATTCTTGTCAGTCATAAAAAATATCCCATCACACTTTGAACCTGTTTCCTGGCTCAAGCAATGATGAAACCTATATTTTGACAGTGTGGCTTGAAGATGGACCCTTTTCTCATTCAAGATTTTTTGTATTTCTATCATGTTGCTCTTTTATCAGGAGGTAACTGAGCCTTAGGCTATTTTATTATCTTTTATTTTGTTCCCCTTATTCTTCACCCTTGTAGAGTGGGTAGTCTCAGTCACTTCAATTTCCTCTCCTCGTAAGAGATTGTTTTTCTGTCTGATCTCATTCCCAACACCCTTACTGATGAAGCCACACAATGGCAACTTAGGTAACCCATACCAAGAGAACAACCGGAGATAAGCCCATTTGTTTTTGCTCTGGAACCACAGTTAGCTAAACCACTGTTTAGCTGCATCTCAGATCCTGTAGTCATGCTGACTTACAGCCTGAACCCAGAAAAGAGTGAGAATCTAGCAGGAACTAGCACACAAACATCTTGTATTCCAGTGGTTGGATGCGCTTCCCACATAGGTCCAACTACAAAAGCCAGCCAACACATAGAAAGCCTTCTAGCTTGATCCTGTGTTAAGTTAAGCATAGCCTGTCTTCCTTTCATTACCATGATCTAAGGATCATGGTGCTCTGCTAGAGTTTTCTCTGTTCTTGTTTAATCTCTGCCAAATATTTTTCACTACACACAAATTCCAAGGGCAGATCTAAAGCTGAGGCTAATAGGCAAACACATTTGTGATGTGTGTTAACAATTATGCCTCTGATGTTAGGAAACTTTGTAGAAAATTTACACACATGCAAGATAGACAATTAGTCAAATACATGTTTCTGATTTCTGAAACAGGAAGCCAGGCGTGGATTATTTTTTCCTTTGTGTTGCTTGCATTTTGTTGCTTTCTATTGCACTATACGCTTAGCAAACTTACAAATAAGCTCACAAGTCAGCAATTAGAGCTGTATATGTAACTAGCTGTGCAACAACATTTACAGATGAAGGAACACAACTAAAGATCGTCTGTTCTGGTTGAACTGCAGCAAGAAAGGTACTCTGCATTTCCTGATCGCTTATGGACAAACCATCCAACCAAGGGGACTTCTGGCAAGCAGAGTAAATTGCCTGTGTAATTATGACTTTAGCTACCCACACCTTATCCATGTTCAGCTAAATAGGCCTCTGCCTTTGCAGACAAGCTGCTGTCTGATCTCCTGTGAATCTCAGAGATTATGTCTGAAATTCTAAGGGGCGATTACAGTAGGTATGATGTCAAATCCTTCTGTCAAATTACCGCATAAACTGGATGTTTCAGATCCCTTTCAGTTGCTGGTGTTTTATCCTGTTTGCCCCAAACTGTTGAATATTTCTTCTAGTCGTGCACGCTAATGCCAAAAGCCACTGTGACAAAAAATACATTTTGAACAAAGGCTAAACAACAGAAACGCTTTTACTTTACAGATGGCAGTCAGAACTCAGCAGATGGTGAAAGAAATCCCACAGGATGTTCTTCTCTCCCTCTCTTTTTCTTCTCTTCCCTCCCTCAATATATATATATATATATATATATGAATGCATGCGTGCACACACAGAACAGCAAAGTGTCCTGATGAAATACTCAAAAGGTTTTCACAAGAGCAGGATCTACCCACTTAACAATATCTTGCTGACTCGTTTTAGAACAGAAAAGATGCAGCCAGTGGCTGGGTACCAGAGAGGGATTCAGAAAGCCTACTCTGTCCATGGGTTACATCTGTCCTTTGATACATCTTTGGGCAGGCAACTCTCCTTTGTTCTTTTTTCTTCTCTTTCCATACTCTGCCTTCTTCAGTTTTATTCTAAGATCCTCAGGGAGGAGACTTTCTGTCTCTAACTGTTAGGCCTTAAAACAGCTTGTACCATGCTGGTGCGCTTCAATCCAACTTGTTTCACAGAAAGCATGAGAGAGACAGCATGCTCTGTGCTACATTCCACAGAAGTGAATATAAAGCTCTCCATGAAATTTCCCTGCCTGACAAGGGGAATAGCATGGCCAAGGACAGACCATACAGAATCTACAATCCTCTTTTTGCATCAGGCCATTTAAAAAGACAGAAGATAGATTAAAGCTGGCAGAGAGCTGTGCTAACAGGCACGACTTCATCCAGTTCTACTGGTCATGGGGTAATCGTACACAGCAGTGCACTGTTCCTTATAGATAGGTATTATTTTGCATTTTTGCTATATTACATTTGTGTGTACTCCTAATGGAAATGAATCCAAAACCACTGTAAATGAACTCTTCATAGTTGCGCCCCAAATCCTACTCACCATAGAAATGTCACTCATGTCAGAAGCATCAGCAGCTCAGCAATACAGAGCAGCACCAGGCACTCAGTAAGGGCTAGAACCAGAACCTCCAAGCTCACCTGGAACTGCGGGAGGAACTGGCAGTAGGCACAGCTCTGGCCTGCAATTTTCAATTAGCCTTTCACTCCTTAAAGAAAATCCCAAGAACTTTCAAAGATAAGAAATAAGCAATTCTCTTTTCTTTGCAGTACACGAGAACCCCCCCTAAAAAGCAGCATACGATTGCACGTCACAGTATCGTTTAGCATTTACATAATGCAACCACGCACTGAACCAACCACGCTCTCCATAATGCTATGCTCTTACCTCCTGGAACAAACAGACTCTTTCGAACCTGCCATTACAATCACACTGAACTCCATGTTGTTTCCACATACAACCCAAGACAGCCTTCATCTGTAAAGAACTACGCAGTCTCCACAAATATAAAGCCTCAAATATAAAAATGTCTCTCCTTCACTTATATTCAAGGGGGTATATTGTACATATTTGTGATGGGCTCTGTGGACTGAATTTTACAGACATAGGGCCTTGCAAACCTGACCCTCTGTAAATGGGAGCTCACTTGTTGGGGAAGGCAGATCCAGCATGGCACGAGGCCATCATGGACATAACCAGCACAGCACGCAAGAGACAGCTACGTGGCACATGCCAATCAATACTTTTTAAAATGCCAGTGAAATCTGAAGCTGGTCACATATCTGAATGGACTACAGCAAGAGGAGCACAGTGATACGTGTAGCTGTTCTGAAGTTACGGAATCACTGAACAGATGGGCTGCCTTGTAGTAGGATGGAACCTACTACAGCCTTTCCAAATTAAGGAGTATCAGACATATGCATAGAAGATTGTACATATAAGACTATACTCAGCTATCTTGACGTTTACAATTTTGGCAACTCATTGACAAATCTGTTGTTTAACCAGAGAGAAAAGTGCTTCTTTTTTTTTTTTTTTTTTTTTTTTTTTACTTACTTTGCAGGCAACCTGATTGTTCACAACAGAGATTACTTGAGGTAGAAGAAAGCCATCACAGATTTACATGACACTCAGCACAAGATGTTGCAGGCTAAGAACCCATGCCAAACACTTCACATCGTCTATCTCCCCACCTCAGGAAAACACTTCAAATCACAATACACGTAGTCCTACACTCAAAGGTGAACTATTAATGAAGGCCTGCTTGCAGTACAGCTGCTTAGGTCTAAAAACTATTTTGCTGCAGCTCTAGGTGTACATAAAAAAGCAGAACCAAAAGTGGGAGCCACTTGCTGAATACAAGAGGATCTGCCCTGAAACCATGGATTACTTCTTGGAAAATAACACACAGAAATGGCCTGTCATTGGCTCTGAATTTTTCCTTCCTCACCATTTCAGCCCAGCGGCACTCTGACGTATAACTGTGTCTTCTGCCAGCAGTAACACAAAAAGCAAGTTGGCCATTACTGCCTATTCATAAATCTGTATCAGCTGTTAAGATTTAGCCAAATGGGTGAATTTTTTAAGTGAGAAATATCTATCAGCTGTGATGCTTGATCAGTTAGTCAGTCAGTTCCACGACAAATATTACATCTAAACCACTGCTACAGAGTCATCTAATCTTGATGGCTGACCCAAGCTTGGTATGCTATCCAATCTGATGGGCACTTTCCTTTATGCAGAAATTCAGACCATGCCAGTTAGGGCCCAGAAGACCAAGGAACACAAGCAAGCTGCTTGCGAGATGCACCTCCCCCATAGCTCCTCTGCTAGCTCCAGGCAATGGGAAAAGAAGCTGGAATGAGAAAAACACTACAGGAGCAAGAACTCCTAAACAGTAGTTTAGGAGGTCCAGAAACACAGCTGGAACTCAGACATACCAGAGACCCTCACTGTTGATCAGACCAGGGAACAAAAGTAGAAGCGAAGTAGATGGGGGCCACCAGTGGAAATGGAAGAAGTAAACACTGAGTGGTATTTAATTAAGGGCTGTATTGTTTGGACGTAGGAGGAGCTCATAGACAGACAATACAGGAAACCACATTCCTGGTATTTCCTATATTGAGGGTGGGACCGTGATCTCTATAAGACTTTCATGATATATTATTATGGATTGTTGGTGTATACTACAGATACAAAAGCTGTCTGAAGTAGTTGAACTCTGACTGGAATGTGAAACTACTCAGAGCTCAGATCCAGGGGATTTATTTGGGCTCATTTCTAGTTAAAACATTGTGAGCTGAGGTCATACAATTCCATGGAATAAGGGCAGTTTCTAAATCAAACCACTGCAGTATTAGAAATGGATAGCTCCATCTTTCTGTCAGGAGCTTTTTTATTTTTCCTGCCTCAAAGGAAACAGCCGATTCTGGATGCCTCTGAACCTGCTGAAGAAGTTACATTAAAGCCTTGTTTAAAACAGCTGTACTGGCTTGATACTGTTTGAGGAAGAACCTTACCCAAATAAGAGGCTCCTATCTCAGAAAAGATCTTGCAGTACTCTACATTAATTAAAGATAAGGTGATATCATTACAGAGATAGACATTGTTATCTTTCCCCCCAGTGTTATCATGGCTGCTTTTATGCTTACAGACGAACACTTCCAGATGAAGATATTTTTGAAAACCTCCTATTGTGTTTGAAAGCAGCTGCTAAATGGAATAACAAAGTTTCACAGGGAAGCACGTTTTGAGGTCTGTTCTGCAGCTCACTGAAGTCAAAGAGAAGGCATACAAAAGCATACTTTACTGTTTCTACTCGGGGATGTTAATTTTGTAGCATACACTTGTGTAACATAAAACACTGCAAATTTCTTTCACTTTGCTGGTTGTTAAATCAATGTTTATAGGAGATATTTTCAAGAATCTACCTGGATTATACTTCACAGAAAAACATTACTGGGCAATGAAGGAAAAAAAAAAAAAAAAAAAGGCAGAGGCCAAAAGGGTTTCAGTTGCTGCCAAAACTTCAAACTATCCACTGCTGAAAGCACTGAGAATTCCAGATGGATTTTTTTTCTACGTGACCAAACTCAAGCAAGGATTATGTGACGGTGTACCCTGACTTCAGACAGCAGCAATATCTTCAGATACAATCTAAATCCCTTCCAAATGAGACTTTGGAACATACACAATAGCAATGATTTACCTAACCTATGGGGGAAAGCTAAGCAAAGGAGCATTTAAAGTATGTAAAAAAGAGTTGGTGTTGGCTTAGCTGATCTCCTGGTAAAATTATTTTTAGGATTTTTATCATTTGAAGCCAATTACTTAGTCAAAGTTTCAGATATATATATGTATTCATGTATGTACACACACACACAGCAGGATGCTGGCTTGTGGGTTCACTACAGCACACATTTTGTCAGGATGCACTTATGGGATGATAAAAACAATTTCTGTAGCTGACACTATGAAACATCAGAATAGACCAATGAATCCTCCCTAAAATAGGGAATTCAACCCTGTCAAGAGACGGAGTTGCTGAAAGACAACAATGGTGAAAAACAGATGGTGCTTACACTGAAATTCATACACTGACAAATGAATTCATGTTTACTTTTTTTTTCTTTTCAATTCTTTTGGATAGAGACAAGAGCTCCCAAGGTCTCTAACTGTACACTTGGTAAATACAGAGAATGAATGAATCTCTACGTATTTCTTCATTCAATTAAGGAAAATTTAGAGCATTTTCAATTTAAACGGATTATCAGGTGATGTCTAACAGACATTTTATTTTTTTCCCCTTTGGTGTTCAGGCAAGCAGCTGCCATACAACCTTCTGCTTCTAGAGCTTAAGGGAAATCTGAAAGATAAAGTGCTGATTTCCAGATTTAACTCCTCAATATCCTCTTGTTTGGTAAATTCCAATCATAAGCTTGAGTTTGTCCCTGCCAATCCCAGTTCACAAGCAGACTGGAAAAAAAGCTCACAGCAAGAAGAGTCATAACTTGAGAGATGTGTTACCATGGTTCCTACAGCATGTCCCTGGATCAAAGTCATCCTTTGCACACACAATTCCCTGGGAGTTAAAGCCTCACATCACTAAGCTTCACTTGAATCTATGGAAAACTTAAAACGGTACAGAGTTGTCCCTGCCTGGAACGATATTGCACTCAGACAAAACCAGGCTCTAGGCTTGATGAACCACTCTAACTCTAAATTTTCTAAATTTCTACCTGCTTTATTTTTAGAAATTTGCAATACGTATCAGTTAACACAATGCCAAAGACTTCTGCTTAAGATTTAGTAAAGGCTTCCAAATAGATCAAGTTTGGTAAAATAACACACTTTATGAGAATGGTCAGACAACAGCAGTAAAGCACACAACTAGCCTCAGTGAAAATTCTGATGCTTTCTTTCCTAGCTGATTAAGAATCCAAGGCTAATGCTTAAAATTAAAGATGAAAAACAGCAGAGAAGTGTTTAGGAATTGTAGGCAGATTTTTTATGCTTATGTGCCTTGTGATGCAGTTAGATGTTGAGTGTTTTTTCAACAGTATTTGAACAGCTAATTGCCAATAAGAAACACTTCTGAAATTCCCTATGGACATCTAATTCTGTTTCTAACCTAGAAGTCTGGCTTCTACTGTTCCATCATCCTGTAAAAAAAAGAAACTATGAGCAAGTGTAGCAACCTGAACCTTGGCTAGCTCAAAAGAGTTTGTATGGTAGAGCATGCTACATATAACACATAACAACAGCTCCTATGCTTAACTACACTGCAAGTGCCCATGGGTTGATACTTGCAGCTTGGAATGCAATCCCTGAAACCTTTTAAGTGAGGTAAAATTAAAAGACAGATTAGAAAACTACAATAAAGTAGCTAAAAGAGGCAAAGATTGTTTCAACTGATCTTGAAATGAGCATTTATTACTTACAGCATTTAAGCATGTTTCTATCCACAAAGAATCAGGAACAGAAGTGACGCTGTGCACAGCAGCCAGGAGCTGGCAGCAATTGCCCATGGGCCTGGTAAGCTCTCCATTCGTGTTCTCAATCTAAGGCTTTTAAAAACTCTAAGAGTCAGAGAGGTTGAAACCACTTTTAAAGCAGCAAGTTCTTCACAATTTCCCTGGAAATTCAAAGAAAATTGTTATGAGCATTATATTGTTGCTTACATCAACCTCTAAAAACTGAGTGCTGAAATGTTTTTTGGTCTGGAAAATTTAGGTCTGACTTGTGGAAACATTTTCTATCTCCATATGAGCAGTACCACTTGTAGAGCCAAACACAGGGTCAGTACAGTATTAATGATCAGAATGTGCCTCCCATTAGCATTGCCTGCTTTCCCTATCAGAACTGCTACATGGTGTAGCATCACTGCATCTTTACATCAGTATAGTTACAGTAAGAGCAGACGAAAGGTAGAAAAGGTGCAAAGGAGGAAAAGAAATATCACATCCAGTATTACATTACTAGCAAAATTTAACATACGCATCCTTTCCTACAGTCAATCTCTCTATGGCATCCTCTTCCACTAGTTTTTTTTTTTTTTTTTTAACTGCTTGCTCAGGGAAGATGTAGGCAGACATCAGATCCCAAATTGGGGCAGAGAAAGCCCACAGAATTCAAGAAAACTGGCAACATTGACACTAATATCTCCTCACTTTCAATCTCTGAAAGCTTTTGGAAGGAGCCCTCCAGTTCTCCGCAATCAGTCGCTGTGCTCTGAGCTGCATCGCTAGCTCAAAACTAAAATATTCCCTTGGAATGCAAGTGAAAGAAGTCGGTAAGTGGTGGCAGGAGACTGACCAAGATCCACAAGCCCAGATGTGCAGAAATGTGTACAACTGCCCACTTTTTTCCTTTTTCACACTCTTCTTGCTTCACCTTCAACTCTTCAGACCATCGAGTGCTACCAGCATCCAAACTGCAGGGGGGACCAGCAGGCAGCAAGTGGGAGCCTTCTGCTAACCCAGAGCTTCCAGGGCAGGGATGAAGGAAGGGGAGGCAATGGGGATTAGCTGAGCTGCTGCACTCTAATGATTAAAGGTTTTCAAGTGTCGGGAGCAATTTCCAAATATCACAGATCATTTTCCTCCTGCATGGTTTCACTACAGCATTCTGCATTCAAAAAGTTTAGTTGCAAATTATGAAAAGCTCATCTGTAGAAAAGGCAAATGTCTCAGATACAGTGATTGTTTTTTTGACAACTGACTTCTGAAAACAGAATATTTATTCAATGAGTTTAAGCACAGCAGTACCAGTTGTTGACTCTCCTCATGAAAATATTGATTCTAAGCTCCCTAGCTTATAATGTTTTGATCCACATTCTAGGCCTATTGATTTACCTTTGATACTTCAATCACACTGCTGTTTATATCAACAGCAAATGCATTTGATCTCTCCAAAATAATTAGATTCATCACAGGAGGATCTGTGAAAGCTTTGTTTTGATTGATTATGTCTTTATGCTCTCCTGAGGAAAACAGGTAAGTTTGAAAATGTAAAAAAGAGACAGTTGTTAGCCTCTTCCTTCTAGCATCTGTGAAATGTTTTTAGTCTCCATTTTCCTTTTACAATATGAGACTTTTTACAAGACTGCCAGCTTGCAGTGTGCTTAGTTATGATTTCCTCAGTGGCTGACATTTTGCAACACATAATGATTTAGTCAATCTGAGCAGAACTATCATTACACAATTTATTGTTCCCCAAAGCATTATTTGTTATAGAAGCTATTAGGCCAATGAGTTACATTTTATAGAATTTTTATTAGAATTATTTTAAACTCCAAGGAAATTAATCTCTTCCTTCCTCACCTCCTGGTCCCAGATTTCCATTTTGCAAAAGTATTCAAGCATGAGGGAGGTGGGGACTGTAGGTACTTTTCCTGAAGTCATCAGTGCTTTTATTTGCATAGAAAGCAAGTACAGACCCCAAGATTTTACATTTAAGGAAGAAATTCTCTTAATTTGCATTACAGAAACACTACTGTTGCCAATGGGAGTTCTGTGCAAGTGCTGAGCCCAGCTGCAAAAAATAATGTTGGATGCAATGTCACTGTTAAAAAATGTATTTTTATTTGATGAATGAATTGCTAAAGAAAAAAGGAACCAATTTTTTTTCCCCACTCTCAAAACAATGACTTTGTATAATAATCCTATTGTTCAGTCATCACTACAGTCTCTACTGGAACCAAGCCCAGAAGGACTAACATTTTGTGCTAAACCTTCTGTATACCTTTTCAAGGGGACTTACTCATTAATCAATAGTTTGATTACTCAATCTTATTATTATTCCTTTTTTTTTTTTTTTTTTTTTGGAACAAATCACTAAGGTTATTAATTACACTGAGAAAGTTATTTATCTGCTAGCAGAACAAATTGAGCTCATCCTGTCACTCTCAGAGAGCTGTTTAATGCACCGTGACATGCTGAACTTCACTCAGCTTCACACTCTTCCCATCCCCTCTGACGGTGTCACTGAATGATAGGATCAAACCTTGGGTTACGGGGCCAAGGAGGTTTCCCTGAAGATGAAAATGCCACCACTGCTGCTAAAGGTCACTTCTGAAAAGGCACTTCTCAATTTGAGAGGGAGATCAGCTACTGGAAGCAGTGCAGGAAAAACAGGGCTTGTCTGATGTTGAAAGCAAGCTAGGCCAAGGGCACATCAAACATCAGGAAATGGTCACCAAAGAAACTGAGCAGAAAGAGGGAGGGAGGAGAAACAGGGAAGAGAGAGTTGCTAATCTGGGGGGTTTGGTTTGCTTTTCAGGCATGCAAAATACAGAGCAATTAGCTCTCCCTGTGAAGTGAACTTCTGTATGTCAGTCATGAAAAAAGAAAGCCTCAGAACTTCTTATTCAAACAGAGTAAAGCAACACTACAGAGCCAACTGTAATGAGACCAGACCAAGAGACATTATTTTCTACCCAACAGTGCACAGAAGAGCTGAATGACACAGCATTTCTAGGAAGTGCAAAGAGAACAAAGGAGCAGTCAGTTTTTACACACTTACTTCCCGTAGGAAAGCAGATCTGTATTTATGAAGTCAGCCACTCCTCTGAAAAAACCTCCTTCCCCTACCTTTCTAATTACGTGAGGTTCTTGTGATTTTTATTAGATGAGAAGACTGTCTTTTCCTTTAACTCATAGCAAGACTTCTCATATGGTTGCACAAAAAGAAAATTCAGAACTTGTGAGTGTAAGAGAGCGTGGGAGCCACCAGCTAGCAGCCTGTCAGGTCTCATGTACATTCTGTGCTGGCTGCTGCAAGTGCTCAGCATGACATCATAGCCAGAGCTGCTGCGTATCTGACATCACACCTTCTGGAAGAATGTCATCTGCCTGAAAATAACAAGCCAAAGCTCAAGTCAGAACATACAGTACCTATTTGAAGTGCACAAGTCACACAGATTGGGCACATCTGGGATCCGGCACTGCTTAAGAAGATGAAGGACGTAATAACATCCGTCTACCTTAGACTGAGCTTATGATTTTCTTTAAGAATCCATAAAAAGCTGCATCTTTTTAAAGCACCTGAATGGCAGATAAAACAAGACTTAATATAAATCTCCTTCCACCTTTTGGAGAAGATTCTCCTTTTTCTCTTTTTGTGGGATTGATTTCCCCTCCTTGATACAAGTCACTACATTATGCTCTGCCTTCCTTCTTCAAGTGCTTTGGTTTGGTATTGATACTTCAACCGCTGGTCTCAGGAACCCAGGCTCTTTCTTCTGTGTCTCTACAGTACAATACCATAACAGGCTCCCAATATACCACAGATTGTCTACTATACTTCTAAAATATAACAAAAGTAGAATGCTACGGCACATAACTTGAATTTGGGAAAGGTTTTGTTGTACAAGATGCTAAAACTGAACTCTCCTGTTTATGTCTGAAATAGCTTGGGTTTTGTACAGCACAAGGACAAAATTGTAATATATAGTTTTCTGAAGTGATGACAGAAAATAGAAAATTAAGAGAACTTTTGCAGCTGCCTTGGATTCACTTCTCCACTGTTCTGAACCTGTTTTTTCCTGCAATGTCTGAAATGACAAATACAAAAATTCACATTACAAGTCAGAAGAAATCTTAGGAAAGACACATTGACTTTTTTAAAGAGGTGTCAGAGGAAACCACTTTTCCTTATGCCACAACAAAAATTAATCTTACATATTTTATGGGATAAAAAAAAATCTCAATAGAGTTGAAAGCACCGCTCCTAAGAAAGGCCCTGCTTAAATTCCATGAACTCATTATGGAGCTGGAGAGAGATGACTTTTCATTTATCTAAAATTGTCAAGTTACAGGAAAAGTATTAGAACTAAAGAGCAAAACCAAAATGTTCACAGCTTTACAGATGTGTTCTACCTGAGACCCACTGGGTTCCAGTGCTGTGTCCTAAACACCCAAATCACTTCAAAACAAATCATTTCAAAAGGTCCATTAGACAAATTACTTTTCTCCAATAGTTAATGAAACATAGCACTGCACATTCCTCTGATTTCACATATGGCAAGGAATTAAATTAAAGGAATTAAAAGGAATTAAAACCACCAGCACATTTTAAAGATTCTGTTTTAAAATGTCATCTTTTGATATGCAAATACAAGGCCAGAAGTAATACCACTTCTTCCACTAATGCTCTGTTCCTTAAACCTAAGGAAGAAAGAATCAAACCAATAAACAGCTTCAAATTCTACTCCTTCTGTCAAGTTGCTTCTAAAACAATATGCAGCTAAAACCTCATAGTTCAGTATGCTAGGCCAACATATCGCTTCAATTACTGTCACATAACCTTTTTCAACTTGATATCTTTTATCTTATCTCTAATAGATAAATATCTACTCTTGGGAAAGGACCTGTGCATAATAAAGAAGAAAATTGAGTCATTCTCTTAAGACAGCTGTCACCTGGCACAAAAAGTGACAATCAAATGATCTAAAATAGCACTCAAGCAGATCAAATTTAAAGGGAAAGCTTTTTTTTTTTCTTTATTTTTTTTTCTTTTCCCCACAGATGTCACGTAACAGGGTCAGTTCCTCCTACCTGCTGCTCCTAAAAGAAACAATGCCTAGAAGTTTGAAACAAACGCTTTTCCTCCAGCAAATCCCAACTCCACCTCAACAGGCTCTAAATCCACTGTACAGAACAAAAGGAAAGCAAAAAATGTAAATCATTTGTTAAAAGACAGTGCAGTTTGGATAAACAGTAGATTCATGTTTAAACTTGGCAAGAAAATCAGAGGGAGCGGCCTCTCCATTTTGCAGGGATCTGGAAAAAGTAAAAAGCCTATGGAAGACTAATAAAACTTTTTTGGCATACCATCTGGAAGCATCAGCAGTTTCTGATTTCAGAAAGAATGCATTCTGCTTTTAACTTCACACAATGCCTCATTTCTGCTTTCACATACTCAAGACCAAGAAATCTTTTTTACAAACAGCCCAAGAATCAATACGTGTTATTCCGTCTCCCCCAGGTACGTGCTCTTTGAAAACAAAACTGAGCCATCCTGCAACTTAACTAAACATCACACAAAAGCTCGGCCAATTCTGACAGCAGGAAGTGCGAGTGCAATGCAGTCAAAGCCTGCAGACTGAAAGGTTGTGGAGCACTGAAAATGAACAGAGGAGGAAAAACCAGAAGAGAAGAAAATCCTTCTTATTCTTCACTTGAGGGACATAACCTACAACATGGCAGCCTTCACTTAAGACATCATCCAGTTTGCATTTCAATTCAGAGTACTTAACTCAGACTTTACCTTAAGACTGTGAATAGATTGAATTCCTTCCAGTTCTGAGTAGGAATTCATATATACTTAGTTATGAATGCCTAACTAGATCAAGGTCCAAATTACTGGGACAAGGAGCTTTATTTTTTGAGCATATGAAGAACAGGAACAAAGATTACACAGTTTTCTAATTCTTAGATGGAAAAAGGATGTCAAAGAAAGACAAAAGCAGGAAACACAAAGTCCAAAAATATTAGACATGGTACGACCTTCTAACAAACCTTGACACTCTAATAGCAACTATGCAGACTGACTTTTGGCTATAATCAAATCAGTATACTCTAAAAACTTACTCAAATCTTGTGATAACTAAATAAAGCAGAAACATGGACCAGAATCCCCCTCGTGCAAGTGCCACATTTCAACCATCTGATCCAGGACAAATGGCACAATACTCCAGGAACCCAGATGCTCTCATGCTCTGGTTTAAATCTGAAAACAGGTTTTTCAACAGTTCAATTTACATGAAGAGTTCAAAAGGCTTATTTTTCATTCCAACAGAGAATTAACACAAATGTCAGAAGTTGCCAGGGAACAGACTGTCACCCTCCAACTGCTTCCCTCCCTTCAAATACTTGGAGGATATTGTACTTCATGTATCGCCTTTTAATCCTGTGTTCTGGTGCAGGCTTTTTAATATATACTTGCCATATCTGTATAAAATCTCAAAATGCAGAGTAGGCTACCAGACACAGCTCTGGCTTGGGATTTAGGGGACCTGTGAACTGTTAAAAGTTATTAAGAAGGCTGCAGTACAGTCACTTCCCTATTCTGTGCTCCAAGCCCTGCACTTGGCAGTGTAATATCAACAGGCTTTGAAAGTGGTGGATGAAAAATCTCTCAGACTGAAAAAAAACTGAAGTATAAACACACACAACAGACATCCTTGCTAGAATGGAAAGATGCAAGAATACATACAGAACAGTCAAGAAGATGGTCTGTTTCTAATAGCTACACTGCACAATTTCCACAGACCATTTCTTAAGATATTCTATCCTGCATTACTAAACCAGTTTCCTTCTAGCTCCTGTTCACTGCTCCTTCTATCTTAAATCCCAAGCCTGAGATGGTAACCTTTTTCCTTCATAACAATAGTGATATGCTACATCCTTATGGCTTGTGCAGACATAAGTACCCATTATGATTTCAAATAAGAAAATAAGTTACTAGAAAACATGCCTTTAAAATTGTTTGCTTAATATATTTGATGTGTGAGTTTGCAGCCTCTAGATTGAGAATTTAAATTCAAAGCAAGTTCAGAGTGAAAGAAAATTCTGCCATCTGGTAGAAATTAAAGCAATCCACAGTGTAAGTGGGCTGATGCTGACATCCCAAAAAGACTGCCCTGAGTCTGCCTGGGCTTCCTCAGCTGAAGTACAAAGTTAGAACAGGCCAGACACCAGTCTGCTTCTTTCCCTTCTGCAAGTTCCCAGGAGAGAAAAACACAGTATGCATGAGCAGAGCCAGTAAACACAGCATTTTGGTCCTCTCAGTGTACTCCACTCGAAATCAAACGAACATTGAAAAGGGGAGGACAACTCTTTGTCGATGAGATGCAGGCTGTCTGATGTCAGTCACAGTGACAATCGCATCAGGCTGATTGAGCAGAATGTGTTGAGAGTTCATCTCCTCCCAGAGGCAACTCTGCACTTACTTGTTTTCCAAAATAATCAGTCTAAAGAACATGCTGAATGAAAAATGTGCTGAATGAGTCGCACACAAAGAAACTCCAAAATACTGTGTTTCAGAGAGCCAAGGAAGAGAAAACAGACAGACAAATGCTAATTAAAGATTAGATTTTCAAAATGCCACAGAAGTGCAATGCCTGCAACATGAAGGCTCTTTCACAATGGAAAAAAAGCCTGATGGTGTTGTTCTCATGAATTACTTTTCATCTAATCCTCTCCACAGTCTTGGCAAATGAAGAAAGTATGTTCACTCACCAACACCTATTTCATATCCAGATACTCTACTAGGAAAATGTCAAAAGCATCTTCTCAAGACTATATTGCACTTTTCAATATAAAGAGAAAGATAAAGGAGTTTCCAAAGTCAGAAGGTTCCTGTTAAGCAAACTGTCTAGTTAGCTCCCATTGACATAGGAGCTGGGCTTTATGCAATTTGGTAAAGTTCTGATTTACCATTTGAGGGCTGTCTTAAGTTCTTCAACAAAGCAGTCATTTTACCTACTCTAGAATTCTTAGGATCTGGGCATCTCGGTTCTTTGGATTCTTTTACTGCAGTGGGTGTTTACATAGAGAACATTACTGACTTTATCACTAGGTCAGTGTACGTACACCACAGGCTTTATATTTTACATAGTTTACATAGACAAAATAATCTTTTCCCTCCACTTCACAGTGTAACATGAACATTTCACAACTGCAATGCACTGCAGACTGTCATAGGACAACACAAACTGTACAGGCTGCACAACTCACCTGCAAACACAAAATGCTAAAAAAAATGATATTTCTGTCTTTAGAGATGACTGATTTAAAAAAAAAAAAAAAACAACAACAAACCAACAATCTATAATCCAGCACCATAGAGGCTTCCATAATAAAACCTGAATTGTCCTAATACATGTCTTGTGTGTAAAGGGCGATAGGGCTGTAGTCAGCAGAAACAGAAATCAGAAGTAAATACTTCGGGGAACTTTTCCTGATGCGGTTGGAAAAGAATGCTGTCTGGAGAAAAAGCACTGGGCGCATATTTATTCAGTGGTCAAGAGCATGGCTCAGTTCAACATTCTGCCTTCTAATGCACAGAGAGAACAAGACTTTGCTGGCCAGAAAAATAGTTTCTATACTGTACACATCTGGTTGTAATATCAGTGCTACTGCCTTTTCATTATTCATTACAGGCTTTAAAGGATTCTAACACTGTTCCCTTTTTATTTCAATTATTCTGGTAGATGCTAAGACCGTTCAGAGAGTGATGGTTTCTTTGGAAGAACTTGGAAAGGTATGCCCTTCCAAATACATCAAACCTCTCCATAAATGTCCTTTTGAAAGATGAGGCAATTCTAGAGACTTTATTTATAAACAATCCAAACAACTCATTTAGTAGTAACTGAAATGGACTCGAGCAATTTGATGCCTTTCTGGTGTTAAATTCTAACAGTGTTTAAGATGCATTATTAGGCAAGGTAATTTACTCTCTTCAAATGACCAGGCTGGTTAGCTTGGGCTATACGCCGGTCATTGAAACTCCAGCCAATTCAGTGGTGTCTAACCTGCCCTCTTGCTTTATATGCCAGCTCTAAAAAGAAAAGGATGTTTACTTTGAAGTAGTGTAAATCTAGTAACTAACCTGAAATAACAGAAGGGATCACAGTTTGGGCAGCTGTCTGTATGATCCAAGGATGCTGCAGCCAGTACTTACACAGGAAGCTAAATAATTCACAGCCTTTCCTCACAGACTCGAGAGTTCCATGTCTCCTACCAGGAGAACCCTGAGGTAAACGTGATCTTCTGACAAATAAGGTCCACCTTCAAAGACCTACCAGCTGTTGGAAAACTTTTGCTCCAAGAAACATTCCCCCCAGTGCCCTTGGAGGCCTGGGAGATTGAATGAAGCACTTTAAATACACTACAGATGCCTACATCACAGGAAAATGACATACTTAAAAATCAAACAAAAATCACCCAAACCTTCTTTGTGATATATCCAGAAGAAGTAAGTAAGTTCCTTGGCAGACCATGTTCTTGCCACCCCAGCTAATGCCTGCAGACTGCCTCTTTCCGTGCAACACTTTGGTACGCCAGCAGCCACTCCCATCTGCCTCTGACTGGGAGACAAACAGCTTTGCACAGTTTCTGGGGAGAAAAAAACAAAAAACAAAAAACAGGCAAAATGTGAACTCTAAATGTGACATCCATTAAGGCTCCGCAGTTAAATTTTAAGAAAAAAATTAAGGAACTTTGTCTGTAGATTAAGGTTACAGTGTTAAGAAGAGAAATGCTCACTCTCTCCCAGAGGCCCAAAGCCCTTATCAGATATGTCCTTATAAATGCAACCATGAATTCACTTTATATCTCTTTGGATTCAATCTGGAACAAGTTCACCACTGCCGCTTGTTCTCTCACTTCCCAACACCATGACAGATTAATAGGAAGTTCTGAAGTGGAGTCTTGGCTCCTATTCCCACTGTAGGTGCAGAAAGCCCCATGAATAATAATTTCATGATGAGGAAAAAGACAAAAATTACCTTGATTTTTTTTTTTTTTTTTCTTTTTTTTTTTTCAAAACTGTACTTGTGCCTAAGTAACAAAATAAATTCCCCGTAACTTAATCTTAGGAGGAGATTGGGAAAAATAAGGAAGAAAAAATTAAAGGTTTGAGTGATATGAACTGTCAGTCCTTCTAGCCAGAAATTGGGCCACAACAACTGGGCAGAGCAATGAGATTTTGCATTACTGCTCCATTTTTCACTTTGTTATTCCAAATAATTTCCCCAGATTTTTTAGCAGTAGGCATCTTTGAGATTTGCCTGCTTTTTGTCCTCCTCAGATCTCTCTGAGTTTTGCCATGTACTCCATTCCACAGCAGGTTTCTTGTCTCCTTTCCCTCTTTACATTTGGAGCACACTGGGCCTTCACCCATTTAAAGGGGAAGGTCTCTTCTGCTCTCATTGGCACTGCTTGCTCCCTGAATATTTAAACAGCCCTGCTCCTTTGTGAGCTATGAGACACCTACATCAAGGACGAAAAGATCTAAGCAATGACCATAATATTTAGATCTAAAAAGCTGTTGATAGCCAAGTTCACCCTCAGCTTAGTTTCTCTGAATTTGAAAGACTCACATGTGGGATACACTTGGTCCTCTGTGTTAAAACTGGTGGGCTGATCTGGTGATACATAATAAGCAAAGACATTTGAGGGAGTTCAGCATCTTTCAGGGTAAGGATTTTTAGATCTGTACCTTTGTTCCCAAAAGAGGTAAATGAATAATGAAATCTCCCTGCAGTGTGAACAGCTGAACTTAATACAGAGGAAATTTCTCAAAGAACTGCCCTGGTGCCTAGCAAATGTGCCTGTCAAAAAGGGTAGCTCCTTCCTGTATATTTGTTTTACTAAGTCCCAACCTACAGGATTACACAGAATGGCTCAGGATAGATTTCTGCTTTAGCAGGTTTTCATTTTGTAGCTTTGAAAATTACACTTTTCATTAGCATAAATGTGACAGCGGTTTCGAGAACGAAATTCTATTTAACAAAAAGAATTCCAAGTTAATAATTCTTCAGATAACCAAGATACTAAGTTTTGAAGATCAGCACAATTTCTTTTAACAGGTAATTCTTTCTTCTGTACAGTAGCAATTGTCATTTTATACTGTATCTGTAAGATTGCCTCTACATCAGTTTGAATGCTTCCTTTCTCAGGCTTCAAGCGTTTTGGACAATTGACAATATTACTCAGATATCAGATCACACAAACCCTGTCTTGAGAGAAAATTACAGTCTTTGCAATTTAGAAAGGAGCAAGTTAAACTCTTCTGTCATTTCTCATCATCTCTAAGTTGACCTAAATAAATAGAATCTGTTAGTCAACCGTAGGTAGCAACACTACTTCATATTTTTAATGGTCACCACAGTACAGATGATTTACTGATAATTGTCAGCTGCAGGAATTATCAAGAATTGCATCAAAACTTGTAAGATACTTTGATTTTTAATTCTTTAGAAATTACAGCGCCCACATGGACACTGTTTTAAAACAATGCCAGCAAAAAGACATTTGCAGGAGTGTAACGTGTTAATGGGATTTTTTTTTTTTTTTCCAGACCAAAAGGAGGCTACCTGAACACAGGACATTGAATCCTGATGTTTTCTGTCAGATTGCTCACCATTAAGAACAGGGTGGTTGTAAAATTACCGGAACTGAATTCTACCCGTGAACTTATTCCTCTGACAGATCCCCAGTTTCTTAAAAGTTTCACAGACTGTTTCCAAGCTACCATTTACTTTTGTATTTTTGTCAGCCAATCCACAGCAGGAAAACAAATAGGGTTGACTAGTTCTAAACAGACTGCCAATAAAAAATTTAAGCACCACTATCTAGAAGTAGAGTTTAAACAGAATTTTAAACTAAATCAAAATGTCAGAGTAAAGGACCATCAGCGTAACAAGCTCTGATGCACTGCACTTTACCTAAGATATTGCAAAAGAACTTTATCCTTCCTGAATTTTGAGAAACTGTAATTCAGACATTGAATCCTTTGTTGCTGCTCAATGGCCTGTGGAGCACAAGAAACGTAACACACCATTGCCTGTGCCCTGAGCAGATGCTTCTTCAGCAGAAAACTCAGGCAGAGGAGATGGATTTGTTTCAGGAAACAAATCCAGAGACAGGGGATGCCTCCAATTTCATTGGACGCAGAACTTGGCAGAGACCTTTGGAAAAGTGCTTCCATCTTACTATCAGCTGTAGCTTAAAAAACCTGGCATTTTAGGACACGTATCCGAGGCGCACGCACAGGGGAACATTCCCAGTGCTCATAAATACATTCTGCCAATGTATCTGCCACTGCTATATATTCTGCCACTATCATTCTGTATAGACAGAGCACACAAACAGAATTATATTTTTCTCCCTAGTATAATTAACTCCTGTCTGGATTAACCACCTCTGGAATCCAGCTTCTAGATAGAGAGATATACAGGGCATATCTCAACTTTGCTGCATGGACAGGTCTCTAAGAGTTTAAAAAAATTCTTCCCAAGGAACTTCCACATTTGTACAGTGTCAGTGCAATGTTCTGAAAGCCAACAGCAGATAAGACTTGGTTAAAGCAGGTTAGGGTAAAAAGGCTGCTTCAGGTATGCCTGTAACACCAAGAGGCAGGGATGTGACAGTTATGAATCTCTCTGGCTATAAATCACTCAGTAGTTTTCCAGCTGAGTTGAAAAATAAAAGCAAAGTGCCGGGCTTTACAGCACACCCTGCATTGTTTGTTTTGTCTGCCAAGTCTGTGCCTTGTCCTTCAATGAAGCGCCTGTGGCTCGTGAATGACTTCTTAGCCAGTTCTGTCTATCTCTATCTGAGGCCCCAAACTAGCATTTCTGAAGTGTCATACAAGCTGAAAGCCTGTACTTCTGTTCTCCAGCCCTTTGCAGACACTAAAGTGTTTGTGTCTAACTATTTGTGCAATTTCAGCAAGTACTCAGAGAATGAAAACATCAGCTCTTCCATGTAAGCACACATATTCAGAAAGCAGTTTGATTTTGAAAATCCAAACATAAAAATGAAAGGAATCCACTCAGCAATACTGAAGCTTTCCTACCCCTAATTGGAACCATTCCTTTCCATGCTATATATCAAGAGAAGATCCTGTTCCCACTGCAGGCAGCACCACTAAGCCTCGTTTTAAGTTTCTTCATCTCTCAGAGCCAGATACGACCATTACCAGGCACTTTGCTGGAGCTCATTAACAGCCTTTCCCAATGTGTGAAACATTTATTTTACCTCGCCCTTAAGGAAGAAACAGGGGAGGGGGAATAGGAAACAAAGGCATTGCAATAGTTATCATTCTTGAAATCCCCAGACAGTTACAGTGGGAGGCACTGCAGATAGCACATCAGTCTGTTTGGCCAAACACAACCACCCAGGATCTAGGGGCACAGCTCTTCCCACTCAAGATGCAAGCAGCAACCTATAGTAAAAGGAAAGAACCTCACATGGCTACAGGCTGTCAGAAAGCAGACTTGAAAAGTAGGGGGAAAGACTCCTTACATCTTTTTAACATAACTTACTCTTAGTAATGAAAAAAAAAACAACCCTAAATCACTATTGATCAAAGCATTCAGTTTTCATGGCCCAGACAGAGGCAAGAGACTGAATACAAATCCCCTAACACAGCACTTTCCATATTGGCTATTCCCATTGCTGGCAGTACAGATCACTCTCAAAATGTATTTTATAAGGAATTCTATACAGCTTGCAAGAGACCTCAGAATTCCAAAGATTTGTCAAAGTCTCCAGTACCGCAGCAGAGGAAAAGCTTCTCTGAGATCAAGAGCTGAGCAGTAGCAACCCTTTCTTCTACTCCTTGTGCAAGAAGCTTAGACTTCATCAAGCTATTTTACTCCAGGGTCTCCATACAAAGAATAAAAGGCACAGAAGAACAGAAGACAGGAAAAGAAATGAATTACAAGCAGGTCAGCACAACAGAAGTATTTACCTTGGGATTTTCATTAAGGTGCACACAAATTTGAGGAAGGTCCAGCACTAGCAGGCTGCATGTGTACTATTCTAGATTACACAGATAAGGGCCACACCTTGCTGTGTGATTTATTAACCAGTATACTAGTTTATCCTTCTTGATGTCTGCTCAGGCTTCTCAAGTTTAGCTCTCCAGTACCATCCAGCTTGTAAGGTTGCTGGTGATGGTGTGAAGAACACCCAGGCACACAACACCCCTTTTTCAAGTAACAAGTTTGATAGAAGAATGGGCCTTTATTCAGAATTGAGTACTAACGTCACTAGGTAAGTTGTCCAAGTCAGACCAGTTGTGTTTTTTTCATATGCATTTGATTCACCAAAATGATTCATAAGTAATAACAAGATAGGGCTTTGAAACTCCTTACAAAAGCATAGCAGTTAAGTAGTAGGAGAAGCTGTCATAGTCAGGAGAGATGGCACTGAAAACTGCAATGAGCTATACTCCCAAAAAATCAGATCTGTGAATTTCTAATTCCTTTCTTCTATGCTTTCAGAATGTAATTTCATTAAAGCACACCACTATGAGAATTCTCAGCACTGTGAGAGTACAAGTCAGGCTAATGGATGAAATTCAACCCCACTGCATAGGGACAGTCTGGAGGAAGATCTGCCATCCATGTCAGGTGAATGACCCTGACCCCTTCATCAATCCAAAGCAGGCTTCATCTTGAAGTGCCATCATTCTCAGTCATCTTCTGTCAGGATAGTTCATAAGTCAGCTGTAGCAATTTGCTATTAATTTGCTTCTCAATTATTTCATATTATGAGCAAATGATGTACATGAAAGGAAAATTAATATATCCTCACACGTCACACTTCGCTTTCTGCTGTTCTTTCTGATTCTCTTTTCTAGCTCCTATCACTCACAGCTCATGTAAATACTGGCACACAAGTAAATCTTCCTTCATTCTGTAGATCAGCCTGCATGTAGAAATGCACTTATTTGAGTTTACAAGCAAGGTTAAGCAAGCATATTATACAAAAAATGCTGTTTTTATGTTAACTGTATGGGAATTTAACCCTACGGTGCTCTAAAGCCTTCTACTGTCTTCCTTCTGAGATGTGTATTTCATGCTTGAGATATTCAGTATTTCACTGCTTTGGAGAAACATTGTTTTTAAAAGCTCTTCCAGCAACTGCGTTTGAAGTGCATAGCTTGAGACAGATTTGAACTATACTTAAAGCAATCATCGTTAAGATTGGCAAGACTTTAAGCGCTGCTAAGAAACACCACCACCATTTTGCTAATTACTTACTTACCTAAGACTGCCATGTTACCAACAATTCAAATGCTGTGTGTGGAGAGCTCTGCATCACGGTCTTAAAACTGTAAGGAACAACTTTCTTAGTAACAAGGCGTCTTAAGGCTGTTGATATTCACTTACAGGGTAGAGCACCAGTCCTTACAGGTACCTGTGCCGTTATAACAAGAGCAGTATGACTGCCATTAACAAGCCCATCCATGTGAGCACAATTAAATATCCCTTCATATGTTCGCTTCAGGCAAGTTACTACGAGGTTTGGACTACATTTAACTTCTAGGGAGCCAAAGGTTTGATATTCCTCACCACACTGCTGTAAATTAGCTTGTAGAGCACTTGATTTGCTTAAAATCAATAGAATTCTTTCCAGCAATTTTACTCGTATCAATAATGCAACATTTCACCAGCACTAAAATAATCTGATCTAGAAATTATTTCCCTAAAACTTGATAATGATTTTAGCTACAATAAGTTAGATTTTTTTTTAATTGGATAAATAATAGCTCAAAGGCAGACATTTCTAAAATTAGCTGTTTTGCTTCACTGAGGCTGTCATGAAAAACAAAGCTTGTTCCCTTTCCTGCACCATGCAGCACATTTTAAAACAATTTCTATTTATTTGCTTAGTATCTTTCTATAAGAAGCCCAACAAATTATTATAATGTGCATTTCATGTGTTACTAAATTAGATGTCAGCTGTACTTCTAGTGAGCAGTAAAGATCAAGTTTTGTCTACTCAGAGGCAAAAACTCAATCAAATATTAATAGCTGAATTAATTCCAACAAAACAATACTAAGGCCTAGCAAAACATCCAAGGTCACTACACTTCAGTTGGTGCACTAATACAGTTACAGGACTGATGCCTCCTGGCATTTTCAATTTCTTACAAAGGGTTGTCTTTGGAACTAATCAAATTGAGAAGCTGGCAGCTGCAATTTGCCTAAAGAATTAAATTTAAAGGATTTTAACTTCAGTTTTAAGCAGTGATTTGACTGTACTGATGTGAAGCCACTATTACTGGCTCTTGATTTTCAATAAATGTTGACCATGACATATCATAAATTCAATCCAGATAAAACCAACTGGTTGTTCATACAGATTTTTTTTCCATGTACACATCCACTGACTTAAGCCTTTTCTAACAGGCAGCAATTACAAAGACAACAAAAGGACCATACATGAAGTAACTTCTATTATCACAGCCGCCTCAAATATTTTATGTTCTGTCATATTAGGGACATTTTAAATGGCCATTTATTTCATTTGGAAATTATGCTCACGCAGTGAGCATATATATATGCTATATATACCTATATATATACTTTTATACATAGTGATATTCCTACTTACACATGTGCAGTATGTAAACATAAGCTTACAACTGTATACCAGAATTTTCGAATCTGTGCACAAGTGAGTGCACTCTGTACTAACTGCTGTCCCAGAATCCTAAGGCTCTCTTTCCAACATAGCCAGGAATTTCCTAGAAGCCTGCCAGTCACAGGTCACAGTGCCTAGCTTTGCACTCACACAAAAGCCTGTCTACAAAAGCAGTGAATTACAGGAAGGCCACAGCAGTTATCCCAACAACTTCCCTGCTCAGCTAAAAGACAATCTGTGCAGCACAAGGAGCTCAGAGGGGCTTTAGACTATCAGTTCTCACATATTGATCCAGTGGGGGGGAAACAGCACACTACCCAACACAAAAAGCAAACACTTCCAGCTCTCTAAAAATAAACAACACCCAGAACTGGATGTTGGAAGATGGATACCAGCCAGCCTAATGGGCAGCACAACTCAGAGCAAAAGATGCAAGAGATTTGCTCTCTGTGTTACTACCACCTTTCTCAACAGACACCTAAAGTCTTTGCTGAAGATTTCTATCAAGCAGTTCTGTGTCTTGGGAACTTATTCGAGCCCATCAACAAGTTTCTGAATTACATTCAGGAACCAAGGCAGCATTTGCCTTCAAGGTAGATTTCCTTTAACTAATGGCATCTTTCCAGTGCAACCACTGTAAATCCTGTGTTCATATTCCGTTGAGTTCTTCCAAAAAATTTACTTCCAAACCAAATAAAATGCAGTTTTAACCAGTTTATAACCTTCCTTTTAATCTGTATGGTTTTTGCATTATAAGATGGGACTTTTCATACAGTCTTCTTCCTATCCACCCCTGCAGTGACCTTACTATAAAAACCCATACTTTGCCATGTTTGGCTTTTGCCATCTCACTGTGGTTCCTACCTACCTGATTTATCCTTCTGACCTCCATCAGTTTCAGTTTAAAGCTTTTACTACTGCATTAGCACACCTGTGAACAAAATGGTTTTTCCCTTTTAAGCTTTCTATTTTGATGCAAACCTAAACTATCGCAGCATGGTATTGATGATCTAAATATTGAAACCTTCATAAATAAGTTATCAAGCATGTTCTATTTGTATTTGCATGCGCCTACACACATGTATAAAGTTAAAGCAGAAACGACTAAGATTTTTGTAACTCTAAAAATACAGTAATCCTGAGCAGCTTCAGCTGAACTGAAAGCATCTCTAAACACACAGATATTCAACGCATTGGTCCACTATGTGTCAGGATGAAGCTGGTGCAAGGAAGAATATGGAGACAAAGATTTTTCTTTTGGAAAAGGCTGCAAAGGGATGGGAGAACAGGTTGTACTGAGCCACCAACAATTACACAGCTTATACTAAAAAATTCCACACTCAGTCCAAAGGAAAAAACACCAGCAATCCTTCCACTGGACTTTCTGATATGGACTGTGAAGCACACAACGATTCTTAAATCATTTCCCTACAAAATAATTCCCATATTGATAGAAGTTAAGCTGTCAGTTGTGATGTTTCTTCAACTGCTTCCTTGCCATGCAGGATAAGGAAAGCAGAGATCAGAGTGATCTGCCGAAATCAAACGACTCAAAGTGTTATTTAATAATATATGATTTCTCTTGTCAGAAATATCTCTAACGTTACCTCTGGAGAAACAGACACACTGTGCACGACAGAAGATGCACCATTCGTTTTTAGCTCGGAGCATGACCCAAATAGCAGCTGAATACCCATGCCACATCAGAGCCCCAAGTAACTCCAGAGAGAAGTCCAGCAGTCCACAGTCCAGGTGGCTCCAGTATCACACGGCATCAGATGTGCCACCGTGATGGGCTGAAATGCACTCACACCTCTGGCCACTGTGAAGCTCCACTAAGCCCTGTGCTCAGGCCCCTCAGGCTCTGTAAGTGCCTGAGTTGCTTGCATGTTATTTTTCCCTGCAGTGAGAGCAACAGGCACATCAAAGCAGGTAACATTTCTCTCCCATAGCAGAGTCATAAAACAAACAATTCTGAAATGGTTATGCAGAGATTAAAAAATCCTGGATGACAAATTAATTCCTCAAAGTGATAAAGTGACATGTTCTCACACTTTCTTTGAAGTGAAGATCAGGAGGCACAAACCTGACGAGGCTCAAGCACCAGCAGCACTTTTAGAAGACTGTGATATGTCTGGGGCCATTTATACAAATGGGCCCAGATGTATCATGAAAACATTCTCTTTAAAAAAGCAAAAGCAGAAATTCAGCTATCTTTTGCTAGCAACAGCAGCGCCCTTAATTCCAAAATTCAATTTAAAAGTGAAATATAATCCACAACTATTCCATACAGAAAGCAATGATTATGTTTTCAATGCCTCTAGTACAGCACTCATTTAAGTTTTCAAATGCTTTCTTCAAGGAAGTGCAATTCTGAGCTACATTTTTTCCTGTATTAAAAACAAAGAGCTATGATGTCAAAGGGTAAACAAATATAGGAATTTTACAAAGATTTGAGGTCCCCATCTTGCACAACCACTGGCATAAGAAGGCACTGGGGATGATGAAGCTTCATGACCCCAGGTAGGAAAAGCTGAAGAGTAGCAAATGTGAAAGGTGGTTTGGCAGGTTTCTTTCTTCAGCTTCAGATAATTTTGGGAGTCTCACGTAATGCATGGGGAGCAGGAAGGACAGATTCTCCATTAAGGATGTATTCCATAACAGATCTCATTATTGATGGCACATCTCTGTTCAGACTGAACTTCCAGTGACTATACGACAAAAACAACCCTCATAGAATCACATACAGTATCCCAAGTTGGATTCCACAATCCTTGTGGGCCCCTTCCAACTCTGCTTTCACAGCACACCACCCAGAGCCCAAACCCTATGGCAGCTTAGTGCCATTCCCTGTTCCATACCCACCACTGTTTGGGGCAGCACCCAACCCCACCTGACACAACCCCACACTGTTCCCTCAGGCCTCTCAGAAATCAGTGCTGGCCCACTATACGACTGTGGGGAGTTTAAGAGCAGATAAAATTGCATCGAAGTGTTTGTTCGCACTGTCTTGGAAATTACTGACTCTTCCCTAGATACTCAAGCTCAGGGGCCTATGCCATGCAGATACTATAGGATCATCCCAACACTAACAAGTAATAAAGGAAACATGAAAAACTTGTGGTTGCAAGCACAATACACAGGTTTCCTCTTCCCTTCTGAATATTTCTCATTTTTCCCAGCACCTGACAATGACAGACTCCTCCACAAGAATCATCTGTGATACATTACTTTCACTATAACAAGTGAATTGTAATGTGCATGCTAAATCACAAGCACCTTGATGAGCTAATTCACTGTCTTCTCACTGATTTCAGAAGGGTCTGTGGCACATTCTTCTCCAGTTCTCATAATTCTCATTTTGTTCAACACAGGTGAAATTCAATAAATACTGTAGCTTAAAGTACAATCAGGGCTACAGATTTCTGAGAAAGATCTCTTCAGAAATCTCATTACATAATGCCATACATAGATACTCAAAATCTCACAGTGCATTCATATTGTGAAAGTAGAAATTAACACTGCCATTCCAGGTATTACTGCCTGGTAGGAATTTACAGGTGTCAAATTTATAATTGCTACCAGTACCTCTGGATCTTACCATATGTATTATAAGAATCAGCAAGGAAGCATTTCGGCTTTGACAGTTGTTCTTGTTTTTCAGTTCTTGCTTTGTTTCTGGATCGATGGACAGATAGCTGTAAACAGATTTTTGCAATGCTGTCTTAACACAATTACAGTACACGGAATTGATTGACTGTCTACGGGACAGGCTATTTTGTAAAGGCAAGACCCTGAAAGCAAAATCTGAATCACAGTTTGTGATGTTTGGATAGTAATGTAGAAAACCAGTCTCTGTGAACTATGCCTTGAGAATTCAAAATGAACTGCTGCACCACTTCTTAACATAGTGTGGATTTGTGAAAGCTACTATTTGTAGGAAAGGATGTAAAACTACACCATGCATTTTTTAAAGTTCGGGCTATAAAATATTTTGTCCTTTTGCTATAAAATATTAGCAAGCTAATATGACATGTTATTTCACAATATACTAGCAGTACCGTAAAAAGAAACACAAAAGTATTCCACACTGGGTTTTTTTGTTGTTGTTTTTTTTCTATGTTATTTTCCTTCTTAAGAAAATCTAAAGAAGTAAATTCCCCTACTGCTAATGAAACCTTCAGCATTCGGATATGCAGTAGACAAGCGCTTCACAGCAAGTAAGGAAGAACTATTTTGAATTCTTTAGCCTTCAGGAGCTTTCTGGTGGATGACAGCCTAAAACTAAAAGTGATTTATACATATATAGGAATATATCCATAATCATATATATAAGCACAGAATGAAAGTATATAAATACAGGAATTCCAGCAAGATGCTCCCAATCGTATTTGTGAACTAATAAAACAGAAGTCAGTTGAAATAGTGACTCAGTGAGTTTCTTCGAGTAAAACACACTTCCAGTTTTAAAAATACAGTTTATCTCCACCTAAGAACTATGCGACACAAACACAGAACAGAAGAGAAACTGTTATTTTAAGAGTGTATAATCCTACCTCAAAGGATTTGCTGAAACGCTGCATCCCTATAGAAAACATTTGTTTCTTGCATATGAGAAAGCTGCTTTCATTACCAGTGAGTGAAATTGGTTCTTCAGATTGAAATGAACAACAATACATTCTTAAGCTTTTCCAACAGAGTAATGTTCTTCTGCATTCTTGGTGTCCACCCTTTAGCAAGTGACAAACAGCTATTGAAGCACTTACAAATGTTTTGCCTCCCAATTTTATTTTGAGGGCATACAACAATGGCAGCACTTAGGATTCTTAATAACCACTTTTTGCATCAATGCTTATTTTCCTTCAAGATATCTTTAAGATAAAAAGGAGAATATAACAAAAAATTATCTTAATTTTTAAACTAGAAAAATATTTAAGGTTGGGTGTTTAATAACCTAATGGGCCAGACTATTTTCCTTTTTGCAGAGCATTGCAAGGCTCAGAATAATGTATTCTGTTCAGACTTAAAGAAAGGATAAAAAAAAAAAAAAAAAAGACATCTCCATACATTAACTGCCACCCGCCTCGGTCAGAAATACATCATTCTAAGTGCAGCAGTATGCTGAAAAAGGTAAAATTCTATTCTTCCCCAGGAAAGGGGCTTGGTGAGCATCAAACAAACCTGCTGTGTGTCCTGTGCCATTAGAGAACAGCAGCTTGTAAGAGGGTATGTCTGCTAAGAAGCAGATGTAATTACTGTTAGCCCCACATACTCCTGTGATTGCAGCTGTAACATAAGGACATCCACAGACTTTGACCAGGCACAAGTTCTCTACAGCCCATGCACAAGCAGAACATGTAGGAAGGATTCCTGATCTCACACTACTCAACTCAGTTTTCTGCAGCACGAGAGAAACGATCAGCCCTTCTGATGACTGTGTTCAGCAGTTACCTGAAGGATCGCACAGTAACAGCCCTCACTCTGTACCTGGGGCCAGACTTATCTGCAGAGCAAAGCAGATGGAAAAAGGATTCACAGGCACCATTTAAGCTTCGATACAAATTCTTATTATAATATACTTGTGCTAATATTAGCTCAACTCATCTTTTGTCCTAACTTGAAAGTCAACTGAGCAAAACGCTTTGCTGTGAAAGAATCACAGTTCCCTTCTGTGTTTAGCTTTCCCCCAAACAACTCTCAGCTCTACGCCAGGATCCTCGCTCCATGTGCTTTCATAGAAAAAGGAGCTAGGATAGCTTCAAGAACTCCCGCTGCACGAGCCATCGATAAGCCAGAATAAATGACACATTTTTAGTGGGCTACTAAAGCTACTTTTGCTGTGAATTTTAACCATTGTCCCTATGCACTGATGACCTGATAGCTCATCTTTCCCAAAATGCTCCTAGGGAGGCACTTCATCTATCAGTTCATTTTTATAGCAGCCTTGAGGTTAAAGCACCTTAGGGCATCATATAATATTACACAAACTAAAATGCCAAAGCATATAAAGGAAGCTACAAGTGCAGTCAAAGAGATAATGTCTGCTGCCTAATTCCAAAAAAAGCTGCTAGTTATTCTTCAGAACTTAACTGTAACAGTAATGAATTTCTTTGACAAAAGCATAAAACTGAGTATGACTGAGTGCCAGAAGAGGTTATCCAGCCTGTATTTTCAAGGGTCTTCTAGAGTCTAAAGAAATAATTGACAAGGAGGAAGAAAGAAACCCACAGTAACGGTACAACTGACTGGCTTTGAGAAAGTTTACAAGAAATTACAATAAAAGTTAACAGGAATCCTTCTGCTCTCCATAATAAAAACTATTCCTACTTGAAAACTACATGCACCTTTAGCAAGCTGAAATACCAAATTCTACTGATCTTACACTATTTAGTTAATAGCAATTTTGCCAACGTCTTTCCAACAATGTAACTTTTGCTGTAACGTTAAGACTCCCAGCTTAATGCCATTGATGTGGCATGAATCTGTTATTGTACTTGCTGACATGACTCTGGATTTGATTTTTGTACCTCACACATGCAGTTGGAAAGAAACAACCAACCAAAAAACGCACTTCTGTTCTTGCTTCTGTCAGGCTGAGCAGATAGATAACATAACTCTTCCTGGAGGTACTTGTCATTTCCTGAGAAATGACAAACGGCCATTCAATAACAGATCTTGTCCACGCGTATTACTGCTAGAAATTATCTCCAGGATAATCTACACTACTAAACTCAGCAGGTCTATTAAGACATTTTTATTTGAATCCAGTGAATTAACACAGCTTGTAATCAGCTTTCTACCTTGTATCAGTTTATGCTATATGTACTTCTCTGATCTTATTATGTTTTGCTGTACCCAAGTCATTGATGGGGCTCCTCCACCAGACTGACAACACTGGGAACAAGCATTAACAGAGTTCTTGTAGCCCCCAAAGGGAAAGAGGGCTGCTTACAGTCCTTCCTCTTCCTCTTGCATGCTACCCCAGAGACTCGTTCTCATCTCTGAAAAATAAGGGCTCTGTTCTACCAAGATGCTGGCAGAGATGCCTTCTTACCTTTGAGACTAACATAAATAAAAACTGACATTTTATTTTGTGGACAACTCATCATTTCTGTTCAGCTGAAGACACACAGGAAAAGATGAATAACAAAACTGTCCAGTTGGCTTATTTTTGATGTCTGCTACGCTTCCTGAGTGTAAACTCCTGGGGACCTGCAGATACACTTGACCATAAATGATGAGTGACCTATTAATGAATTGAATCCACCCACACAGAATTTCAAGCTCACAGAAAGCAGACTGCAGAAATACTGTGCACACCCGACGTGCATATGCAAGCACTGTGTCACTTCATAGCAGCCACTGCTCCAAGTGTCTGAGTGCTGCGACACAGAAACTTTAGCTAGCACAGCAAGATCATGACAGGAGCCTGTGAGTCAACTGTCACATAAAGAGTGAATTATAATGATGTTCCTCATAATGAGAAACTTTCTAGACTTTTCTCTACTATTAGGGAAAGATGTTTTAAAGTAAATTCTGCTCTTACAGTTCTGTTAGTACTCCCATGGCGATTTCTCCTCTGAGTTTCTACACAAATCAGCCGCATTCACTTCACGCATCTGACACACTGACTTCACACAGGATCATAAAGCTTACCAGATTTCTTATTTTATGCAGTTAATAAACTGCAGCTGGCACAGAAACACGGTAATATCAGAAGAAATAAATAAATGAAATTACGTAAAGAGTCCTTTCTCAGTCTGTACTGAAACAGAAACTTGCTTGTATTTAAAGCCAAGCAATAGCGAAGTGCCCATGTGCCCAGAAACTCTTATCAGATTTTCCTAAGACTGAAAGTTAAAAGCTCTTTAAAATACAACAGCCCAAGATGTTCTGGGGATTTTGAAAAAGTTAAGTCTCACCCCCTGGGGCATATTTAGTACTGATTTTGGACATCAGCTGTGTAAATTTTTTTTAGAACTGCAGTGCACAAAAGAACTGACTTAATATCACAACAGGTATGGAAACGGTGTGTTTTTGTGGGGATTTCATTTTAAAGAGGCTCCAAGCAACCTTCTCCAGATTCTTGGTATTTCAGTTCTACAGATGGCAAATCCTCTGCTGCTCTCAGCACCAGCTCCTCAATGGCTACTTCCACTTCTGCTTGGCTCCCAGTGGGTCAGCACTGCCTCACTCCTTCAATCCACACATTACTTACCATGACATGTTTTATCCCAACTGCTATTTAATTTCCTTAAAGTTTCATTCCACATCAGAAGACAAATACAAACCATAAGTTTGTACCATGAACTCCTTAAAAAAATACCTATTCAGTATAGATGGTAATTAACTTATTGCTTCCTCACAAGGTATAACGTTATTAGACTCTGAGGAAGGTCTGCGCTTTCAGCTGAGGATTCCCTCTCACGGAGACACACAAAACAGACCTAAAATTAGTAATCAGCAGAAATGATCAAAGGAGTCATGTACTTTTTGCATAGATGTAACAGGAGCCAAAGCAGCACTCTGGCGCTTCCTGACTCATTTTAATCCCAAACTCTAATCAGTAGACAATAACCATGCAGATGAAAGATGATACAGTTTTACATATATCCATCCTTTGAAGCAAAACATGGAAAATTAACACAGATAATACTTCAATGTCACAGAAGACATAAAGGCTTTTTTTCAGTTTGCTTTTGCAGGTGCTGTCAACAAAACAGACAATAATGTATTATTTAGGCTTCGCTAGCACTAAAAATGACAACAAGCTCTACAGCAATTGCCTGCTACACTCACTTTCTAACCGTTTGTACTTTCCTCCATACTCTAATTTAGAGCTGCTATAAAGCCTGTCATATTTGATGGGAAATGCCACAGAGCTGCAATATCAGGAGCTTACATCATGAAAAGGGATGCTGACCATTTCACCAAGGGCCACCTTTCCTATCAGCTTTGGTTTCTCTCTGCTTTCATTTCAGAGCTTCTTTTTCTTTCCTTATTTGTCTTCACTTTCTAGATAAAAGCAAAAGACAACTTGGAAATTGTGTTTTCTTCCTATAGTTATTTCATTTTTCTGAAAACACAATACACAGTGTGAAAGATTTCCAAACACAGCCTCTCTCTATTCTGCCTGTGAACTAATATCACATACGTAATCATACGTGCACACGTTCTTGTAAATCCTCTAGGGCAAACAACCCTGTAAAAATGCTTCCAGGTATTAACCAGCATAAAAGTAGCTATCCAACCTCTAAAGAATTTTGCACCAGTAATGCAAATGCCGTTACTGTATATACAAATTACACATGCAAATGTTTGCACCTGCAAGCATGATATTTGCATACACAAATTAAGTTGTCATAAAGTGTTCTTTTTTTATTCAGTTGTTCGTATTTCTTAAAAAACACAATGTCCATGTTTACTTAAATTGCAGTGCAAACCCTACATTTTGATTAATTGCTGGCATAATCTAAGAATACTAGCAGTAAAACATTACCATGCATAAGCATCCTGTCTACAGTCTCTTCACGAAACATAGCAACAATATCATCAGCACAAAGCCCAAAGAACAAATGAGACACCAAAACAATGCCATGGTCACTGTAAAAAACACTTTAAAAAAACTTTTTTTTTTTTTTTAATGTATAGGTGAAATAGTGCATTCACACCTGTTAAAAGCTAGGAAACATTCAATAACATATCAGTATCTCCCTGCTTCATGCCACAAGGTAGTTCTTCTGCTTGGAACCTTTTCCCCATGGCCAGTTAGCACACACCACCTGCCAATGTAGAGCTGTGCCCCACAAGGAAGAAACCCACTCAGCTCTTTTCAAGCATCTCTCCTGACACTGTTTTGTAATAAGTGATTTTCAACTTCCAGAGAATCTATTCGTCTGTTCCCATCTCTGTTATCTTACATGTACTGTACTGAAGAACTGGTTTGCTGTGATCATTTGAGAATTAATTGTAGGAGCCCATATATAATGCTAAAGTAAATAATTTCATTGTTTTTCCTTTTTTACAAATAACTAACTCAGCAATTACTTGCAATAGAAATAATGTTTGTGGAAATCAGACCCGTGAAGTCACTGGTTTATTATAAAGCAGTTTCTCTCATGCTTGCGATATTTCTCATGGAATTAAAGAAAAAACCCTACAGAACAAGAAACTGTTTATAAAACATTGCACTGGAGCCTGGATCTTCAGTTCATTAAGCATAAAAATTCAGTTCCATTAGCTCTCTCCTTGAAGATCTCTCTTTTACACTAACCATGTTTAGCAGCAGTTTGCTCCATCTGACCTTAATTTAATCTATTTTTCACAGAAGTGTTGCTTCAGGGTTGAAACGTTGGGGTTTTTTTTTTGTTTTTGGTCCTTTTTTTTTTTTTTTTTCGGTATTTTGCTAACCAGTGCACATTGTAGTACTTGGCCCTAAAGATCTTCTGTCTCTCTGCAAACACTTTGCTTCACAAAAAAAAAAGCGTGGGAGTTACCATTTTTAAAAACATATAGCATAATTGATTCGTAATTATCAACAGGGAGAAATACAATTGCTTCTGTTTGCTAACCTAATTGTAAAATATATTGTTCCTTTCAAGTCTTAATGTATTGCCTCAAGTGATAGCTACTTAGGCACCAACAGGCTAGAGTAAATAGAGTGACAGCAGGAAGGCTGAAAGATAGCATTATCCAGTTCTCTCCGTAATAAATGGCATTCTCTTTCTGACTATTGTTCAGTCCATTAACACAATTTCTGAGGGTTTTTCCCTCGGTGGGATGCAGACCAGGTGTCAGCTCTTGGAAGCAGGATCATACTTTGTAACATAATTTACCTTGCTGAAAATTGTGTGCCATATGCTTAGTTAAATGTAGGAAACAGCTAATTAATGCACAAACATCAGTCTGCATGCAGCCCTGGGTGCACTCCCATACACACGTGAGCACGCACACACACACACACACACACACTATGGTTCTTACCATAGAAATTCCAGCACTTCATCTCAAACAACACTCAGCTACCTATCATTCTGCATCTTACTCCTCTGCTATTCTTTGCTGAGTGCTTTTTGATTCTCAAGGCAACACTAATCTGAAAGCTGTAGTTTTCTTACAGTTAAAATTCTGTCAGCATTGGTATCACAGATTAGCTTGAATACCTTTGTCGCTAATACAGAATATAAGCAGATCAGGAAAACAATAACAATATTAGTTGGCCTGAAGGGGGTGGTGCACAGGGCACACTCTAAGCTATATGAAGTCAAAACAGTATCCACACTTCAGTAGCTTTTGGAGCAGCTCCCTAGGGCACAGCTTGTGCCCCCAATTGATCAGACAAAGTGTGCCTAAAAAATAGGAAAATGTTCCCTTCATTTCTGGCTTAAAGATGGCTCCTTACTATCTCCTTCAGTTCTTGTATCAGCTAACGTGCTCATACTTGCTTTCAATTTTAGATTGTTATTAAGACTATGTGAAGAAAGCTTTCACAAAGGATTTGTTATAGAATTTTGTTAAATTTCTCTATCTTTTTAGCCATCAAAAAGACTTGAGATAGAACTCTTGAGCAACACAAGTTATTGAAGCCAGATCCCGATTCAAACCTGGTGACATGCAAGCTCCCAGGTGCTGTGCCCAGTATATTTAGAGCAGGACACGGGCAATGGCCGCAAGTTGTACCAGAGGAGGTTTAGGTTGGACATAAGGAAGAACTTTTTTCTCAGAGAGTGGTCAGGCACTGGAATGGCTGCACAGGGAGGTGGTGGAGTCACCGTCCCTGGCAGTGTTCAAGAGGCGTCCGGATGACGTGCTGTGTGATATGGGTTAGTGCTAGTGGTGGCAATGGTGATGAGGAGACGGTTGGACTGGATGATCTTACAGGTCGTTTCCAACCTTGTGATTCTATGATTTATTTGATGTTCAGTATTAACAGCTTCAGTATGGACAAGAAAAACATTCATGCATTTTCAACTAGAAGCTAAGTTTCCAATTCAGTGGGGCAGATTTTGGCCCACTTCTGTGTAGTAGCTTTGTTCAGTCCTAAGATCCACATGGCTGGGCTCTTCCCCAAAGACAAGCTCTTCATATCTGTGTGAAGTACCAATGTAATCATTTATAAAGAGACAGCTTTGTTTCAAAATCAAGCTCTGGTGACATCATAAAATAAATATAGCTACATGATGTTCAAGAATTAGACCTCCATTAAACATGTATAGACCAGTTTCTTGTTAAGAAATTAAAAATTAAGAAATGCTAAATTAAATTCATAAATAATTCTCAAAAGGCAATTTTATATTAATAGTTGTTTTGTTGATTTGAATGGTCTCACCACTGTGAGCTTGCTGTCACTTACCCACTATGTTCTCTATGTATCATCAGCAGTTTGCTAAAATGTGAATGCAACACCAAGCTCAAAGGCTACAGCGAGTGTAAAAATTGTCTCTAACTTGCATTATTGAGCCAGTAAGTAATTCAAACTGCTCAAAGTGTACTGCACAATAGATACATCAGGTCGCCATGGTCATATCACCATCAGACTAGTCTTTTCTCGTTGCTATTATGTACAGAAAATATGCTTAATGCTGAACTTACAGACATCAGTAATCTGACTTTGAAGAAAGACATCCACCAAGGCAAAAAGCAGTAAAACAAGCACACAACAGAAGTTTGTTCTTCCACAGTCATTAGCAGGGCTGAAGAGAAATGGCTTCTTCAGCTCCCAGTGTTTGTAGAGCAGCTGCCTGAAATTCGCCCCCAGATCCACAGGACCCAAAGTGCAGCAGCACAGGTTGGGAATGCAACCCTGCAGGTCATACACAAGGGATTGATTCAAGGTCAGTAAATGCTGAGCAGCACCAGCTGGTAAGGACATACCCACAGCTTATCACAGGGCTAACCTCTTTTCTCTCGCTTTGAACAGCAGTTGCAGGGATTGCTGCAGCAACCTGGGAGTTCAGGGAGAGTGTCTCACACAGAGTCCCCCCCCAGGCCTGTGAACAACACAGCAGCAAGTGATGGGAGGGTGCAGTGGAAAAATGTAACATGCCTTAATTTCTAAAATACTGATACCTGGCATAAACTAAGAGATCTCACAGATATTTACAGGCTCTTAAAATACCAGTACACCTATACATCCACTGGGAAGCGGTGCCTCTTCTGCTTACTGACCTTAGCACTTGCGCTTTTTCCTGTAATTGTGCTTTAAAGCCAAGTTCTTGGCTGAACAAACCAAGCAGATGTTGGACTTTATTTTTCCTCCTCTTTTTTTTTTTTTTTTTAATCCTAAGAGCAACCAAAAACTGCTTGCAGTAAGGCATTTAATTTATTCATCTGTAAAGGGCAAAATATACATACAGGCTATTTTTTTCCCCACACTATACCCTACTTAAGTCAATCCTTATACATAACATCACAATTTCAGCAAGTTTCAGGGATATTTCTGCTGGGCTTTTTATTGCTGTTTTTGTTTTTTTCCTGCTTGGGGAATAACACAGTCAGATCTCTAAGGCCACTTTGAAAACTGCATAAAAAGCTTAGAAGCATTCTTTTTATATACACATTTTTAAATATGATCACACCAAGCCATTAATGTCTGCATGATAAACTGGCAACTTTAGCTTCTGCCATTAATTCAACATCTAACAGTAATTTTAGCCAACGTTCAGTAACACTTGGTGCTGTAAGTAATGATGCAGTTCAAAAGCAGACTCCGACAGCTTAACCTGCACTGACCCAAACATATATAAGGAGTCTGGCTTTCATGTTAGACAATTTGGCTGATGCATCATAGCTACCCAGTAAAATACTTCAAAATGACTCTGTCAGTCCTCTGGGGAGACTCAAGGAACATTTGAGAATCGTTCCCGCTGGATGAATAAATATTATTACAATTCAAGCAGTCAACATAGTCAAATGAAAAAATTCTCACAAGGTTTTCCTATATGTGAATATGTATATTTTACATAAGCCCCTTTATTCTGTCTCCTGTGCTCACTGAAATCCAACCTTACTCTAACTTTACAAAACTCTACTTGCTCTCCTGCAAAACTTCCAGCTTTGTGTAGTGAAGTGTTCTTCAAGTGCAAACACCAAATCACTTAAAATGTAGATGTTTCTGGATCAGGCCGAGCACTGTCATAACACACAGTTTGCTTCAGTATCTGGAAATCTTTGTAACTGGCTGTATTTCAGGGCCATAAAGAAACTAAGAAATTATCAAAATAATCATTTAGAAAATACAGCTTTGAAGTGGAACTCTTATGTCTGCTTTCTCAAGTCCCAGGACTCGTCACTAGAAAGGTATCTGGCCCTACAGCATGAAAAAGAATGCTACAAAAGAAAATCCTGCCATAGCATCCTCCTCACAGCACCAACAAGAACACTCGAGTCTCCTGAGACACAAAGCACATATCTTCACATGGCCGAGAGCCACAGCACACCCCACACGCTTTGGACAGCTGAGGCAGATCCAGAAATGGCGAAAATGATTCATAAAATGGAAGACTGACATTCACAACTCTCCAGGCTCCTGTTCTGTGGCAGGAGGGACCCAAAATAACTGCAGCTGGCCAGTTCAACTGGAGGCAGCCTCAGCATGCTCCTCTGGCCTACCCGGTCCCCAACCCAGAGAAACAGATCATTCAGCAGCCCCACATTACCGCAGGCCCTTTGGAGGGGCTACATTTGAACTGCTACAGGACAAAGCTACAGGAGATTCGGCAACTACCAGGTCTGCTCATGTTGTAAGCAAGCTGCTGGTCCTTCCGATTTCATTTTCTTTAGAGGTGAAGGGAATAGGTCCAGATGACATCAACCCTGTGTAGAAAATGCCTCTCAGAAACATATATACATACATTCAAGATAGATTTAGGCTGCTTTCCCATATATAAGCCACAATTCCTGATACTTCAAGTGGTAAGTAGAGTCTGAACAATCAGGATCTGAGAACATACCAAAGCAAAGACATTCCTGCATTAACAGCTGTGAGAATCCTTCTTTGTTTTTTGGCTCAAAGCTTGCTTCCTGAGGTATTTCTTGTGATAAGACTCTAATTGATTTGTTGAGGAGGCAACTAATGGGTGCTAACCGTGTGACAATGGATATCGCTTTGGGAACATTTGAAAGCCCCTTCCTCCAGAGCTGCTTGCTCTGTAGAAGAGCAGATGAGAGTGCTCAGGAGTGTTTACTGCTTACTGGCAGAAGATCTGGCCTGTGACTAAACAGCTCCAGCTAGTTGTGGGAAAATTGGGGAACGATACCATCGTGTTCTGTGAGAAACAGGATGCAGATGGGCATCCCTGCACCCTCTTATCTGCTGGCAGGGCCCGGAAGATGGGAACAAAGGAGTGTCTGCTGAGATCCCAGAGCCAGAAGCTGCCACTCAAAGGAGAGCTGACTCAACCACTTTGGATCCATGGTGGTGACTATGTCCCTCATGCTTCCTATAAAGACTCCTTGCCTCTTCTTTCCTATCTTTTCTATTGCCCTCCTTCCCTTCCCCATTTCCCTGATTAAGATTTGTAATAAACTGGTCGGACCAACATTTGAACCATTGCTTCTTAATCTCACTCCGGGTATAGAGATAATAAAAGAACCTCCTCTCCCTCCTATAAATTGGAGCAAGACAACAGCCCACTACTGGATGCATCCCTGAAGATGTAACAGCCCCCAGAGCTGAGTTCCCTTTACACAGAGAGGCATGGTTCCCACTCCGGGTAGCTGTGTTGTTCTCCTGCAATGTACCTTCACACACGAATGCTCTGCTGAACAGATGTAAAAATATTTTAGAAGGGCTTTCAAGAGAAAGCTCTTATTAAAAATCCTAAACTGCACAATGTGTGGAACAATAACAATGTCTGCCTGAAAATGTCATATCCTTGTCTGAACAGCCCAATACCTTATGTGCTCTGAATGAAGATAGAGATGTAATTGCTTTTCTTGTTACGACTCACTTGTGCATCATAGATTTTTTAATATCCTGCGCAACACATGTATTGTGGGAAGGAAGCAGGTGACAGCAGTAAACATATGTAATGTTATTTTTCTTTATGATAGATATGAGCCGGGAAATCTAAATGATGGCTGTTTTTAATAATCATCTGTAGAAATCTTAGGGGGAAAGAATACATTTTGCCAGGAGCAAAATCATTAGAACTTTAACTCCAGCCATTGTGGGGAATTTCATTCAGCTAATTGTAGCCATTAAGTGTCAGGTTAGGCAATGAAATTACTTCAGCCTCCTCTACTTTCGAAAACAAGATGCTATCAGCAAAGTAGCTTTTTTTTCTGAGAATGAATGGGTTTAAAAACGTTCAGTGTTGTTAGAAGTCTAATGGACTGCCATATAAGAGGAGCTGAGCTGATGCTAAGCAGCTTTCAAAAACTGTACAAGGAGATGCAAAAGAGTTCTGAAAACTGCAGCTAGCAACATCTTTATGCTTGCTTATACATGAAATGCCTGCAAGTACTGTAAGCTAAAGAATTCCTAAAGTTCTGGAGATTTAAAGCCACTATGCCTTACCCTGGCACTTGTTGGACTGACATAGTAACAGGTCACATGAATAAAGAAGAATATTCATTCATGAAGCATGCGATTGCAGAGTCCTTTTGAAGATTATTTCCAACAGTCTGATAAAGTTTCCCACTCTCCTGCACACTGCCTAAACCTGATAAGCCCTGAATGCGGGTATCTCCTCTCTTTCATGGCTTTGCTCTTTCAGGCCTTATAAACTTAGGTCTGTAAAAAGGAAGAGTTTACAGATGAAGCCAGAAGGAAATCAGAAGCCTGCTGGTTGAAGCCAAAGCTGAATAGTGTTGGCCAAAGCAGCAATATTTCTCAAATCAAAATACATATGCCTATCTGCTTTTGGTCTGCATAGAAAGCTCCTGCAGAAGCCCTTGACAGGCATGTACAATACATAAATACCTGAGATTGCCACAGGTGCTGCAGTCTGTCCAGGTACGCCGCACCAGGTTCAGATGTGGAAATTCCGATTCGCCAGGAAGCATCCCTGTTAGGAAAATGCCACTCCACAGGACTTGAGCTGGGGAAACAAGGAGGTGTAACCCCACAGTGCAGCCTGGCGGAGTCGCAGTGCCAAGAAGCAAATGGAAAGAAGCTAACAGAGGGCACAGAACCTCTCACACAATCCGACAAATCTGCCAGCTTCACCTCAAGGAATTCCTAGACGCTGCATAGCACTGTCTAAAGGAAAAAAGAAATCCCTCTGGTTTCCTGGAGCACAAACAATCTGTGTATGTGCTTTCTAAGAAAAGCATATAAAGGTTATTAAAGTGTTATTAATTTAATTAAAACAGGTAATCACTGTTCTGCATTTGTAAGTTGTGACCTCAACGTTTCTCATTATTAAAATGAAAAGTCAGAAGCAAGAGGCACACCTGTATCCTTGCCAGGATTTAACAAGTTTGCCTCAAAGCTATGCTAGGTCAGAGAGTGGGATCGACCTATTCATTTATATGATGATGCTTCTGGCTGTTTTAGGAATTTCCCTCAGCTGCGAATAAATTCTAATGAAAAAGAAAGCTAAAGCAAATTCTTCTGAAATCCCCAAAGCTCCAGGCTGCTACAAAATGAAAAACAGCGCTGATGAATTGAGAGAGTATGTTTCAATTCTAACCATATCCAAAGTAGATTAAACTAACTGGTATTAAAATATCGTCCTGGGACGGTATGAATTCTGCTAAGTACATGGAAACTAAGGAGCATCCTTCTGGGATTAAAGTCTGAGCATGGCACCTCCAAAGGGTTTTCTACACAAGGACTTAAAATGAAGGCAAGCCAACCAACTCCATTAATCTAGTGCTGATATTCAAGTACGTTAACTCATTGATATGGATCTTACTTGGTGGTCCTAAATTCTCGTAGGGTAATCCTTACCAAAGAACTCAATTACAATGATCTAAGGCAACTGTTGCCCCGGTGGAAGATGCATACTGGTGGTTTAACTTGCTTATACATTGCTATCTCTGCTCAATTTCCCAGCTTTTCAAATCAAACCATTGAGATCCAATGCTATCTAATGCAGATCCTGCTTAGATTCCATTTTTTCAAGATAAACAGTCACACACAATTCAGACAAGTCCCTAGTAAAAGGTTTCTTTCATACCTCTACTCTGGTAAATATATTTGAAACATATAGCATTCCTGGTTAAAAAAAGGCATTTACCAGCATTCTGAAAAATAAAGGTAAAATTTGAACACCGAAAAAAATTCAGTTTTGAGGCCCCAAAATACATTAGGAAAATAAAGTTCAAAAAATTGGGTTTAAATGCTAAGAACTTCCTTGGCAATGCTAGTGGGAACCATCCTGATTTAATTCCCTTGAACTTCAGAAAACTAATAATGGCTCTAAATAATTAGAAACTCCTATTACATTAAAATGCATGATACATACTGATTAGATCATATTAAAATGAAAAGAATAATTTGCATTATTTACACAATAAAATTCAAAGTGAGATGAATCTATGGACCATAAAGACAAAGAAAACAATTCCTCTAATAGTAACAGCTCGTTGCACAAGTAGCTCTCATATAATATTAGTTATGTCTGAATTGCATCAGATAAAGAATTTACACAAAAAGTACCCATATGTATTTCCTGCAATAATGCCACTTAATGCCTTGGCTATCTAGTTCAAAACTCATTTTTAAACTACTAGATGCAAGCCAATGACTTTTCATTAAATGCAAAACATTCACTATATTACAAATTATCCAAGACTATGATGTGAAATGCTTTTGTGACAGTAGCTATATTTAATATTCATTGTCAGCTTCTCTGAGGACAGACTAAGAACTAATAAATTCAGAATGTATTAGTATTATAATACACTGCACAATTTATATTTAGTGTTTTATGTTAGCCATAATACTCAGTACAAGGCAGGTAGACTGAATACAAAAGATTAGACAGAAAATACATTAAGATACCAAACTGGACATTAAAACATTCCTGCCGTACACCTACTGTAACACTGAAGTAAAGGCCATTAAAACATTCAGCCAGTTTGGTTCACAGCCCAAGTAATGCACAGATCTGGAATGAAAATGCTAACTTTTCTCTGTAGTGCCTATGAGCAGTCTTCTGAATGCTTTTATATGAAGTAGAACCTGTAATTGTTCAACCTGTGCTTTGCACAACGGATGTTCACAGTCAACACTTCACATAGCAAACAAGCTATTTTACAGAACACAACTGAAAAACATGAAAACCTGAAGAAACAGTTTCTGCATTTCTCCCTAGACATCTGTGAGAGAGATCAGATACAGGCCATACGTTTATAGACTGGTTTCCTAAGACGACGAGCGTTGCCCCATCGCCTGTTTGCAGTCTGCCAATCCTCTCCGCAACCATAACAGCCAAGGCTGCTGCCCGTTTCTGATAGCGATCTGGAGTTTCTAACAAGGTCTGTGACTCCAAATGCCTCCACAGAGAGGAGTCATTCTATTAATGTCTACACTGAAGAATGGCTACTGTACAAAGGCAAGCCTTCAAACATGCTAGATGAATGCCTCTCTCCTTACGAAAGCTTCAGTCAGCCCTCGGCGCCAATTCAGCAGCCTGGAGGCAGCAGGGGCTCCAGGAGGCCATGCTGAGAATGCTCAGAGGAATGCCAGTCACTCCCTGAGGAGCGGTCTGAAAAGGGTGCTTGGCACTGTTTCTTCCTAGCTCCTTACAAGGATCATACACACAGATCACACCCAAGTCCTTGCTTCCCAGTCATTTTTCCCACCAATCAGCAAAGCAACACATTTTCACCCCATTTTTGCATGCCATTCCTCACGGCGAAAGCCTAGCTACCTAACCAGCAGGTATACTGGGGCAGGACAGGGTGATTTTTCAAGCACTACAGAGGTCACAGTCATTCCCATAATTAAACAAGAAAGGTCTAAAAAAGACTGAGGAATACAATGGGGGTAATCACATTTTATGAATAATCACCAAAACTGATGGTGGATGGAGAATTCTTAGGAAGTCAGAGTGGAACAAGTCACTGTTACAGTATGAAGAACGAAGACATTCCCTATCATACATCCTGGTTAGAGAATGGGGAGATGGGGAAAAAAGTGACTCAAACATTTAAGAAATCCACTTTTTTCTATTTACCACCCAAAACCCTGCACCAGCATTCCACCAACACATTCCTTTTGTTCAGTCCTGAACAATCAGCATATTCATAGCCCTTAACCTGAACGCCTTCAACAGCTGCAGAGGGGCAAGGGGCTGCACAGACAGCTCTTAAGTCCCCACAGAAGGGAAACAGAGCATAAAAGCCACTCATAATTCAGAGGAATGCTGGCATGAAGTTTGTTGTGATGTTGATCCTCCAGTTTGTCAAAGGTTAGCTTCAACAGCCTTAGTAAAATTCAGTTTAAAGAGTCAGTCAGCTCAGACACAAATCCAATGGAAACCAGGCTCCATTAGCTCTAGTCCTTAAGAAAAGACTTGCTAAGCAGTAGTTGTAAGCCACTTATGTCTCAACAGACTTTTTAAAGTGAATAAAATTACTGTTTATCTAAAACGTAAGCAGCCAGCCTCAATTCATTTACATCTGTGAAATAGTCAGATCTCTGAATCAAGTCCGTGTATAAATGAGTGGTCAGTAGCAACTAATAGGAAAGATTTTTTTATGCTTGTACTAACGTAACATAAGCTTCTACTTACGTCTTTGGCATTTACACCCCTGTAAACTGTTCAGGTTAAAAAAGAAAAAAAGAAACACTACAAACACACACCCCAAATTGCTTTTTTTAACTACGACAGCAGTCTGAGATCTTGCAGAAGTGATCACATGCATCTTAAACTAGTTGGGAGCATCACTTCCTTTCCTCAATTTTCCACATAACTGACATCAAGCTGATACACTTCCCTGGGGTACAGATGGCAGGGACTGCTGACAATGAACACATAGTAAGATGAGGAAGAAAAGCAGTTAAGATGAGACAATAGAACCAATTCTAAAGATTTACACAGCCCAAGGAAATACTGCCACCAAAGCATGAAGTTAAAAAATTAAATAATGCCGACCAACTCACAAAGCATAATCAGAACGACTTGGCACTTGGGCAGGTCACAGCTGGATGAAATGACATTCTTTAACAGTAGCATATCAACACCTTTCAACAAACAGTGGAGCAGAAGAAAGAGGACAGCTGCTTCACAGAAGTTCAGCTCCTGCAGAACAAAGGTGACTCAAGGTTAACTTCTGAAGCTCCTGCTGACCGCTTGGGAAACTTGGCAAGGTCTCCCGACTACTTGCTCCCTTCAGCTGAATTGCCTATTAATGTAGCAGCATTTTTTTCTCTTTTGCTCTTCTTAGTGCAGCACTGTTCAACAAGGAGAACAACATTAATCCTCCATAACAGTAGGCTTAAATCAGAATTTACTTGCAAGAGTCATATTTCAAGAAGAGGCAGATCATTCTCCGCTGAAGACAGACTGCCATTACATGAAATCTTGCATAGTTCTTCAACCTCAGGTTGATTTTTTGTATGACAAACCTAAGGCTGATAGCCACTTTCACTGCACAAAATATATAGAACCAGCCATAAGTCTTTAAAGCCCTGATGTATTCCAGTCCATTAGTTTTTACGGTTCAATTTATGTTGTATTACGAGGAGCTGTGCTGAACTGCCCGAAAGTACAGATTTGCCAAACTATCCAAAAATAATCTGGAAAGCAAGAAAGTCAGGATACCAGCCAAATCATAAGTAGTATGGGCATTTTGCTGCCACTTTGGCTGGTAATAATTTTTTTTTAAGGCACTGTAAAACCTATCTAGACAAATTTGCCTTTAAATCACACTTTCTGGTGAATGTTTAAACAACTATCGATTTTAAATGAAGCAGATATACAGACTAATACAGATTCACATACATGAATAATGACAACACAGAACTTCCTTTCTTTTAGCCTTGCACATCATACAATTTCTCAAGCTACTACACTGCCTCACAGTAATCAAAAGCAATTGCCTCTATCAGGATTACACTTCTACGTGAATTCTATGATATACAAGAGTTAAGTTGGCTGGCAAAGACAGAAGTCTCAAGGAAGTAGAGCTAGCCAGAGAAGGAAGACACAGAATCATTACCATCACAATATATCTACCTACCTTAAAGGAGTGAAATACTGTTAATTTAAGCTTATCTCACACAAGTCAAACATACGTGTAAGCTTATCTTACACAAGTCAAACACTTGATATTTGCTTTCTCTAAAATATACATGACAATTGAAGTGTTACCCAAATGCAGAGTCATCATATAAGCAAAGTACCTCTCTGATCACTTCCACATGAAACTACGGCAGGTACTAAATGTTTGAATTATTTCTGCTTCTATTCTGTGCAGTACTTGATTCAGAATTCTAGGCTCAAGGGCCATCACTGTGCTGCTTAGCAATTCAAACATATTCATGGAAAGACTTGCTGAGAGTCACTTCCACAACTGACGTCTGACAGTTCTTCTCTGACTTCCAAAGTGTGCAGCCATCTACAACCCCTCCTGAAAAAAGAGCTGATTAAAAATAATACCAAGGACACGTAACTAAACTTGGTGAGAAAGCTGCCTTTTTAATGGTGGCCCAATATTTAGAACTTTGTGCTCTTTTTTAAAGTAATGAGTTGGGGAAAAAAAGGCAAAACTATAGAAACTGCAGAGAGTCTAATGCCATCGGTACCAAAGCAACAGGAGAGTCTGTCTTAGAAGAAAAAGAGAGAGCTGACCTTCAAATCATAGCTGTCATTTTTACCAGGCACTTCAATGGTATTCAAAGAATTTGCTTAGCATATTTGTTTTCCATGCAAAAATAAGAAGTTCTGTAAGCACAAATCCCAATTCACATGCACAAGATGAACAACGATTTCAGAAAATTCTTAAGAAAATTAGGCCAACAACACATCCTGTGTAACATTTCACAGCCATTCACAGTCTATCAAAAGACAGTATGCCAACCCCTTCTTACGTAGTGAACAATTTGCCCATTGCTAAAATCCTCTTCTTCCCTTCAGACAGCGTTGGTGGATAAGTAGTATCTCAACAGCCTTAATCTGAAGCCTGTTTTGATCAGTGGAAATAGTAGCACTTGGACTATAGTGAGCCCTGCATCAAGATCTTCATGCTTTTTCATAAGGCATTAAATGACTGGAATAGGATGAGAAATGATAAATATCACACTCATATGAACATAAATACATTGAAGACTACTGACTACGAAAGATGTTCTTTATGTTACAGAAAAAGGACCTACTGCATCCTGTATCAGCTCATATTACAAGGTTCATTAAAGTGATACATGCCATCACTTCGATGCAATAGCTTCCAGTAGTTAAGTGGTTAACTGCTTTTACTGACAGATTTGATTTTTCATCCTTTCTACACAGAGATAAAAGCAATGGAATGTCTTGTTTTGATAGCGGTTTTGGTTGTGTTGCTCATGTATACAGACAGAAATTATTATCCTCTTATTTTAGAGGAGGTGAATCAAAGAAATGCACTTTACAATTGGCTGTGGCAGAGGCAATGTTTATGGCACTACTTTAAAAACATACAAATGAGTCAGAAACTTTCATTAAAATCTCACTGTACAGTAATCCATCTCTAGCAAGCAATCTGTTTTTCCTTGAATTGACAGGTAGAAAGACACTGATTTCAGTACTTGCATTGGCAACAGTAAGGAGCTATGTTGAAGGTGGAAAACTTTCAGAGCAGTTTCTCTCGACTATTGGAACAATGCTAAACATTCACAAGGGAAGGACTGGTTTACATTGTTCTGCTTTCTTTATTGCTAATTTGTAGTGCAAATACTAGAAGGGATGAGGTAGTTACTGAGACAACACAATGGGTCAAACTTAGTACTTTCACATGACTGAACCATTAATTTTTCCTTTTACCAGCTGCTTTTCTTGCCTGTATTTTACCATTTCTTCAGGAAATAAAATATGGGAAAATGCCATTGTGGCTTTTGATGACCATATTCAATTTCTTACTGTATGAAATTTATTAAAGAATGGCCTTTTTATTTCACAGCACCTTACCTAACCAACCTACGACTAGGATTTCTTGGCACTACAGAAACACCACCTGTAACAGTGACTACGAGTAAACATAAATAAGAGCTTTAAGCTCCTAGTTGGTAGCTTCATGAGTCTCTATTTTTCACTCAGGAAGTTTTAAGCATTCCTAATGTTAAAGAAGCATACTCTACAGCTTAACTAATTCTGGAGATAGGAAAATTGAAACAGGTAGGTCAAACAATTCCATAGCAAAATAAAAAACCAAATCTCAATGCCCTTGTGTTAATCACTAAATCCCGCATACACCATGCAATGTTTTAAAGTATTATACTTAGATCTGTCAAATACAATTCAGGGACTTGCACAGAATAAGACACAAAACATCTTCCACTCCAAGTCTTTCTTAAGGCCTCTTTAATTAGCAGGTCAGCAACATAAAACCACAATGGCTCCCTTAGTATCCATCAAACAAGTATGTAGAACAGACTGCCATTTATTTTCTTTTAAACAAAAACTAATTATGTTCTAATTCCACATACTAACATTTCTTACACATTTGTTTGCTGCAAAGTGGGACTAGATCTGATATATGAATTTCAAAGAGAAATCACAATGTTGTATTATTGGATTTGTAAACTGCCACTGACTTCACTTTCAACAAAAGTAATGCTGAATTCCATAAGGAGCAGGGGGAATTACAGGCAGCTGTCACATATTACCCACATACCTTTTCATTCCATGCTCCATGCAGAAAACACACACCATGCAGTGTGAGATGAATGGCTGGAACAAAAGCCTGATTATGCAATGGGGCTGAGTGCCTCACCTACCTCTGAAATTGCAGGGGCTGAGATGCACAGCACCCTGCAAGATTGAGCCCAAAAGCATTATCAAGTCAGAATTTCAGGAAAAAATTGGTCCAGATCTCCAACTTACTGAGGAGTTGCATTGTCTTATTTAAGCAGCAAAGAACCTTGGGGAGGCTGAATTTCCACTGTTACAATGCCTGCTGAGGAGGTCTGAATGACATCAATTAAGAAGAAACTTGGCAGGACGTAATCTGTTAATTTTATGCCATTTACATCCATTTTCTTAGCAATGCCAACTGTCAGCATTTGAACTGTTTAAGTTCTCTTTTTCTCCTTCTGTCTGCTGCACAGGATTGCAAAAGCTTAAGTCGTAAAAGGAACGTTCAGCAGCCATTGTCACTCCAGGCTTCAGTGGGTCTTTTCTTATGCCAAAAAACGTCACTGGCATCACTGTTATTAAGTTTCAGGAGCACACAATTCCCTGCGCATCTGTTAGTGCCAGGATTATTGCATATCTGTATGCTAGCTCTCCTCCCTCCTCTGTTCCTCAGACCCATGAGGTAGCACAGTTCAGATCTGCCCTGCTCTCAAACCTCCTTTATTGCAGCACAGAGAGAGCAGAACTGCTGGAAAACCGGCTAAAAACTCAACAAGGCAGCTCAGTAAAAAATGGAGGCAGACAATTTCAGTGAATTAGACTATGTAAGGAGATTGGTACAACATCATTTAGCTTCATTTGCATTTTCTATCTATTTCTGGCTGCTAGGAGAAAAGTTGCTTCAGGTATGCTTGCAGATAGGAACTAAACAGCAAGCATAAATACAATAAAAACATGGATAAATGTTTCTACAACAGCTGTGGCCAGCCAACATTGGAGAAAATATCGTATCATATCTGTAAATTATTACTGATGTTCACCAGTCTGACAAAGTGGTTGCAGGGATGACGGGCTCATTCTCCACCCTCACCTTATCCTCATACTAACAATGGCTGCTACAGCCCTGGACCACACAGACAGACTGATAAGACCTGACCCAGAAGCCAGGGGTTTCACCAGCATAAATCCTGATTTAAGCTTTAAGATGCCATTTCACTACTATGATAGTTTGCTTCATTCACCTGCAATAGCAGAAAGATAAAGATGTACGTGTGATTTGAAAAACTCTTATTTCCTTCTTCACCACTGTGATTCACAAGTCTGCTCATTATTTCTTTCTTCTTGAACATTCCTTGTTGCTCACTCTTGTTATTTCCTTTTTCCTACTTTATCTTCCCCATCTCTCCATAATTTCTCTGTTTTCTTCTTCCCATAAGGTTCTCTCCTTTTTGTTTTCTTTTTTTTTTTTTTTTTTTTTTAAACACTCCTTAACTAATCGTATTTCATTCTTCTGACAACCAGGTATACCCAGTTGTTCCCCATTCACCTTCATGGCTACTCATCAGAAATGCTTACACTGCACAGACATTCTCAAAACATTTATTTCCACTGACATTCTCAAATATACATTTCCCACTTTGACTCCAAGTCTCATTTTTTCTTATTCCTCTTCTTCAACTAAAACAGTTTTTCTGTTACCTTCACTGTTTCCTTTACCATACGTTGGAAGGAACCTTACAGATGAAGCAGCTCCAACCCTCCCACCATGGGCAGGACTGCTAACCTCCACATTAGGCTGCCCAGGATGCCACCCAACCTGCCCTGGAACGCCTCCAGAGATGAGGCATCCACAACCTCTCTGGGCAGCCTGCTCCACCAGCCTATGATTAAAAAATTTCTTCATAACATCTATACTAAATCTCCCCTCTTCTACTTTAAAGCCATTCTGCCTTGTCCTGTCACTATCAGACCAAGCAAAATTTTGGTTCCCTATCTGCTTGTACGCTTCCTTCAAATACTGAAAGGCTGCAATGAGATCTTCCCAAGCCTGCTCTTCTCCAAGCTACACAAGCTCAACCCTCTTAACTTCTCCTCATAAGAGAGGTGCCACAGCCTTCTCACCTTTTTCATGGCCCTTCTATGGACCCACTACAACAGCTCCACGTTTCTCCTGCACTGGGACCCCATGGCTTGGACACAGTACTCCTCACAAGAGCAGAATAGAGGGGAATAATCACTTTGCTTTCCCTGCTGGCCATCACCCTTCAGAGTCCACCGGATGCCACTGACAACATCAGGTTCATTTGTTGTTAAGTATTCATTTAAAACACATACTTCTCCACTGTCAGCTGGAAATATTCCATATGCTTAAATATAGATGTTGCTTAAATTTTTGTACTTATAAAACGGAAAATAAAATGGGTGCTAATCGCTGTGCGGGGTGGATAAAACAAGTGACTTTTATTAGGCTTATAGTACCAAGATTACTCTGGTGAACATCACTGCAAGCAGTTTTCACAAATGTTGTAGAAAGTGAAGAAAACAATATTGGGGTTAATATGAGAAAAGCTTTCATATTAACCTTATATCAAAGAGCCTTGTCCTGTAAGATGGAATGTTTAATAGCTTGCACTAAAAAAAATGGATGAGGAAAAAAAATATATATATATCCCAGGCTTGGTTTTGAAATATTCAGTGCATACAGTATTTTTGCTTGCACACAGGATTCCTGTTATATTTAATTCTGAGTCAAATACATGCCCTAGAAAATTAAAATCAGGAATATCCAGGCAATGTAGCATTTGGCTTTACTGCAGAATGTAATACTTTTTGTTGACATAATTACTGTTGAAATCTTCTGAGCAGCAAGTGCATTCAGAATGAGCCAAGAAAGATCGCGGAAGTCAGATAACTTGGGTCAGTTGGGCAGCCAAGTGAAAAATGAAACAGAGCAGATCAGGAGACTGCAATCAACCTCATCTCCAACAATTTTCCTTTGGAGAAGAACCCAGGAGAGGCACAGCCACCACTCACCCGCTCCCAGCACACACCTGCACACCCTCAGCTCTGCAAGCTCCGAGCGCTCAGCAACTTCCAGCAACTGAACTTCCCTCATTTGCGCCACAAGCAGAAAGTGTCTCACAGAGATAAAAAAAAAAAAAAAAAAAAGCGCGTTTTACCGCTCAGAAAAATGAGAAACATTGAAGTCTTGCCTTACTGTTGCTATAATGACAAATTACACGTTAACTTCTAGAAGGCTAAATTTTATATAGTTCTCTTTCACAGAAACAACTTGTTTGAAACGCTGTCAAAATGCATCAATAACTTACCATTATCAACCCTGCAGGAAGTATCTAGGTACTCAAGAGAAGCTAGCATTCTAATACAAACTTTCAGGAGAGCTAGGAAAAAAATAGCTATGGTGTTTATACCACAAAACCGTAATAATTCATCAGAAATCTTTAGCAGAAGGCAGAATTTGACCTGCAGTTTGTAGGACAGAGAATTCATCTCCCATTAACTAAGAATTCGTCTTGTTCCATTTCACTAACTATCCACCCTTCCGGCCAATACAGATTCATTCTCTTAAACCTTAACTTAAATCTAGATACATTCTCACTCAAATTTAAGGAAGCATCTCAAACAAGGATTTACTTTACAGTCAATAAAACTATAGCGTTAATTCAATTTCACAGATGCAGCAAACCAATTTATTATTCAGTATTGTTTTCTCCAACTTAATGATGATGAACTAAATAAGCAGCACTCTCAATTGCCCATCACAAGAAATGTTCAGCCCTCGTAGCTAATTAGTAATATTTATTTACATCATCATTCTACAAAGATGTGCATGTGAAATAGAAAATGCACTGTAAGCATTTCTTAAGAACAATTCATAACTATTTAGACTGCCTGTGGACACACAGCACTTGCAGACAGAGCTTAGAGGGGTTAGGACTGGTAGGAGTCCCATAACCTCCAGTGTTGTGCGTTAACCTGTGTAACCTCCAGCTCAAAAACAAGCACCAAAGAGGTATCTTCCGAATTTAAAAAGTGTAGTCATTGTTTGAAATAATGTATAAGTTAAAAACTGTTGTTCTTTGCCTAATTAAGCCATCCACTTTTAAACAAAAGGTCACTTTCTGTTGGTCCCACCTGAAATATGCATATTTGCACTCTTCCACCTCCAGTCCGCATTCTCTCAGTCCCTAATAATGCAACAGTTCCCTCGGAAGGTAAATAACTGACATCACTCAAGGCAGAGTTTGTTCAGGCAATTTCATAATACACTCACAGCACTTCCTTTCTACGGCATGTAGGTAACAGTGCAACAACACCAAAACAGCCATTAGAGAAATCCTCTTGTATAAACTATAAGTAAATATATGTTTAACTAAACAAGAGCTTCCTAAGCAGTGTAACAGACAACATATTTTCTCTTAACATGCAATTTTGTTGATGGCGTTGTTTAAATTATCAATGTTTTACACAGTGATTATTTTTTCAACATACCCCCAAAATTATTTATCTAAAAATCTCAACTACAGAACAAAGGAAAAAAAAAAAAAAAAGATACCACTGCTGCATTTACTGCTGGCAAAGGTATAATAATTCAAAATGTAGTGAAAATATTTTGTTCTATGTTACAGACCAGATTTCCTACCAAAAATAAAACCAAACACCATAATCCAGATGCAATTCAGATCGATTGTTTCATATTCTTTTGGGAACATGTCATAGAGATATCCAGACAGAAAGAACTGCATTGCAACAATCTCAAGGTGCACATAGTGATACAAGGTTTCCACACTGTTTTTAATCATTATGCATCTTCTCATGCAGCTTTTGTCAAACTTTCTACTGACATGAAGAATCTATTACGTAAACTACATTTTGGAGGCTGGGTTGAAGGGAGGAAGGTTGTGCTCCAGTGATTTCATGAAACCTGCAACATTTCTATGGAAAGACACAGTATCTCATAGCTGCAGTAATGGTTCATTTTGATTCCTTTGTAAAAGCTATCAGTCAACAGCCAGTAGTGTTTGTTAAATCTTGTGACTCCATAAGATCTCAATGCCACCAAAAACACCAGTCTGCTCAGCTGATAAATTATCTTCGACAATTTAAGGATACGTTTACTGGAAAATTAGCTACCACCATATTTCATGCCAAATGTATCTCATCTCTTATCAAACACAAACCAAACATCTCATCCAACATTTCTCACCAGTTATTATACACAGCATTCCTTTGGGACAGAATGTTTCCTGTAACCCTGAAAGAAGCAAATACTGAACAGATTACACTCTGGGACTGAGTTTTGACACTGCTTCACATGAGCTGCTAATATACTGAAAGGATAAGCTGGCTACGTTAACTCCCCATCCCTATGCAGGCTGTGGGCTACTCTTTACTACAGCAATGCTCCTAGCAGTGAATGAATGTGACTCATTTCACCAACACTAGCTGTTGTGTGATCATTGGTATCACTGATGCCCTGAATCTGCTATTTGACTGCACACAAACACTGGCTGCCTTTATTTTCATAAATAGAACATGTAGAAACTCAATGTTTATATAGAGATACATCACACCGTCCTTCTCTATTTAAATGAGGAGAGTCTTATGGCTACCACTGTTAGGATTTATTTTTATTTTATTAAAAAAAAAAAAACCAAAACATTCCTCCTTATAAGTTGAAGCCCTGGGTTTCATAGCTGATATCTGACCTTGGAAACCTAAGTTTTGTAGTTGTCAATTAACAGCCCAAATTTTTGTCTGTGATCAACTGCACCCTTAGCTCATCAAGCTAGTCAAAACTAAAGGGATGCCATTCAGAGGGACCTCAACAGGCTTGAAATGTGAGCCCGGGTGAACCTAATGAGGTTCAACATAGTAAAGTACAACGTTTTGCACTGGGGTTGCAGGAATCCCAGGCATCAATGCAGACTGGAAGGAGCGGTCCTTGAGAGCAACCCTGCAGAGAAGGACCTGGGGGTCTGGATAGATGAAAAGCTTAACATGAGCCAGCAGTGTGCTCTTGCAGCTCAAAAAGCAAATGGTATCCTGGGCTTCATCAGAAGAGGAGAGGCCAGCAGGGACAGGGAGGTGATTGCCCCCCTCGACTCTGCTCTTGTGAGGCCCCATCTGCATACTGTGCCCAGGTCTGGAGCCCCCAGTACAAGACAGACAGTGAGCTGTTGGAGAGGGTCCAGAGGAGAGCCATGAAGATGATCAGGGGACTGGAGCACCTGTCCTGTTAAGACAGGCTGAGGGAGCTGGGCTTGTTCAGCCTGGAGTAAAGAAGGCTGTGGTGTGACCTCATTGCAGCCTTTCAACACCTAAAGGGAGCCTACAAAAGAAGGGGAATCAATCTTTGAAAGGGTAGATAACAGCAAGACAAGGGGAAACGGTTGTAAGTTGAGGGAGGGAAGATTTAGGTAGAATGGCAGGGGGAAGTTTCTTACTGTGAGAGTGGTGAGGTGCTGGAACAGGCTGCCCAGAGAGGTTGTGGATGCCCCATTCCTGGACGTGTTAAAGGCCAGACTGGATGGAGCCCTGGGCAGCATTAAATGTGGAGGTTGGTGGCCCTGCATCTGGCAGGGGGGTTGGAGATTCATGACCCTTGAGGTCCCTTCCAACTCTGGGCATTCTGTGATTCTGTGAACATTTGAAGTAGCCCTACTATCCACAGATTAGACCTGCTTTTAACTGTGGGCATAAATCTAGGGCACCAAAATTGGAGCCATATCTGTACATGGTCTGGCACTGCATTCTCACTCCCCAGTGTTCAGCTAGCTGCTGTATTTCACCTGGCTCTGCTCTGGTGACCCAGCCAAGGCACCACTGGGCTTCATCCCTATCTTCCCCAAAACAGATGGGAAAAACACTGACTCAGCAATCAAAAAATTACAAGTCATCATCTTCTTTCAAGCATAGTTAAAAGATTCTTAATATTGAAAGAGTATTCGGGGAAAAAAAATAATCAGGAGTCAAGAAGAAAGCAAATATACTTAGAACAAACTCACAGAATCACCAAAATTGGAAAAGACCTCTAAAGATCATCCAGTCCAACCATCCACCTATCACCAACATTTCCTAGTAAACCACATCCCTCTGTACGACAATCTAATGTTTATTTCCTGAACACCTCCAGGGACAGTGACTCCACCACCTCACTAGGCAGTCCATTCCAGCACCTGACAACTCTCTTGCAGAAGAATTTCTTAACATTCAACCTGAACCTCCTCTGGTACAACATGAGGCCATTCCTTGTTGTCCTGTCGCTAGTTATGCAGGAGAAGAGGCTAAACCTCACCTCATCACAACCTTCCTCCAGGTAGTCATAGAGAGCTACAGGTCACCCTTGAGTTTCCTCTTCTCCAGATTAAATGTACTGCAGACTCCTCACCAGCTTTGTTGCCCTTCTCTGGACACACTCCAGGGCTCTGATGTCTTTCTAACAGAGGGGAGCTCAAAACTTAACACAGTACTCAAGGTGCAACCTCACCAGGGCTGAGTACAGAGAGATCACTATCTCCCTGCTCCTACTGGCAACACTACTATACAAGCCAGAATGCCACTGGCCTTCTTGGTCACCTAGGCACAGTGCTGGCTCATGTTCAGCCAAGCATGAACCAATACCCCCAGGTCCATTTCCTCTACAGTCTTCTAGTCACCCTTCCCCAACCCCGTAGTGTTGCCTGGGGTTGTTGTGGCCAAAGTGCAGGACTCAGCACTTAGTCTTGTTGAACTTCATCCCATTTGCCTCAGTCCAGTTACTCAGCCTGTTCAAATCTACCCCCATGCAGATCAACACTTCCTCCACCTAGGTATCATCTGCAATCTCACTGAGGGTGCACTCTCTGCCACCATCCACGTCATCAATAAAGATACTGAACACCTTCCAGTACTATGGAAAAGCATTAACAGTGATGCTTGCTTTAAATTCTTAACTAAAAATTCTAAGTCTTATGTCCTAATACATATCTTCAGGCAGGTGGAAAAAAGATAAAAAGAATTAAAAAGGTACACACAATTGATAGCCATACCAAACCAAAACTGAAGAGAATTCTTATTTACAAACTCTGACGTTCTCAAACTAAAGTGATGAGTCCTATTAAAGCGGAACATCAGCAAAGAGAACGTAAAGAAGAGAAAGTAGAGGTTAGCACATACAGAAAAGTAATGCATCTCTGAAGAATCCCTGCTAAGGAGATGCCAGCTGTCTCTATTGCACTTACTGTTTCGTAGTTTAATAAAATACATAGAAATTACTTTACAAGACCACAAATTAAAAATATCACATTCATGCAGGTAAAAAGAAAGGAAGAAAGAATAACAGATTCATAGACAGACAGAATACTGCTATTTTCATTCAGAGCTCATAAAACCTTATTTCATCCTTCTTCAGTAAGAGTTTTCACTCTTAAATTAACATGGTAAACTGAGTATTCTGTAGCTTAATCCTGTATTCTTTATATAGCCAAGACTCCCATCAGCTTCTGTAAATCCTTGATCCTACAGGGGCACATATAGAACCAAAGTACCAAGGGCAGAACTGCGTGTATCTGACAGTCATACCAAGGATCATTAAAAAAACATTAACCAAGAAAGAAAAAAATTACCATGTACATTCATGTTCAAAATGGACTATAAAAATGAGAATGTATTAAAAAAATTCCCCTAGCCTGTCTAATACATTACCTCCATATAGCATACACACAACCATGAACAACTCCCTGCCTAATTGAGATGTCATATTTCCCCCGCCTGAATAATGAGTATTTGATCCGCACACATTACAGAGGTCTGCATCAGAGTAAAACACCAGATTGCTCCTGTGCCTGCAAAGCAGGCTGTGCTGGCTAGAGAGCATTGGAATGGCATTAGGCAAAACCTCCTTGTTCAGTCATTGTTTGTTCACAAGTCAGAACAGTCTGCAGAGGCAGCCAGAATTATTTGTCATTTCTACTTTCACAAAGCAACATAATTTTCAGAAGCAAGAGGATTCTCTAAAATAGAGGTGAATACTAAGAAAAAGGCAGACTTTCTTAAAATTTAAATCCAAGGATAATTTCAATAGCAGAAACAGATTTAAAAAAAAAAAAAAAAAAAAAAGTTCTCCCCTCGTCCATCTATTACAGATGATTAACTGAAGGAAAAAAAATTACTGGTTGAAGCACCAAAAGACCACCAGGTTATACAGCTCAACAGCTGCTCTGCACCCAGCCATACAGCTCAGTGTCTCTCCATTCTTAGAGCAGAAGGCTGAGTGGGCTATTTGCCTTCCAAGGGACAGAAACATCCTAATTCACTACTGCATCTTCCCCCTGCTCAGTGTAACAGAAGGTCCTCTCTGCCTGACATTTGCACACTTCCTTGGAGTTACAGGAAGGTTTTTTTATACACATGGATCTCTAGTTCCTTTTTTCTTAAATGTTCTCGAGATTATACTGCTTACAACAGACTGAACTGAAAGCGAGGACAAGTACTCACAAGCCCATGGTTATTTCAGTTGCAAAACCCAGTCAGATAATAAAAACATAACTGGGAAACTAGAGATGCAAAATGAACAGGCCACTGCACACTGTGAAAGTAAGTCCCATTCTTACCAAGAAATTCTTATTTGCCTTATTCACAAGCAAAGGATCCAGCATTGCTCCTCAGGGTCCCCATTTTTGCACGAGGGGTTTCCAGCCATAGCAGCAGCAGCCTTGTATTAATAAAGCTGAAGCTAGGCTCTCTTGTTGACTCTAAGAAGCACAATGGTTTTAAAGGGCATATGTCTGCTTTCTGGCTTCACAGGAGGATGCACTGGATTCCCCTGAACATGTGCATACTATGCAACCCTCTGCTAATTGTCACAAATAACAAGCGCTCAAGCATGACCATCTTAGTGCACTCAGCTGTTCATCAAAAAAAGCCCCAAGAAAAAGGAGTGGATCCAGAGAACAAAGAATGGGCTATGGGCCACATGCAGCATTATGGGCTCCAGACATTGCCAGGCACTAGCTGGTTTCTCTTCTTCTGGAAATACCATTTCCACTCATACATGCTGCCTTTGAGATTTCAAAAGCCACAGAGAACAAGGAATAGGGACAGCACTTGGAGCAAAGCGGAGGGAATAGGTTGTGAGACATTCAGGAAAGCAGCAAAGGATGAGCAACTACTTGCTTCAGATTGCTCACTCTGCTCTTTATATCCCATCCACTGGGCACAGTAAAGTGATGAAATGCACTTAAAACACAAACTTATTTTTGTTCCCAATACACAGTCTTTTAACTTTGCATTTCCCCCTATTCCAGCTTTTTTTTTTTTTTTTTTTTTTTCTTTTTGCAACCCTGTCCCAGCAGTTTGGATATTTGTAACACAAGCATGATTTTGTTTACGTTCCTTCACTTACACCAGCATTCCGCATCAGACTAATGCTCCAATGAAAAGTCTTACATGACATAACAAGCACAGAATAGTATCCTAGCACTGCTTTTAAACCCAACACTCAGCTTTTTACTCCATTATAACAATCTGAGAAATCTGCCTGCACAGAAATTGAACATCCTTACTGCACTTGTTCTGAAGACCATGAAGGCATAAGACACATCAGGAACATCCAGACCAGGGGCAATGGAAGGTCACCGTGTGCCAACAAATCCTGTTCAAATGGATGCTTCCATAGAGCAGCACTCTAAATTAGAGAGTAATGTGTTTCTGTGGAAGCAGTCTCTTTGCCACATTAGCATATATTCCATAACAAGCGAACTGTAAATCTCAGGCATCCAGAGAATGGTACTAAAAATGAGTGCTCATAAGCTGTCTGGGGTGTCTGAACAGGTACTTAAGCAAAGAGCTGCAATATGAATTACACCTGCATGCTTCAGCTCTCACATACGTGCCCTAAGCCATGACCAGCAGACAGTGCATTTACAGAGCACATGTAGCCAGTCCAAAATGTCTTAGATATCTCAAAGGCAATTCACTTACATGTATGCTTTGAGATATTCAGTCTTGATCCAGCCAGGTGCAATTTGGTCTCCTCAGGTCCCACTCAGACACATCTCAGAACTCTCCAGAGCAAGACTGCAGGCAGAGAACTAAACAGAGGCAGGCGTCGCTCCTGCATGAGGCCCAGCAGCACAGCAGCACCAGGACAGCCTTCTCTGCAGCCAGCTTGGGCCACGGGAGGATTACACAAAATCACAGTCTGGAGGTGGCACAGGAAGCCCAGCTTAATGGCAAAGGCTCCCCTGGGGTTGTGTGACAAACTTGCCAGCTCAAGACTGAACACCGGAACACGAAGACATGTTCCAAAGAGCAACTAAAAGGCCTCCCAGTGCTTCTACCTGCTGTGGTACGGGGCTGCCTGGTTCAGTTCCTCCTCCTTCTGAGACCACAGAATTGCTCCCTCTGCCCTTTTGTTCTCCTTTCTTTCCCCACAGATGCCTGTCAGGGTTTTGTGCCAGTCGTTACTCATTTTTTTCTGGAAAGATCAGGAGGTCCATCCATGCGCTTGCCTTCAGAAAAGAAAATCTAGCTTTTCCTCTGATTATATTAAACATTTTTTCTTTTGCCTAGAGACTTCAGGCAGCCATTAGTCACACAAGCACAAAGTATTCCCAGAAGCAACTGAAATCAATAGCACCGAGGCCTCCGTTCCTCCCACCAGCAGGGCCAGCAGTCCCTCCAGCCCGCAGCACCACACACCAGCCACACCTGCCTGGCCTGCTAATCACCTCCTGGCCGCACTCCCTCCCCAGCTCACCCTGAGCTTTTCCACTGCTCTCCCACCCAGCTGGCTGTCCCTAGGCATTTTTGGGGCACAGAATCAGGCAGCACCTGCCTGCCAGGCTCAGCTGGCCCAAGCAGCACAGAACACTGCACTGCAGATTTTGAGATTATATACACAGACTCCCAGCAGCACCTGGATCTGCTGATCGATGGGTAAGAACAGGCTTGTGCCTAAAACAAGTATGGATTCTTCCTTGCAATGGATTTTCTCATCATGTTTGTGTTATGGTACTAAGTGAAACAGACCAAGATAGTTTCTTCTCTCCGCCACGGTCTCCAAATCGATCTGTCCTACAAAACTTCAGTAAGAGGCAGTTAGCTTTAATGCCGCAGGTGAGAAGTAGCAACGATGTCCATGACAAGTTAACATGATCCAGACACACCTAGTCTCCCAGGCAAAAAGGTATAAAGAGGTGGCCTGGCTTCCACAAATATTTCTGTCACTGAAGTTTTTAAGCGTGTGTACTAGAGAGTTTTTATTGTTGGTTTGGCTGTGTGTGTCTCCACGTGTTTATTTCTTATGGGTTGGTTGTTGGGATTTTTTTTTTTTTTTTTGAGATCTGCTTCAAAAAATTCCAACATCATAGCAGTGTACAGCTGATAAAAAAGAGAAACTACTTCATAACAGACGTACAGAAGGAATGGAGATGTGATCACAGAGCTGACCCAGCACAAAGATGCCATCTCAAGCCTACCACGTCCAAGGTACTCAAAATGGCACATGCACTGTTGCAAAGTCACTGCATCTCTTTCTCTTCCTGCCATGAGAAAAAAGAAGGTGTCAACAAAGAAAACCTGAGGCGCTGAATCCAGTTGTACACACAGCAATTCTACTGTTAAACACTTAATTGAGGCTCTCCTGTATGTGCCTACATTCAGATGAAGCGATTGGTCCAAAAGGGCACAAGACAGTTTAATTGACTGACCCAGCACCGGCTGACCTTTAATCAGCCAATTGCTTGGCCAGCCAAAGCTTTTTGCCATCAGAAAGAGTAATAGTACTGAACTATATTTAGCCATACCACATTCCCTCACCTATACATTTTGTTCAGCCACTGAAAGACAAAGTAACACACAGCCCTGAAGCCACATAACCGTCCAGAACACTCCCTCCTTCGGAACTGCGAATTGCAGTGAATAGCAAGGAGGTTCTTGTTTATAAGTAGGGCATTTCTTCTGCACAACACAAAAGGAGAAAGGACCAGAACTATTATTTTTTTCCTGAAAATGTTTTTTAAGAATAGATTTATGAGAACAAACCCAAGCTTGCTTTAGAAGGTAATATTTCATCCAATGTTCAAGGTACTCCTCACTTTGACTTAATAATTTAAGTGCATTCAGCACTCTGCTCAAAATCAAAATAAAGAAAAGGTACGTGAGATACACTCAAAACTACTTGTATTTCCCTTATTAACAGCATATTCTCCATGCTTTATTTATCCTTTCTGCTGGCATATCTGCTGCAGACTTTGAATCAAAGTATAAAACTACGTTCTTTTTATCACCAATTTTGACTGGATCTCTGATAATAAACCATTAAAGTGACAAGCAGATATATAAAACAAATGGAATCATTGATGCTTATGCATCACGGTTCTTGAATATAATAAGCACATCTCTCCCCATTCCTTCTTGTCTTACACCTGAAAAGGATTTTTTTTTTACTTTTTAACGCAAGTCATAATTCAGAATTATCCTACTTAGGCATCAAACACACCTACAGCTAGCTCTTTTTGGAGTTTAGTGCTATGTTCCATACAAAAGCAAGTGAAGGTAAAAGCAGTGCTCATCTGTGTAAACGTTCATACTATTTCCGTATTTATAGACTACTTTAAATTGCTTTAACCTTAGTGAAATTTTGCAGTGAAAAGTATTTAAGAAATTAAATGTCCAGCAAAGTTTTCAATCCTTTGTATGTTTTCTTGGTCAGTTCTAGGGGATGCCTCTTCCTCCAGCTCTTCCCCACAGCCAGAGAACTAACAGAAAATCTTAAATGTTAAACAAGCTCAGAGTGCACAGCACTGTAGCAGATGGTTACAAATAGTCAGTAAAGCACACATGAAAAGGAATTTAGAAAGAGGAAGAAGGTTCACTGCTGTTTCCTTTCAACACAAAAACCATGTTCTCTCACTCTCTTGACTGCGATGAAATCAACATTCAGTTTGGTTAGGACTTACAGAAGAGATCAAAAGTGGCCTTGCTCCCTTCCCCATGAAACCAGTTCACCGTCAATACGAACAGCATTGAGAGCTGCTTCCAAACTTTGTGGCTTTATAACTCAAGACATAATTCATAAGGGCATCCCAAGTTAATGTATTTGAGATTTTTAAGTCACTCTTACTGTTTCAAAGGAACCTAGTTATCGTTTAGGAAAATGTGGGGCTAATCAATGCCACTAATCTAGTTCACCTTGTCAGAAATAATATAGCAGAAAATAATGCAGAATACAGCAATAATTAAATTACTGCAGTCTACATGTGAATATCACCTGTTTGTCCCCATCAGCTTGAGAATTCCCTACACAAAGAACACTTGCTTCCCTTATATATTATACACTTTCTAAGACTTCAGACTACTTCTGTATGGCACATTTTCTCTTCTAACAGAAAGCCTCTCTCCCTAAGCTGAGGGGGTGCCTTTGAAATTCACACATTGGAATTCATTCCCATTACAAACCTGCTGATCCAAACAAGCTTACAAACAGCAAGACCCGTGTCCTATATTTGCTAACCTGCTCTCTATGCTTTCGGTTTCTTCCCACGTCCCCCGCTCGCCTTGCTGATAACACACTCTCTGGCTGGGCCTGGCTGCCACCTTGCAGCAGGAACACGGATTGAGTTCTGCCCAGCTTTCCCCTCTAAAAGCTTTCATGGACTTTTTTTTCCTCTAGCCAAGTATTTTCACCAAACTTGTGGGGACTTGATATCCCTGAAGCCCCTATATCTCTGTCAACTTCAGTGGAAACAGCCAGTGGCTTCCAAAGCAGTTAGCAGGAGCCCAACCAAGAGATGTGGGCTGGAGGGACAGGCGTCCTACGTAGGCTCAGCTCCCAGAGAAGAGAGGCTGCAAGGCTACTGGGACATGAAGTACTGAACAAATTAGTTACAAGGACAAAAAATCTTTTTCCAAGAAGTGAACGTGAACAAAGTCAGAGGCTGTTCCTGCACCATGTGGGATTTTTAACTCACACTGGAGGCTGATGAGTCTTCTGCCAATGCAACAAGTGCTGCAGAGCCCTGTGCTGCCCAGCCCCACGGCTCAGCAGTAACTGAGCACAGGTGTCCAGCCAGCACCAGGCAGAACACAAGGACTGAAGATAGTAAACTTAAATCCACGTTATCTGTGTGTATAGTTATAACCCAGTTGAAGTCCGATACAGTACTTGAGCTTTTTCACTTCATTTATTTCAAAAATTCTGCTTCATGGATGCTGTAAAATAAAAGGCAATTCAGCCTTAATTATAGTGGTTTAGCTGTGCTTCTATAACTTTCCTGTCCCTTAATTCTCCCTATGTTTATAACTATCTAAGAGCTTAGACTCTGGTAAATTTTTTATTCTTTGTAATTGCAAAGCCTGAGAGGAGCAATAAGAGCTCCTCGCTTAGCATTTCCTCCTGTAACCCACCAGCAGACTGCACCAAATATTAGACACTTGAAATAAGTCACCGTGGGTAGCAACATATATGCTTTACCTCATGGCACACTAAGCATCTGATGTAATTTTTCAAGTCACCCACATACCTATTCATATCAAACCCTACACCATAGCCAGACAAATGTAGTACTGCTTCTACAGTAAAAACAGTCCCTATTTTTGTCCTGTTGCCATCCTCTGTTAAATAGTTACAAGTTGTTTCTCCTACATTTTGATTTTACTGGAGCAATTCCCACTCAGAACCCAAATAAAGAGAATTAATGTACACCACCATGTTCATGTGATGTGCTCACCAAACTTGTGAAAGCAAAGACTGGCAGCAGGAGGAAGTGTGAAAGCTCGGATCCTGTACCCAGCAGCTTCCTCCTCAGTGGAAGAGGATGATCTCCCACTGCACTCTCTCCTAGACATACATAGGAAGACAAGGAACCATTTTAGCAACAACTGAATGCCCTCTGTCTGATCATGACAATGTGCACCTTAGCTCCAATAGCAACAAATTAAAAAGATGCAATCTGTAAAAGCGGGGGAAACCTCACATAATACACAAGAATCTTGGACAGATTTAGGAAATTATTTCAGATGTTGCAATATCAGTTAAAGAAGAAGAAAGTCCCCAACTTCACTTGGCAGACAGCCATTTACTCAGAATTCCCATTTGCCAGCACACAGGGTTGCCATCAGTGATATGAAATCATCATTGCTTCTAATCCACCTCGATGTTTGTGAGCACAGCTAGTACAAAACAAGAGAAGTTGAGCCCTAAGTGTACATCTGCATAACCTCTGCAGAGTTTGTCATCCAGAAGGCTGCATCCCACAGGAGCAGTCCTTCTCACGCTTACCATTTTCATTTTCCTCCTGTCATGCATAACTTTAATTTTCAAAGTTGTTGCCCAGGACTCTTTGCTGGACTCCTTCACTTTACATGATCACAGCTAAATTCTCTTAGAGTACCACGCTGTCCCTTCCAGCTTTGTCCAAGCTGCTTTTTCTTCCC